>NC_054705.1:5388933-5452817 GCF_016097555.1 Gigantopelta aegis
TTTATGACTGTGCTAGAGAACAGACATGTTTTTATGATTCTGACATTCTTGTGTCTTGTTGCACTCTATCTGGAACGAAGAAGATGGAATCGGGATATTCGAGCAGTGTTAGTATCAGCAGCAGTAGCGACGAGGACGACGTCTTGGTCTGCAAATGTTCAGAAAGACATACAATCAAATGTAAAAGAGTGATTACCAAACAAGATGAGAAGAGTAGTCATTATATGGATCAAACGGATGCTACACGTGATATTGGGGATATAATTGAAGATGGTGAAATCGTGGATGAAGAACCCATGGATACCCGAGAACCCGTCGAAATCGTGGATAAAGAACCTATGGATCAGACTGATGCTGCTCGAGAATATAAAACGGACCCTGATGATACCTACGACGCCGATGACGAATGGGATGGCCTTTCGAGACATGACTTGTTCTGTCATCGACCCGAAATAAGAGGATTCTACAGACGACTCTACACAGTCGGGTGGTGGCCCATACAGTTACGCCAGAAATCAAGGGAGCTCGTCAAGGCCGGTTTCTTCTACACGGGAGACCACGATGCCGTCGTCTGTTACTGCTGCGGGCTACGCGCCTACTGATGGCAGAGAATGAACGATCCAGTGATGGAACATTACAGACTGTCCCCTAGATGTCCTTACATTAACAATGTGTTCAGACATTAAACACGTATGTGTGATGACATAAACATGGGTGTAATACTTTTAGTTTTGTAAAATAAACTCGTGAATAACACGTTTTGTTGGTTATTAATTTAAGGGTGTGTGTGTGGCCCTGTGGCCCTGAGTATGGCCCTGAGGCCCTGAGTGTGGCCCTGTGTGAGGCCGTGAGTGTGGTCCCGAGAGTGGCCCTGAGCCGTGCACGAGCTATTCTTGGGGATGGGGGGATGGGTCATACGTACCACACAAAATTTAATCTCTGTGTGCATGCGCGAAATTGTAGAGAGTATAAATAAAAGGGTAATGGGTAGCATCGTCATTTGAGGTAGAACCTTCAGAGAAGTAACATTTCAGACCAATACAAGTTGTACGTTCCCGACGTGGACGAGTGGACCCGTTTCTACAAGTTGCAAGCAGAAGGCAAACTTCAGCCTCACTTCGAAATTCAACGTGGTGGAAAGATCGATGTCTAGAACTCTACGACCCTACGTGGAATAAAAAAAAGAGGAACAGAACAAGCCCCCGGCACCCAAAGTCGTCATGGTCTCCCCAACGCAGCAGGTGGTAGAGCAAGCCAAGGCCGAGCAGAAATGGAAACGAGAACAGAGTGGCGTGGAACACAAACGACGAGAGCAGACTGGGCAAAAACGGCACAAGCATTTCTGAGAAGACTATAAAAGGGGGCATGGCAGTTTCGACATCGTCAGTTCACGTCGAACACTTCAACAGTCAACATCATGAATCAGAATTGGTTTATTCCAGAACATGTCATGAAAAAACGATCGTGTCCCGTATGTCCAAGGACTTTTTCAAAACCATCAAATATGCTACGCCATTAGAAGACTTTCCATTCATCTCAACTCCAGGCTCCCATGGCTCCTGCTCCTATAGCTCCTGCTCCTGCTCCTCTGGTTCCTATAGCTCCTGCTCCTCTGGCTCCTATAGCTCCTGCTCCGGCTCCTCTGGCTCCTATAGCTCATCTGGCTCCTAAGGATCCTATAGATCCTGCTCATCTGGCTCCCATAGCTCCTGCTCCGGCTCCTAGAACTTCTATAGCTCCTGCTCCGGCTCCTCTGGCTCATATAGCTCCTGCTCCTCCGGCTCCTCTGGCTCATATAGCTCCTGCTCCTCTGGCTCATATAGCTCCTGCTCCTCTGGCTCCTATAGCTCCTGCTCCGGCTCCTCTGGTTCCTATGGCTCCTATAGCTCCTGCTCATCTGACTCATATAGCTCATCTGGCTCCTATAGCTCCTACTCCTAGGGCTCTTATAGCTCCTGCTCCGCTGCAGCAGCAGCAGCAGCAGCAGCCCCTAAGATTGTTACATCCGTTCACCACGATCGTGTCGGGACCCACGTCGTGTGGAAAAAAAAAATTGTTGTACAAACTGCTAAGAGATGATAAAATACACCCGCCTCCTCAGCACATTATCTGGCTCTACAAACGATGGCGACCCCTTTATGATACGATCAGAATGGTTGCTCGAGTAAAATTTGTTCAAGGTATACCTGAGAATTTGGAAAAGGATCGTGATTTGGATCCCAGAATCAGAAATCTCATCGTGTTGGATGACCTGATGTCTACAGCTGGAAAAAATCCTCGCATCATCGATCTGTTCACGGAAGGAAGTCACCACAGAATCATCTCTGTTATTGCCATCAACCAGAACCTCTATAACAGCAAGGACCCGACACAGAGAAGAAACTGTCATTACCTGGCACTGTTCAACAACCCCATCGACAAGCAGCAAGTCCTATCCTTGGCACAGCAGATGTATCCTGGAAATACTCGTCATTTCATGCAGCGGTTTGAGGAAGCTATCCACAGGCCCTACGGACATCTTTTGGTGGACTTGAAACCGACCACTCCCGAACTTTAACGCCTTCGACCTAATGGTTTAGAGACGGGGCCGTCCGGATGGTATATAAGCACGAGCGTAACGGCGAATGTCTCAGAAGTGTGTCAACCATCATCGGAGAAGGAACTCTACGAGCAAATCATGCAAAGAAACGCAGTCAAGAAAAAACTACCAGACATACCCGCCTACGAAAGTGACGACGAAGAAGAAGAAGATGAGGTAGAGCCCTATCTGAAAAAAGTCAAGAGGATGCAGTCTTGCGATACGTGTGGTCTGGTCTTTAAAGACGGGAGTGACTTGCAGCGACACGTGAAAACGTGCGAGGAGGGAAATAAAGAGCCGTCTTCAGATTTGGAAAACGAAGGCGTACGTCTGATGATCGAGCGTGAATTCGACATCAACTGTGACTATTTCGAAAGCAAGAGGAAACGCTACGAAGAAAAAAGCATGTCCCAAGATGCCATCGAAAAAAACATGAAGACATTGCAATGGAAGTTATTTAAAGACACGTACTCTCGCTTTCTGACATATATGCATTACTTTGACAAAGGTCCCAACACCAGGAAAATTCTACAGTTTGTGAATCCAGACAGAGATGTGAAACCACAGATTCGTTCTAAATTAAATCAGTATCGTTCCTGGATTGGCGAATATTTGGACGAACAAGACGACGACGATACCAATGATGATGATACTGATGATGAGGACGAAGGTGAAGAGAAATGAACACTCATATTATTTACATATCGCCCTTAAGGCCTCTCGATGTAACCCAATGTGTGTCTATTGCATGCATAGTCGTCTCTAGACAGACCAGCGATTGTACTATAGAAATTAAAAAAATGAAAAACCAAACCATTGCGTTTGTTTTTTGTGTTTTTTACTCCATGACTAGATTTGTGATTGGATATTTCTACCGCTACTTTATAGTAGCAAGAGCTGTGTACAGGACAGCACATACCACGGCCTTTGATATACCAGACATAATGCACCGGTTGGCTATAGCCTATTTGGCCATCGACGGGGATCAATCCTAGATCGATCACTGTATTTACCCATTTGGTAATTAAAAATCCCTGTAAGACGGCTAGTACTCTAGATAAATGTTCTGTTTAAAAATGCAGTTATTTGCCTTTGGTCAACACGTACTACTTGTTAAACCCATGGCGGCGCGCGTGTCGCCGATTTACACTAATGGATTAATCACGTGTGGCATATCGTCTCTCTCTCTCTCTCTCTCTCTCTCTCTCTCTCTCTCTCTCTCTCTCTCTCTCTCTCTCTCTCTCTCTCTCTCTCTCTCTCTAAACCAGTGCTTTGTTTTATGTGTATTCTACTCTATAACTAGATTTGTGATTGAATATTTCTGCCGCTACTTTATAGTAGAAAGAGTTGTGTGTACAGGACAGCATAGGTTAGGTTGGATCGTTGAGTTGCAGTCACGCGTTATTTCTTCAAAGCAATGGGCTGGAGTGTTTCATACACACACACACACATACACACACACACGCGCGCGCGCGCGCACGCACACACACACGCACACACAAAACTTTGTATTTAATTATGAAATACTGGCCCCATAAGGGGTATGAGATTGTGTATGTAAAAGATCCCTTGCTACTCATGGAAAAAATGTAGCGGGTTTCCTCTCTAAAACTGTCAAAATTATGTTTTTCATCCAATAACCGATGATTAATAAATCAATGTCCTCTAAACACAAACAAACTTTGACGGTCAGTGTGCATGCCATAACAAATTTATTCTGCTACTTAAGACGGGCCACGCGTCGGTATGTCCTTTGCAGTTTTATTACCTCTGTTCACCTGGTGGCTAAGTGTTAAACACTGTGTGGTCTTAATAAAATGCTTTTGGATGTGGTCCGACAGTTGTAAAATAGCTATTAATAAAGGTTTACAGACTGAATAGAAAGCTCTTGATCGTTCATTCTTTGTACTCCTCTATTATTAAACGAATGAATGAATGGCTGAATGACGGCAACAAAGAAAACGTCGACAATGTGCTAAAGAAATACAAATGAATACAAATCATCACACATGCATTTTGTCTGGCGACATGAAAGCCTCACTTTAAACCAAACAGTCAGCAAACAGTTACAGTCCTTCCCCCGAGAAATATTTTAACGGCTATTATTTTGGGTGTCTAGAATAAAACACTGTGAAAAAACATCCATATGTATGACAACTGTGAATACAAAACACAACAACACAATAGACGTTATACAATGAAGCCAAAACCAACACCGACGTCAGACTTACACCTGGCCTGTACATTAATATTGCTATTATTAATTGTTGTTGTTGTTAATAGTGCTGTATGTTTCTTTGCTTTTGTTTGTTTGCTGACACCAGTTTGTTTGGTAATATGCAATACATTGAATTGAATACACCGAGGTCACACACCTGCATCAATCTATACAGAGGCCATTGTCTCTTACCATGATCGCATACCTTTCCAAGGCTATTGTTTCCTACCAACGTCACACATCTGCACCAACCTACACATATGCCATTGTCTCCTATACAAAGACCATTGTGTCATTGTCTTCTACACAAAGGCCATTGTTTCCTTCCAAGGGCACACACCTGCACCAAACCCATTGTCTCCTACCAAGGTCACACACCTGCACCAATCTACACAGAGGCCATTGTGCCATTGTCTCCTACCAAGGTCACGTGATCACAGGAATGTAGGTAATTACCCCAGGTAGGCCTCCCTACTACTAGCGCAGCTCTGTCACATTTGATAAAAACACCAAATCGACAACTTACACACGCGAAAACACATACGCCTTCGTGCACAATTACGTGACCTGTCCTTTCCGAGAATAATATCACACAATCACAAACGTCTTCTGAAATCCACACACACAGTAACAATGAAACCACTCTATCCCTTTCAAGCCAGTCTTCACATTCACTTTTAAATAATTTGACGCTCTCCTTTAGTTCAAAATTCATACTCTAACCGCTTTACAACAAATCTTCTATTTAAATATACATATCGTCCTATTCTTAATTAATTATGGTTTGATTTTTATTTTTATTATTTTTATTTTTTTTGTTGTTGAAAAAAAACTGTTTGCGTTATCAATTGATGTTCAGTTATTTTAAATTTTATAATTTTTTATCCACATTTGATTCAGGAAATTAACATTTATAAAGCCTAATGTAAATCATTATAATGAATTGGAGATTTGACGGAAAAAACACCGAATGCAACTTTCTAAGGGAATTCCCTTATTTGTGTATTGGTACAGTTAGAAATCATTGTGGGATAGAGTTCGATTGGGTTTTTAATATAGTTTTGTATAATGACAATATTAATGCATTTGTAATTATAAGCATTGAACGTTACATTTTTAACGCGCTATACCATTCATACAGTGTGTAAAACGGTTTTGGTGTTTATCATCGCATGAACGTCAAAAATGTAACGTTCGTGTTTTTTAAATGTTTAAATTATACTCTTTTCGTTTTTGTATTGTATCGGACTTTTTCCCACAGCTCTTTACACTTTAATTAATCACAATCATATATCTGCCTTTATTTGACACCAAATGGCCTATACATATGTTTGTGCCGAGGTTAAATATTCAACTACGAGATCCACGCCACATTAACGTGCAGGTTTTCAAATTAATGTGTCTATTCTCGAGGAACTGGGAAAGTCCAACACGGAAAACGAAACGAGTTTGTAAGATTGCCTATGTTCTATTTATGATTTAACTTCAATGTGTGTTATCAATTTTCATGGCTAAGGTATGCACATTTTGTATTATGTTTCTTAAACAACAAGATCATTTGAATAATATATAAACATTTTATCTGTGGTAATAACAACATCAACAGCAACACAACAATATACCAACAACAGCAATAACAACAGCAATTAATAATACGACTACTACTCCCGTCACCATGATACTCATCATGACTATCATTAATATCATCATCATCGTCGCCATCATTATCACTATCGTTAATATGATCATCCTCATCATCATCATCATCGTTTTTTTCATTAATATCATAATTATCGTCCTCATCATTATCACTATCATTAATATTGTTACTATCATCATCGTCTTCATCCTTATAGCATTACGTTAAGACAGAGATAGTGATGTGAAAACTGGGAGAAATATTTAAATGTATCGTCTTCATCCTTATAACATTACGTTATGACAGAGATACTGATGTGAAAACTGGGAGAAATATTTAAATGTATCTTTTCATCCTTATAGCATAACGTTAAGACAGAGATAGTGATGTGAAAACTGGGAGAAATATTTAAATTTATCGTCTTCGTCCTTATAGCATTACGTTATGACAGAGATACTGATGTGAAAACTGGGAGAAATATTTAAATTTATTGTCTTCATCCTTATAGCATTACGTTAAGACAGAGATAGTGATGTGAAAACTGGGAGAAATATTTAAATTTATCGTCTTCATCCTTATAACATAACGTTAAGACAGAGATACTGATGTGAAAACTGGGAGAAACATTTAAATGTATCGTCTTCATCCTTATAACATTACGTTATGACAGAGATACTGATGTGAAAACTGGGAGAAATATTTAAATGTATCTTTTCATCCTTATAACATAACGTTAAGACAGAGATACTGATGTGAAAACTGGGAGAAATATTTAAATGTATCGTCTTCATCCTTATAACATTACGTTATGACAGAGATAGTGATGTGAAAACTGGGAGAAATATTTAAATTTATCGTCTTCATCCTTATAACATAACGTTAAGACAGAGATACTGATGTGAAAACTGGGAGAAACATTTAAATGTATCGTCTTCATCCTTATAACATTACGTTATGACAGAGATAGTGATGTGAAAACTGGGAGAAATATTTAAATGTATCTTTTCATCCTTATAACATAACGTTAAGACAGAGATACTGATGTGAAAACTGGGAGAAATATTTAAATGTATCTTTTCATCCTTATAGCATAACGTTAAGACAGAGATACTGATGTGAAAACTGGGAGAAATATTTAAATTTATCGTCTTCATCCTTATAGCATTACGTTAAGACAGAGATACTGATGTGAAAACTGGGAGAAATATTTAAATGTATCGTCTTCATCCTTATAACATTACGTTATGACAGAGATACTGATGTGAAAACTGGGAGAAATATTTAAATGTATCGTCTTCATCCTTATAACATTACGTTAAGACAGAGATACTGATGTGAAAACTGGCAGAAATATTTAAATGTATCGTCTTCATCCTTATAACATTACGTTATGACAGAGATACTGATGTCACAAATGGGAGAAATATTTAAATTTATCGTCTTTTTATAGTCCAGCCGTAGACACTATAGGCTCACTTGCATTGATTTTACAATATACATTATTCACGTCATATCATATGCGAAAAATTAATGTTGTTATAATACGCGATTCTGTGCATTACCATACTTAAAATGTCTGATGATCGATTTGTTTGTTTTATGTTAGGTGATGATTCAAATCTACTTTATTCAGGAGGAAGACATTTCACATTAACGCACACGGTAGATTAAACCGGGAATTCCCGATTTCGTTATCGCCGTTTTATAAATAGCGCTTACCGATGTTATCACCTGAGCATGAACAAAGACAAGCAACGCACCACAATATAGGCCGACACGGGTAAAACAAAAAAAAACGCATACAAGAGAGCAGGGCAGTACCCTCCGGATGGCAGGGCAGAAAATCTTTTTATTTTACTCCAGAAAATAGCATACACATGCCAGGGTTTAATTTGTATACTGTTTCATTTTTTATAAACAAAAAAAAATCCCCCCCCCCCCCCCCCCCAGGTGCAGGGGTGTAACATTCTCTATGAGAACGGCCTTTGATATACCAGTCGTGGTGCACTGGCTGGAAAGAAAAAATAGCCCAATGAACCACCGACGGAGCGAGCGTTGTACCACTGGGCTACGCCACCCCCCCAACCCCCCCCCCCCCCCCCCCCCCCCCCCCCCATGTAAGATCGAATGTGTAATAAAAGTGCATCATCATACTCACCTGTACAGTACAGGAACATTGCCGAGAAAACAGAAACTCTCATCAAAGCCGATCTGGCGGCCATTGTGTCATACATGATTCGTTATAACGACGATGTAACGACTATATGTAATTCCCGCGTAAGCAGGGCGTGTGTATTACAGACACGACATCACTGATGCGGGGTTTTCCAAAAATCGTCCACATGTACTGACGACGTCATTCGGTGACTTCTATTGTCAATCGAAACTAAATGCTTGGTAGCTTGCACACGGTATATGTAAAGTTTGTTTTATTTAACGATGCCACTAGAGCACATTGATTTTTATATCGTATCATCGGCTATTGGACGTCAAACATATGGTCATTCTGACACTGTATTTTAGAGGAAACCCGCTGTCGCCACATAGGCTACTCATTTACGACAGGCAACAAGGGATATTTTATTTGCGCTTTCCACAGGCAGGATAGCACAAACCATGGCCTTTGTTGAACCAGTTATGGATCACTGGTCGGTGCAAGTGGTTTACACCTACCCATTGAGCCTTGCCTTGCGGAGCACTCACTCAGGGTTTGGAGTTGGTATCTGGATTAAAAATCCCATGCCTCGACTGGGATCCGAACCCAGTGTCTACCAGCCTGTAGACCGATGGCCTAGCCACGACGCCACCGGGGTGACCGAGGCCGGTACGGTATATGTATTCCGAGCATGCCATAATTAGGGACCGTTCAGCAATTACATAAGACAATACATGGCACTTTTATCTCACAAGTGACCATCCCTCCATTTTAAAATTATGAAACCTTTACAAACATACACCCAGCTGTTCCCAATTAATTAGCCCGAATACTCTGCCGTTCGAGATTTAGACGTACATTTGGACGGTTATGATCGCTCTGTGCAAAGATCGTCTAGCTCTCGAACGGGAATCTCATTCCAGCCAATGCACCACGACTGGTATATCAAAGGCCGTGGTATGTGTTGTTCTGGCTGTGGGATGGTGTCTATAAAAGGTCCCTTGCTACTAATGGAACAAAATGTAGCGGCTTTCCTCTCATAGACTATATGTCAAAATTACCACATGTTTCACATCCAATAGCCGATGTGCTCTAGTGGTGTCGTTAAACAAACCATTTTTTTTCTAGCAGCATGTCAATTGCGTGGTGTCGGACGTACGTTTCAGATATTTTAGTCAAGCATTATATAAATGTACAGAAAGTTCCATAACTTTTTATTGTTATACATTAATAGAATCTACTAGGGCATCACTGTCATGTATATAGACAAAACCACATAATATGTAGTTTTGTATTTATTACATACCCTAAATTGGAATTTTTTTTTCCAAATAATAATTTAGAAATTGTAACACTGCTAGCTAATGACGGGGATTTCTAAATTTACACAACTAGGTCAGCTGAGTTACTACGCGGACCGAAGAACCACCAATTATTACACATAGGAATATAGTTCTATTTCAACAATAAACAGAAATAAGAAAGAACGAGTGAAATGTTACCTATAATTTTAATGATATTGTTTGAAATGCCTTTTAAAGACAATGTAATAGCTAAAATTCACGAACAATATACGATTTAATTTGCTCGTAATACATCAGAAAACCTTCAGCGTGCCAGTTTTATCAACGAAGAAAAATGTCAAGAATTGTTCACTCGGTATGTTTTCTTTTATTGATGTTCATGCAATTATTCTTTGCTGAAAAGTTTAAGTTTATATTAAATGTGCCTCCATAAATCATCGCTCCACTGAATAATCCGGTTGACAGTTCATTCAAGTTTTCTACGTGAGGAGACGGCATTGTTGCTAAAGTCGACGACAGTCACTTTTCGCACTCTTGTTTTGGCTTCGTACACAATAAATATAGCATATTTTACCGTAATTTCACTAGAAATCCATATTTCGTAAAAGGTGCAATTTTTTAATCACAAGATTTTGTTCAAAGACATCCAGGTGCATTAGTAATGTTAAGAAAAAAAAAATGAATAGCAATTTCACATTGGAATTTTTCCAAAAAGGAAACGTCATGTACCCAGTTTATGGTTATTGTAATGCTATGTTCATACTAAACACGGACGGACGTCCACGCACGTTTTCCGTGCGTCAGTGGCCGTAAAAGCGTTCATACTAACCACGGAAAAACAGCCACGCACATCTTCTCTCCGTCGAGAAAAAACAAAATAAAATGGCGCGTACAAGGCGACAAAAAATAATATTGTGGTGGTGGTGGAAGAAAAGACGAAAGATAATGCATACATTCCGCCGATTTTCTGTACACCCAATCAACAGATTACGGTATGTACACGGAGAGTATCACCATTTATTGCCTGAGCTGCTGAATGATTCACAAAAATTTACCCAGTACCTGAGGATGAAGCCAAACATCTTCCATGATCTGCTAGAGCTGTGTGCTTCAGACCTTAAGAAAGTATCTACGAACTTTCGCAAACCAATTTCACCTGAAGAACGCATGGTGTTGACACTTAGGTAAGAGATTGTTTAAATAACCTGGTCAAACGGCGCATGCATGTGTCTCGGGATATGTACGAGTGCGTGCGTGCGTGCGTGCGCGTGCGTGTGTGTGTGTGTGTATTTTATTTTTCTTTAGAAAATATTTCACAAACTCAGAAGGTACTGGTCCCCAGAAAAAAAGTAAGGAAAAAACCCACTAGTCCCCCCACCCACCTCACAATATAATAAAATAACTAAAAAAAAATATGTTAATAAATAAATAAAAAATATGTTAATATATGAAAACATGTATAATAACACACACAAACTCATACACAGAGACAAACGTTGTATGCATTAATATCCTTTTTAATAAACCTGTGGTCTGTTCACAAAGTTGGTCAAAAGTTTCTCATAAAATCCTGGTTCTTCTTCTGTACTTTCAACTGAAATACAAAAACAAATGACTGAAATACAAAAACAAATGACTGGAATACAGAAACAAATGACTGAAATAAACATTATCATTGTGACATTATTATGTCCTTTTTTGGTGAAATATGTAAACAAAAGTGGTGTCAAATGTCAAAATTAGTGTGTATATGTATTCTGACAGTAGTATGGGTCCTCATGGTAATAATTGCGGGCGTCTTCGGTGCGCTGGTAAATGGTAAATGGTAGTAGAACCAGTTGCTTGCGGAGGACTTACGACACCCACTGCGGAGGTTTCAACAGCAGTTGTGTTTGAACGTGCTGATCTTAAGTATGTCAGTACGAGCCGTTGTACTTCCATACGAAATTCCATGGTTTGCACTTCATCTAGGTGTTTGAGAGAGGGCAAAAGACTTTTGAAAAACATTACATTGTCGTCGATTTGTTGCTGTGGCTCTGGTTCCTTAAGGGCCTTCAGGACTTCCATATCGATTGCAGACATACCAGCACTTTGAGCATTTCTCTTAAGACGCCTTTGTGGCTTCTTGAACTGTCCTGCTAGAGAATTATCTTTTGATTGCATAGAGAGTGGGCTGTTCTGAGACTGTTCTTCGTCACCCGATGTTGCGGTGTCGTCTTCGTTTTCTTGAAGATTGCCACTGGTTGGTCCTGTGGAGCAAGATGGTATTAAAAACGTTAAAAAGTCGTAGAGGTGCCATTTTTTTTTCTTGCTTGCAGCTTGACCAGATGTGGAGCTTCTGTATTCTCGATACTTCTTGAGAAAGTAATCTCGAATGGAAACCTATCTGCTCTTGCATTCTGTCGCCGTCACTGAAAGTATAAAGATGGAGAAAACAATACATCATTTAGTAATAAACACGTATTTTTTCTTGCAGCGGCGATCAATGTTTCGTCATCCATCTATCTGTGCAAAGTAACAGAATGAAAACAAAACAAAATTGGAAGTCGCGGTACAATGGTAACGATATTAAAATTAAATAATTACGTCCCTTGACACGCACGGACGGGAAAAAGTGGTGCATGCACGAACTGAAATTTTCCGTCGGTGGACGTCCGTGCCGTGCCGTGCTTAGTAAGAACGACTTTTACGTCTCCCATTAGAATTAAATGCGATTTGCCGTGCACGAGTTTTTTTTTCGGTACCGACGGAAATCGTCGGTGGACGTCCGTGTTTAGTATGAACACAGCCTAAGGAGATGCAAAGTGACGTCATTGGAATACTGACGTCATTTAAATTCACAATTAGCTGTATTATTACAATGCTGCGCCACATTAAAATAAAAACTAGTCTACTAAACTTGACCCCTGTCAAATTCCTATAACAAGCAGACAACGCTGTTTACAGGTCGGTACTTTTTTTCTCTTTTTTTTTCAAAATTCTGGACAAAATATTAATTTGAAGTTTTGAAAGATGAAAGAAATAAAACGTACCTTTTGTCAAATATATCATATCACAAAATTACGGTTGGAGATGTTTTATTTATTGTGTACGATGTAACGAAGCCAAAACAAGGGTCCAAAAAGTGACTGTCGTCGGCCTTAACTATCGTGGATTAAAAGCTCGTTGGTTAGTTGTGTTCCCGTCTCAAGTTTTGGTATCGCGCTCATTAAATTGTAAATATTTGTCACCGTTTTCGTCTGTTTTCAGTTCAAATTTTCCACAAAATAACATTTTAAACAAACCAATCACAAACTTTGTTTACATATCGCGAAGGGCATTCCCGGTAGGCCTAACCATGTGCTATAAATAGTAGCGTTGAATATGGTATAGTTCCGGCAGTTGAGTTGAATACGAAAAGTTGTATTCAATTCTTGTATTCAGAGCTGTATTTATATAGTAAGATTTAATGGGTATGTAATAAAAACTTTATTCCATCCTTATGTCATATTAGGTGTACAATGGACAATATGCATGGTGTCTGGCGTATGCACACAAACTGCAATTTGTCACCCACTGATGCTTATGTCTAAATCTGTGTCATGTGCGAGGACATATTACAAATATTGTGTCCTGTTCCTATAGGGTATATGTTTTTTAATGTATATTAGATGTAAAAGCATGGTGTTTACACGCATGTGAAATACAACTTTACACGTTTTGAAAAACATTCATCACATTTAACAGACAAGATAGTAACAACAAACAGGATTTAAAATTAAAAAAGAAAAACAATTACCAGGTGCATCACAGGAGGGGGGTTCAGTGGGGTGGGGATGAACCCCCGTTTTGAACATATCTTTTCTTTAAAGCAGTTCTTTGTTTTGAAAAAAAATCTTAAATATTAGCCATAAACTTCATTATTTCATTATAAAAAATAACCCATGGAGTGGGGTGTGTGTGGGCGGGGGGAGGGGGGGGGGGCGTAAGACTAATATGCATCTACAGCTGATAGAAGCACAAGAAAAAATGGCACTACCTACATGCATGATCACTATGAGATCACAGCACACCAGAAAAGTTTCATTATTCTAAAGCTAGAAGCATATACGATGGGGACCACCCCCCTAACAAGGTGCAAGTGTCATTGTACTATTTTTGCATTTATTTGTGATAGGTGATATTTATTGATTCCACATATAATGTCTGCAGTATATAATTGACTTGTGATTATAAAATGAATGTAAATGTGGGTTTTTTCCCAAATGTTATGTCATATTGAACTTGTTGGTCGTGATCTTCTATAAAACAAATTTCCAATTTGTAAAATTCTGCCACAAAATGCAATTACTGGGTTTGTTACTCTTTTTTATGGGCATGAACAGTTAGTTCATGACTATAATTTTACAATTAATACTTTTGGCAAGAAGCTACCTATATTACACTTCGATAAACTCCCCTTTATTTAAATTATTTTATGGATATAAAATTGATACTGATGATCATAACTGAATTTAGTTATGAAAATGTATGCTAATATCACACTGGCATTGTAAAAATATCAATACTTTGGTTCAAATTTGGAAATAATAAACATGCTTTATGGTGTCGGACGTGCATGGTGTCGGAGGAACACTACAACAGAAAATAATGTTTTATTTAACGACGCACTCAACACATATATTGAGAGAGAAACCCGCTGTCGCCACTTCATGGGCTTCTCTTTTCGATTAGCAGCAATAGTTCTTTTATATGGACCATCCCACAGACAGGGTAGTACATGCCACGGCCTTTGATATACCAGTTGTGGTGCACTGGCTGGAACGAGAAATAGCCCAATGGGCCCACCGACAGGGATCGATCACACACTGACCGCGCATCGAGAGAGCGCTTTACCACTGGGCTACGTCCTGCCCCACACACTACAACAGCACCACAGTACCATGGTAACTGTTACATATTCAGTCATTAGTTTTGTCTATATATACATCCCTCCCTCTCCCTCCCCGAAAATCGTAGATCCCCGTCTGGTTCACTTACTTGACGATGGGTACTTTATAGCATTGCTGAAGTAGATGACGTCACCAGAGAACGCTTGACAGTAGTAATCAACGGGACCTCTTGCAAGTGTTGTGAAGACCTTGTATTTCTTTGAACGCGAGTCGATGCTATTGGTTCCTGCTCCACAGCGACCTGTGGTCCCGTGCATGACGTCAGAGCAATTCGACGTCATCTGAGCAAAATAGCCAATAGCTTGAGAGCTCTTTCCGGCTGACTGGATTATTAACACCTTGCCGGTAAAACCCTGGGCATCGTTGATTGTGCACGTTAGCTTTACTTTCTGGTCTTCTGTGGAATTTGGAAGATTCAGGCAAACACCTACAAGAAAAGAAAAGAAACACGAAAGTTTTGGTGGAGACTTTACATTAAGCCACCGCAATTTAGGCTTTAAATGACTCCAGTTTTGAACTGAGACACATAATGTATATGACAGGCCACAAAAACGAAGCTTCTATTAGAAGTTGTAGCAGAAAATGCTTAACAGATCAAAAGAGAGACATGAGCGCAGCTCTGTCACATTTGTCAAAAACACCAAATCGACAACTTACACGCGCGAAAACACATACACCTCCGTGCACAATTACGTGACCTGATGATGATCGTATTAACGATAGTGATAATGATGGCGACGATGATGATGATATTAATGATAGTCATGATGAGTATCATGGTGACGGGAGTAGTGGTCGTATTATTAATTGCTGTTGTTATTGCTGTTATTATTGCTGTTGTTGGAATTATTGTTGTTTTGCTGTTGTTGTTGTTGTTGTTATTACCACATATAAAATGTTTATATATTATTCAAATAATATTGTTGTTGGTGTCGTTGTTAAAATAAAACTTTAAGAAACATAATACAAACTGTGCATACCATAGCCATGAAAATTGATAACACACATTGAAGTTAAATCATAAATAGAACATAGGCAATCTTACAAACTCGTTTCGTTTTCCGTGTTGGACTTTCCCAGTTCTTCGGGAATAGACATTTAAGAATTGAACGTTATATTTTTGACGTCCATGCGATGCTAAACACCAAAACCGTTTTACGCACCGTATGAATGGCACAACGCGTTAAAAATATAACGTTCAATGCTTATAATTACAAATGCATTAATATTGTCATTATACAAAACTATATTAAAAAACCCAATCGAACTCTATCCCACAATGATTTCTAACTGTATCAATACACAAATAAAGGAATTCCCTTAGAAAGTTGCATTCGTTTTTTTCCGTCAAATCTCCAATTCATTATAATGATTTACATTAGGTTTTATAAATTTAAATTTTCTGAATCAAATGTGAAGAAAAAAAAATAAAACTGATAACGCAAACAGTTTTTAAAAAATCAAAAATCAAACGATAATTAATTGGGAATGGAACGACCTATATACTTAAATAGAAGATTTGTTGTAAAGCGGTTAGAGTATGAATTTTGAACTAAAGGAGACCGTCAAATTATTTAGAAGATTTATCAATTACTATATTAAAATAGCAGTTGTCAAAAGTTGAATTTGTGGAAAGTGAATTTGAAGACTGACTTGAAAGGGATAGAGTGGTTTCAGTGTTATTGTGTGTGTGGATTTCACAGGAAGTTTGTGATTGTGTTATATTATTCACGGTGTTCCGAAAATCTTCCGCATGTACTGACGACGTCATTCGGCGACTTCTATTGCCATTCGAAACTAGATGATCAACAGTTTACACACGGTATATGTATTCCGTGCATGCCATGTTTAGGGACCGTTCAGCATTTACGTAACGCAATACATTGCACGTTTTATCTCACAAGTGACCATCCCTCCATTTTATAATTATGAAACCTTTGATATACCAGTGGTGGTGCACTGGCTGCAACGAGAAATAGCCCAATGGGCCGACCGACGGGGATCGATCACACACTGACCGCGCATCGAGAGAGCGCTTTACCACTGGGCTACGTCCCGTCCCACACACTACAACGGCACCACAGTACCATGGTAATTGTTACATATTCAGTCATTAGTTTTACATTCTTAATCAACCATGTAAAATTAACAATGCATCTCGGTTAGCAACATTTTACAACCAATTAGCAGAAGCGGACACTTTTTTCACCAAGTTAACTTTTTACATAAGGTCAAATTTCTCACTTATTTTCAGGAATCAGAATGTCCACCCTCAGTTTTGTGATGGCCCGGGTGGTCCCCTCACCAAATATGAAGGGTGATATGGGAGACAACTCATGCATGCAAAGGTTTCCCAGCTCGATGATTCAGCGTGTTTAACGCACTCTGTTATACCCGCGGCGGGACGTAGCCCAGTGGTAAAGCGTTCGCTTGATGCGCGGACGGTCTAGGATCGATCCCCGTCGGTGGACCCATTGGTCTATTACTCGTTCCAGCCAGTGCTCTACAACTGGTGTAACAAAGGCCGTGGTATGTAATATCCTGTTTGTGGGATATAAAAGAATCCCTTGCTGCTAATCGAAAAGAGTAGCCTATCAAGTGGCGACAGCGGGTTTCCTCTCTCAATATCTTTGTGGTCCTTAGCCATGTGTCTGACGCCATATAACGTAAATACAATGTGTTGAGTGCGTCGTTAAATAAAACATTTCCTTCCTTCTATGATACCCATCACCCTATAGGGCTACGAACTTACATCAGGCCACTAATATTCCTCCAGGTGGATCCTTGTTTATATGAAATGCCGATGTGTAGTGTACACGGTATGTTTGAAGTGACCGAAATAATTGGATAAATAGCGATACTCTACATTTAAAAAAGTCAGTCGAGTATGGCGTACACACATGTCGATGTAGAGTTTCTTAATGTCATTTCTGCGAGAAGGCGCTAGGCGCCGAGTGCCTAGTCAGGGTTTTTTTTTTTTTTTTTTTATTAAAAATTCCAGTCTCTCTGCTATTAAAAACTTCGCCCTCTCTAACGTTTGAGAGAGAAGTGACTTTACTCTATGATTTTGAACTGGCGTGAAGCCTGTCACGATCTACATTATTAGCCTCTTCTCCCTCACTATCCACTAAACACTAACAACAAACCCATCGCCCTGGACAGACAGCCCAGATAGCTGAGGTGTATGTGTGTGTGTGTGTGTGTGTTTTCAGGCTAACATTAATTGGATATAATTACGAAAATAAGTTGAAATGAAATGAGATGCGTGTATACCATATCAAAAGGTTAACAATACCGTACACTTGGTATTATGTTAACTTTTTTTTTTTACACTGGAAAACAGCAGAATGTCCCAGAGAAATTACGAGACATTGTCTTTTACACTGTAAAAGACAATGTCTCGTAATTTCTCTGGGACAGCAGGAACTCCCGTTCATTTGCACTACAGACTCGTCACACACTAACTGAAAAACACTGTCAGTAGTATATTATTAGGGGTCGGAAATCAGGTCAGTGGGCTGTTTCTCATTAATATGCACAATAACTCATTAATATGCCAATGTATGCACAACGTCACAGGTCAGCCGCGTAGAGGACAGGTCGACGCAGTTTATGCACTAATGCAAGTGTTGATGAGCTCATTTTTTAAGCTATAACAATGGATAGTAACCAATACCATATACGGCAAACGGCGCGAGTCACGTGGTCGTTATAGGAATACACAGGCCAGGTGTTCGGGGAAATCAATACGATCACACCCGAGTGAATGCGTAGTAGCGCACTGTGTATACCCGATCACTTCCAAGCTAACTCTCGACAAAGATGGACGCTGTCGCCTGTGCTCTCGGCGTGTCCCCCCCCCCCCCCCCCCCCTCCACCTGGGTCGCTGCTGGAGTTTCGCGTCGCGTACACCAGGTCACAGGCAACCGTGACTTTTGTGTACAGCGACTCGGACTCGCAGAGGAGGAAGGAAAGAGGACGGAGGAAGAAGAAACGTGCGCCAGGGGCGGCTCGGAGGGGGGGGGGGAAGGGGGGACAAAACTGGTGGATCAACCGTCACAGGCAGGATAGCACAGACCATGGCCTTTGTTGAACCAGTTATGGATCACTGGTCGGTGCAAGTGGTTTACGCCTACCCATTGAGCCTTGCGGAGCACTCAATCAGGGCTTAGATTCGGTGCCTGCCTTTACTGGGATCCGAACCCAGAACCTACCAGCCTGTAGACCGATGATCTAACCACGACGCCACCGAGGCCGGTAACTCTCGATGAAGCTGGGCGCTGTCGCCTGTGCTCTCGACCCCCCCCCCCCCTGCCCCTCCTCTCACCTAGGGGGCTTGATTGCAAGCTTTGGATCGCTGCTGGAGTTTCGCGTCGCGTACACTGGGTCACGGGCAACCGTGACTTTGGTGTACGGCGAGTCGGACTCGCAGATGAGGAAGGGAAGAGGACGGAAGAAGAAGAAACGTGCGCCAGGGGCGACTGAGGGGGGGGGGGGGGGACAAAACTGGCGGTTCCTTCTGCGTCGCCGCCCCCGGCTCGGCCCAAGACGAAAGGGACCGGCTCATCCGGACCCGTCGTCAACACCGAGGGATGCTCTCAACGCGCTGATGTGCGAGGCGCCCGCAGACGGACCTCCATCTCCCTCGACGCCACCGCCTACACGTAATTGGCCACTGTCACCAGTCTTCCCAGTTCGGAAGGCGGCGGTCCGGGCAGGAGACATTGCGAAGAGGAAGGCCGTCGCTCAGCCGAGCGACCAGCCTGACAAGGCAAGGCCTCCATCTTCACAAGCACCGTCCCAACGGCCTTAACGAGGCCACTCACGTGGACATATAGATCGGACTTTAAACTTTAGACCTTCATTCAAAATTTTATGTCGAAATTACTTCTATTTTTAATATTATTAAATAGTCCGATCCTCTCTTCTTTCTCTTATTTATTTTTGGACTGTCCTTCTAAAATGCTCCAAGTTATATAAATATTCGGCCGAGCAGTCAATTCTTTTTATTTTTGGCTTGTAATATTTTTTGTTTTATTCTATTAACCTTTTTACTAATTGCTATTTTCAAAATTCTCCCCACTTTCAACACTAACACCTAGTCATTTATAGCGTTAATTCAATATGTTTGGGGCTCTATTTTATTTTTTAATATACATTTTTATCTCACAGTGATGGAAGCTTCACTGCAATTGATTATAATTATAAAACTGAATTACACTTTCTCAACTTGAACAAACAACTCAAGACACAGACCTACATCTCTTTTTATATGGGAAACAAATACCCTATACGCATTCTATAAAACATGTTGGTATCGTTTTAAATAAGCATCTAAATAACTGGGACCGGACCTTACTATACTATTGGATACTATTACAATCAGGGTGTCACCCACACGGACTGAATCCAACCACTAGTTTGAAGTTAGTCAACACTTTGTGCTTATCTAAAGCACTCTACGGCTGTGAACTATGGAACACCATTACTCAAAACGAGTTATTGGCTTTAGAAAGGGCTTTTGGGTTTGCAGTAAAAAAAATATACAAGGTCTACCTAAAAGGACACGAACAGTTATTTGTTTAGGGTTAGTTGGTACCATTTCAATTGAATTCAGAATAGATATCCATAAATTACATTTTCTACAACATCTCCTTCACTGTCCTGCATGGAGTTTACCCTACAGTATTATAACAAGTAGGTTACTATGTTTTAAGAACCAGTGTGTTCCCGTTCCGGTTGGTTTTGCAAGCGACATACACAGGATACTTTATAAATATAAATTGATTACATATTTAAATAACTTTTATAAAACTTCCATATTTCCTCCAAAACAAATTTGGAAAAGAATAGTTAATAAAAGTGTTTTTGAGTATGAGGAAGCAAAATGGAAATCACACATTTCTTCAACTCCAAACATTAATCATTTTCTGCAAATTCATGGTCTTAAAAATGCACAATGCTTGAAAAATAGCTCATTTCACTCCTTTACTAAAAGAGCAGGCCCGTCATGTCATTAGTGTTTGCGCTTCGTGGAGACCACAGTCATCCCAATCACGTCACACACTAAACGAAACAACATGTATGTACATCAAGGACAAATAACTTAAACATGTGTTGGTTAACACAGCTTTATATGATCTAATTCCGACTTGTAAAGTGGCTAAAATTGCGTATCGTATAGTCAATAACGGTGTACATATATGTTAGTTGACGGACGGACAACTCATTTTACGTGCCCCTATCCACGAAGGTTCAGGCACGCCCACCACGGATTTAGCCTCTGACTTCGCCAGTGACTAACTCCGGAGCAGGAGCGGGGGGGGGGGGGGGGGGGGGGGGGGTAAGTTCGAGGTGGGCGGAATTTGGAAAAAAGCCATTTAGTAGGGTCAACGCGAGCGCGGACCAAATAGCAGACACTTCGCAAACTTGGAGTACACCGAGTGGGAGCCGTGCTCTGATTGGCTGAATTTCGATTCCTCGGTGAAGCCTGTATTTTACCTAAGTCTACAAAGAGTAACTGCATCCAAATACATGTCCGGACTCTAAAATTTAACCCAAAATAGTTAAGACTGCTCGGCCAAAAGGTTTTTAAGGTGATTTTGAGCAATTGATCGGGCGCCAAAATAAAATGCGTTAGACTATTTATAAAAAAATAAACATAAGAATTTTTAACTGCTTCTAAAACGTTTAAATTCTAACTAGCCCAATAAAGGAGGTTGATACCTGTCCTAGCAAAGGTTGGCGTCTATGGAGTTCCGATGTACCCGGTGGTCTCAAGCTGCAGGAGGAACTGCCGGTAGTCGGAGGCTGCTAACGCCTCGGTGATGGAACGGTAGTGAGTCCCCGCGACGGTTTTCAGAACGCGATGTAGTGTCGGGTTGTCCATCTCCGAGAGTAGCAGTCCTTGGCTGAATATTCCGCTCCGGCAGATGGTGACGCAAACTGCGTTGTGTCCCTCCCGCATCTTGAGTCGATGTACAGCGAACTCCCCTTCGTCTGGATTGTCTGGCAATGGATTGTAAGCTAGGGCCTTGGGTCTGCTGATGAGTTGGCGTTCATCCCGGATGTTGTACTTAACCAGTTGATGGTAACGCTGGGGGAGACGGCTGGCCTGCAGTGACCACTGCTCCACTGGTTGTTTGTGTGTGTCTCCGGCGGTTGAGAGGGGCGGCTCGGCTTGGCTGGTATGGCCCCCGGGGGAGCGGTCGCCCTCCTCTTGACAACGGCCACCTTCCGGGCCTGCGCCTCAACGGGTGTCGCCAGTATAATCGGCGACAAGTCCGGAAGCGCTTTCGCAGGAATTGGTGCAGGTGGCCGGTTGTACGGTGTGACGCAGATTTCCGTGTCAAACTCCGTCTCCGGCTCTTCCGTTTGCAGAGAAGCTTGAACATCCGGGGCCGGAACCTCTTCTGCTCTTGTCTTCTTGCTCGGGTGAGCGGTGTTCGGCGGTCGAACAGAAGGAGTCGCCGCCGGCGGTTTAGCCACCGGTTTTGACCCCCCCCCCCCTCCCCTGCGCCGCCGCTGGCACACGTCTCCTCTTCCTCCATCTTCCTTTCTTTTGAATACGGTCTCCGTACACCAAGGTCACGGTTGCCCGTGACCCGGTGTACGAGACCCGGTACTCTATAAGCATTCCATATGTCTTCATAAGTCCCCCCAGGTGAGGGGGGGGGGGGGGGGTAGATCGAGAGAGCAAGGGCTAACGTCCGTCTTCATCGCTGAATAAATTGAAATGCAAGAATCGAATCTATGTTAGTTGAGCCACTTGGAGTGGTGTGCGCTCTATTTATAGCACGATGGGACATCCCAGTATAAGGCAATCCGATCAGAGCAAACACACGGTAGCGACCAAGTTTTTTGTTTTTGTTTTTTTAAATCAATACATTATACAAAGGAAATGGCAAGACAATGTTTACACCATCTCGAACAATTAGCTCCTAATTAATTAAAATACCCCGGAATAACCCCATGACGTCACACCCAGGTTAATATGTAGATCATGGAACTCAGTGTTTGACAGTAGATGTGCGTTTGCCTTCATCACTTGAAATCACTGGTCCCCAGAAATCTACCGAACATTGTAATACATCATCGAATGGCACCTTATCATGTCTACATGGTTTACCGCCTTAAAGCATTAAACGTGTCCTATTGATAACCCTTTCTTATGGGATATCCTAAACCTTTTTTTTTAATAGTATATTTCCCATTTATAATTATAGGAGGCTATCTCCCCAGGCCACCCCTTTTTGCTCTACCGTGTCATCATTACCTACCAGCTTTATATCCGATGACGTAACCACAACACCATCGAGGTCGAAATACAGATCAGGAGTGTGACACTTTGTATTTAATGACTCTACAGAAACATGGAGTGTCTCGTGACATTTAAAGGTAAACAGCCTTCTACAAATCACGGTTTGCTACTTCTGGTTAAAACTTAAAAGTTTCCTCCTTAGAATACTAGTATTCATTTGTGTACGGCACGTGTCCTCTTTTGACCTCTTTATCAGATTCGTAATATTGTCAGTTGTCATTTGTTACGTATTCGTATACAAATAATTCGACGCATGGATGGCAACATGATATTCAGAGCCGGTTTAAGCATTCGCGGGGCCTGTAGCACAAATAACAGCGGGACCGCCTTCCCAGGATATATATTTTGTAACCCCCAGGGAAGAGGGTGGAAATGACCTGTGCAAAATAAACGTATACATCACCACAGAGACCCCTGCATCGCGGGGCCCGTAGCACGTGCTGCATGTGCTACTACGGTAAAGCCCCGGTCACACTATCAAGGATCGTCTGGCCGGATCCACGACGGATGAAAACCTCACGGATAACCCCGGATAGTGGTCTGTCCGCGGTCCCCTACGGATTCACCACGGTTTAACTACGGTTTTCCACGGATAAACCAAGGATTATTAAGGATAGGGGTTAGTTGACAACGGGGAACGCTACGGGTCGCTACGGATAGGTAAGGATCGGTACAGTTTAGTACGGACCACAACGGATGGCCACGAATGATGCCGGATCGTATCCGTGGCTAACCTGGCATCCTGATCCTTGACAGTGTGACCGCGGCTTTAACCGGCTCTGGGGTTTTATGGTAGGTAAATCAACTGACGTGTGTGAAAAAAGATTAATCGCAAAAGTTCAGCCATGAAGACAGTATAAGGACAACCATTCTCAACTTGATCTGACTTTATTGACACAAAGCTTCCAATAAACAATGCATATCTAGGCCTATATTTTAGAAAAACATCAAAGCTACTAACTGGTATTTTAATTGTTGGATTGTAATCTGTTAACATGGTACATGTTATCTGTAAGAACATATTAATGAAATTCTATTTTTAATGTTGTGTTAATCTTGAGCGCTTACACCTCATTAGTTGACTTTCCTTGTACGCGTCTGTAGTAGCATCATCGTTTTGGAATAAATGACACCAACTGCATTGTTTATGGTCTAACGGCACTTTAATGGACGATAGTATTTTCTATTGTTTCCCCAAGTATGTGACACCATGGTTTAATGGAACTGGTTGACACTTAAAGGATTGACGCATCTTAAAGGGACATACCCTAGTGTTTAAACACTAAGGCATATTTCTTTTTTTTTACTATTAGAGCCGTTTACTTTAGATAGATTTTATTGTTTAGATTATACATTTCCGTACATTCGACGTGTTTTTTGTTATCCTTGTGTTTTCAATTTCTCATATTTTTAAAAACGCACGTGCGTCTGAAACGTATTAGTTATGGATTCGAGTTTTAGTCTATTTTTAGAGAGTATTTCACCATTTCAAAGCCAGAGAATCGTGTTTCACTCAATTGTAACTTTATCCAAATGCGCTACAGGTTTGAAGATTAATTAAACTTAGAGTGCATTTTCATCGGCTAAAACTAGGGTCTGCCTCTTTAAATCTTCTCTAGTGATATCTTCAATAAATTAGCCAACGTGAAGTGTTAACTCTAGAAGAGCAAAATATGACGTGGAACACAATACAACACGTAAACCAGTATTTAAGGAAACAGTGAACTGTAATAAGCTATCACTTCAGACAAGAAAACTAAAACAACATCAGCTTACACTGTACCCAACCTGGAAACAGTAGGATAAGCGCGTGCCATGGGTGATAGCGCTGTTGAATGAATGAATGTTTAACGACACCCCAGCACGAAAAATACATCGGCTATTGCTACTAACAAATAAAACCAATGCATTAATATAAAATAATAATTACATACAAATATCCACAAGTCAATATTTTTACATGTAATAATAACAATTCACAAGCTGTTTACACTTCATTAGTTGATTTACATTATGCATGTAATAACAATTTACAAGCTGTTTACACTTCATTAGTTGACTTGCATTGTACATGTACATAATACCAATTCACAAGTTGTTTCAACTTCATTAGATGACACCGGCCTCGGTGGCGTCGTGGTAGGCCATCGGTCTACAGGCTGGTAGGTACTGGGTTCGGATCCCAGTCGAGACATGGGATTTTTAATCCAGATACCGACTCCAAACACCGGAGTGAGTGCTCCGCAAGGCTCAATGGGTAGGTGTAAACCACTTGCACCGACCAGTGATCCATAATTGGTTCAACAAAGGCCATGGTTTGTGCTATCCTGCCTGTGGGAAGCGCAAATAAAAGATCCCTTGCTGCTAATCGGAAGAGTAGCCCATGTAGTGGCGACAGCGGGTTTCCTCTCAAAATCTGTGTGGTCCTTAACCATATGTCTGATGCCATATAACCGTAAAATAAAATGTGTTGAGTGCGTCGTTAAATAAAACATTTCTTTCTTTCTTTCATTAGAAGACATATTGTAGTGGGGGAGCTTAACCCGATATTTGACCCGAATCGTTCACTTTATTGCAAATCTATGAGACTTTGACCAGAGATGGATATGACCTAGACATTTCATAATCTGCCGGCAGACAAGCTCAATAATGTCACGGTCAAATCACCATTTCAAGGTCAAAATTGGTAAAAACACGACATATTCTACACACTGTGATAAAATTAATCACAGTGGTTTCATTATTAGCCCATATCATATTTAAATGAAAATGATGAAATCTGATAGGTTACTATGCTTGAATCTAAATTCTAGATTCACGAGATTTAACATATCAGTATTCAAAGCAGTCACTGTGCAGTCTGTAACAGGCTGCCTAGTGACTGCTTGTATATAATAATGAATCTTGACAAATCTACTGACCCTGGCATAATTAAACATGTCATGCTCATTGTCAAGAAATCCATAGCATTCCTCAACCCTGGCCAGACTCCTGTCCTTGGTGCGGATCAGCCCCTGTATGCAATAGCCAAGCAGCTACAGTGGCAGTTTCCCGCGATCCTTGGCGAAGACAAGTATGTCTTAGTAATGGGTGCACTGCACATCGAGGACAGAGCACAACTTATGCTTGGGAAGTTCATCCGTGGGTCAGGATGGGAGTGGGCAATGACTACAGCAGAGGTGTTCACAGCGGGTAGAGCTGCATCAACTCTAGATGAACATCACATCAAATGCACCCGCTACGCTCACCAGATTTCGCTTGTAGTATTGTCACTACTCAAGCAAGAGGCATATTCTATCTACTGTGAGGAAGTCAAGGGGCCACCTGAACCCTTTGAGCTATGGAGCGTGAAACGCGGTGAGAATGCCGACATGTTCAAGTACTGGTCTCAGATCTTCGAACTGGAGCTCATCGTGTGTCGAGTTGTGCGCTCGTTGCGGGAAGGAGATTTTTATCTATATGTCCAAGTTCTGGATGAACTCTGCCCCTGGTTCTTTGCTTTAGATCATACAAATTATGCTTGGTGGGTCCCCATCCACGTGAAAGATTTGGTCGAACTGCCTGTCAAGCATCCTGCCGTGTACGAAGAGTTCAAGAAGGGACATTTCGTCGTCCAGCGTTCCCGTCACAAATTCTCGCTAATAGCCAAAGACCAGTCCCATGAACAAAGCAATAAAAAGCTGCAAGCAGGTGGTGGTGGCTTTTCAGATATGTATGATGATGCAGATGCCATTACGCTCTACATGTTGGCAGGTCCTGACTCTGTGCGGCTCAATGACCAGTTTGAGAGTGTACTTACCGTGTGTGATTCATCCATTGCTTATCATGAGAAGTCGCCCGCTCTCCAATGACGCTTCATCACCGACGTGAAGAATTTCATGGGTGTGCTTAGAGAACGTGGCAACCCATTCCTGGAAACTGGTCATGAACTTGTTGCAATCGACACACATGATGTCATGGAACCGGAGGTAGCAAAGTCACTGAGTAAGATAGATGAGGTTGGAAAAGCTCTACATGAAACATATGTGGAAAACAGAGTAAGAAAGGCATCAGTCGCCATCTCAGACAACATAAAATGCAATGGTTTGTATACCTTTGTCAATCGCCCAGATACTCGCTCAAAGCATGCTGGGAAAATGGGTGTTCTAAAAAAGGATGCAGCCCTTGTTACTCAGTTATTCCTTTCTCTCCAATCTCGACCTGACGCAAACATGTCAGATTTCTTCAGATTTGAGAATCAACGGGAGCCACCCTCTCTTGCTGATTGTGGGAGGCTCAGATCAGGGACTAAATCAGACATCCTAAAGTGTCTAGGTGTCCCAACAACAGCGTGCCCTGCTGCTCATGATGTCACAGTCCTGGTCCTGGACATGCCCGCTGTGATTCACATGGTGCGCCCAGTTCATGCAGTTACGTTCAATGATTATGTTCCAATGCATCTGGTCCCGTTCCTGAAGAGCAATCTGACTCCTTCTGTTGAGCGTGTTGATGCACAGTTGGAAACTGTTTTGTCCAACAAACCATCGACAGATATCGGATCTACAACCATGCAACCACACTGAAGCCGACTCGCGCATCATTCTCCATCTGGCACATGCCTCGAGCCAGGGACATGAGCGAGTATATGTCCGCACTGTGGACAGTGATGTGGTAGTTCTTGCCATTGCTTTTTTCGATCAGCTACATCTCTCCAAACTCTGGATTGGATTTGGAACTGGGAAGAACTACCGAGATATACCAGTTCATGACATACACGCAAGGCTGGATGCATCCAAGTCTCGAGCTCTTCCACTATTTCATGCCCTTAGTGTGATGTGACACCTTGTCTCAGCTCCTCGGGTGTGGGAAAAAGACAGCTTGGTCTGCATGGGAGAGCATGCCTGAGATGACGCAGACGTTCCTGGAACTTACTGACGACCCAAACACGTTCACAATGGACTCCATCCATATGCAGCGGCTTGAGTGATTCCACGTAGTCATGTACAGCAAGAGTTGCAGTGCCGCAACAGTGAACCAAGCAAGACAACAACTATTCTCACATGGCCTATGCTCCCTTGAAGCTATACCTCCATCCCAGGCTGCGTTGTTTGAACATTTGAAGAGGTCAATTCTACAGACATGTTTCATTTGGAGGCAGGCTGCAAAGTGTCACCAGGAGATCCCTAACTTCAGCACGTGGGGATGGGAGCTCGACGAGAAATAAAAGCAGTGGGTGCCGTTCTGGACAGCATTACGCCAGTAAAGCGTATGCTCTTCTTCTCCAATGTGGTTGTCAGAAGGCATGCCGTGGACACTGCAAGTGCAGCAAAGTCGGCGTGCGATGCACGTCTCTGTGCAAGTGTGAAGGAGGCTGTGTCAATAATGACAATGCAGATTAATGGTTAATTGCAAGTGACTGTTCTGAGTTCTACGTTGACCAGATTGTTAAATATGTCATAGATTGAATTTTATTTTTGTTCTCGTAATATCTACCAGTTTGCTAAACATGGCATAGATTGAATTTTATTTTTGTTCTCGTGATATCTACCAGTTTGCTAAACATGGCATACTACTTTGTTATACATGGCAAAGATTGCATTTTATTTTTGTTTTTCTTGTTATATCTGCCAGTTTGTTATACATTCCATAGATTGCATTTTAGTTTTGTTCAAATAAATATTTTCCACTTTAAAGCAGTGTATATTAGGCAACATTTTGTTTTCTTTTTTGACGGATCCTCCGACCTGTTTTTCGAGTTTTGGAAAAAAAAAAAAAGTATAAATTTTACTGTTTTATATTTTTTATATTTATATTGCCACTCTGACTTCAATAATTCATAAACAATTTTAACAAATTTAATAAAACTACATTTTTACGATGTTTTGTGGACAATATTGCTGATTAATCAAAAACTTGATGCTATTGGTGATTTGACCTTGACATTAACCTTGAATCGTAAAAATAATGTCATAATCGAGTTCCTTGTCCTTGAAAACCCCAAAGTGGATGTATTACTCATTAATCTATGATGTTTAGTTTAACAATTAAGGAATTCAGTTTTCCGGGTGGTGGCCATCTTGGATTTTCCCAAAATGGCCGCCAGGGGCATTATTGAGCTTGTCTGCCGGCAGATTATGAAATGTCTAGGTCGTATCCAGCTATGATCAAAAGCTCAAAGATTTGCAATAAAGTGAACGATTTTTCAGCTAAGCCCCCCTACTATTGTACATGTACATAATAACAAATTCACAAGCTGTTTACACTTCATTAGTTGATATACATTGTACATGCACACAATAACAATTCACAAGCTGTTTACACTTCATTAGTTGACATACATTGTACATGTGATAATAGCAATTCACAAGCTGTTTACACTTCATTAAATGACATACATTGTACATGTACATAATAACAATTCACAAGCTGTTTACACTTCATTAGTTGACATATATTGTGCATGCACATAATAACAATTCACAAGCTGTTTACACTTCATTAGTTGGCATACATTGTGCATGCAAACACTAGCAATTCACTGGCTGTTTACACTCCATTAGTTGCTTTACTTGTAAAATAAGTAATACATATAAGTTGTAAGTATACAGTAACAATTTGCAAACATAATGGAATGTTGGAACAAAACCTGTAAGCAAAATATAGCACAACAGTTGAATCAGTGATTTGTAAATAATCTTTTTTACTAGATATTTAATCAGATATGACCATTTAACACATATTTAGCAAACATTACAACGATCTGGCTGACAATGTTCCACACACACACACACACACATACACACACACACACACACATACACACACACACACACACACACATATATATATATATATATATATATATATATATAGAGAGAGAGAGAGAGAGAGAGAGAGAGAGAGAGAGAGAGAGAGAGAGAGAGAGAGAGAGAGAGAGAGAGAGACAGAGAGAGAGAGAGAGAGAGAGAGAGAGAGAGAGAGAGAGAGAGAGAGAGAGAGAGAGAGAGAGAGAGAGAGAGAGAGAGAGAACACATACCATTTGTTTTGCCGTGTTATTTGTTGCACGAGTTAATAGCGCACAAGAATATTATACTACGAGAAGGCGCGTAGCGGTCGTGTGATATAAAGCGTGCACACTATAAACAAGTGCAATATTAACATGGCAAAACAACTGGCATGTGGTTCTGTATTTATTATAATACCACTTTTCCATAATAATATTATTATCATTAACCAAAGTTAATTAAATAAAACAACTTACTTTGTCTGGACAGTTAGTTGAATTTTATTGAATTGACGAATTGCTGAGCGTCCTGGCTTGAAACATGACGTTATTCCTGGCTAGGGACATGACGTCATACGTGCGAGCTTTTGTATCACCTATATGTTCAATGTTTTTTGTTTTTTTGTTTTTATTGCACGGTCTGAATTTTCCTTATTACTACAATAAGACTAAATGGGAATGTACAAACCACTAGTATATTATATATTAGGAATACAAATTGTATTATACGAACCTCTGGCGAGCATAATATATTATTTTTATTCCTAATATATGATATTGACAATACCGAAACACACGACAGTAATAACATAATATTTATCATATAATTTCAAGCTTAAAGCGGCAGTATCCAGGCTATTTTTATTATTTAAGCATATAGAACAGAAAATCCAATTACGTTTGGTGCATATATGACGCCGCACTCCGCGTTGATTTCACTACGCTGTCTTATCCAGGTCAAAAACAAAGCCAGTATTTCGAAAGTGGGACACTTTTGACGGGCTCCTATCGATCTCGGTTTTCATTGGCTTATCACAAGTGTGGAATTCCCCAACAAGAGATCACGTGAGATTTCGCAATTTTTAAAATTGTTTAACTGTCTTGAATGAGGGGTCGTCTCATATCTCCAAAACATATTTATATCCATGGGCGTAGGTGGGTGGTGGATTTGCCTTGACATTTTGAAAGTGGCCAGCTGTTGGCATACGCGTTACACGTAAGGGGGTGTTACTAATTACGTAACGCTCTAGGGGTAGAGGAAGAGGGTACTGTGTTCGATTTATGTAACATTTTTCTAGACTATGTTATTTTTTATTAATTACTTAGACCTAAAAAATGTGCGGTCAGTCTAGGATCGATCCCCATGCTCCACCAGAAAACACATTTCAATTGTTTTAAGCTTGGGCAAGTAAGGGTTTCGACCTCCAATATTCCCCCCCCCCCCCCCCCCCCCCCCCCGGACATGCACCCGATTCCTCTCTAAGATTATATGTTAAAATTACCAAATTTTAGACATCTAACAGCAGATGGAAGGAAGGATAGGATATGTTTTATTTAACGACGCACTCAACACATTTTATTTATGGTTGTATGGCTTCGGATGATTATATGCTCTAACTTTGATGTCGTTAACCCCCCACCCCCTAACTTTACCTTTTCCAAACAAAAGAATATTTATTTGAATTTGTCGATTTTAACACGTAAAATTAAGAAGTGAAAACGTTCATTGTCTAGTATATTTTATTTTAAAAATATATACATGATTAATGTGTTACTAGTATACAAACTAAACTTTGAAAGTTCTACTAACACTTTATAAAATATTAATTCTGAAATAGGAAGGTACGATTGTCGATAATACGTTGTCAAGATCAAACCGGTTTTAACGAAAGACTCTAGCACCGTATCCTCAACCGAATGTTCTTTGTACATCGCAAGATTTTTCTTTTAATTTTTTGAGACGAACCCTACAATTTGAAATCGGCAAACGCACGTGTTAACTGAAACTGACAACAGGCTGTCGTTTGTGCTTTGCCGAGCTATGGCGGCACAGGCGACGAATCAAGCGTATACTTTTGACGTTCTCCGTTCATAGCGAACACACACGAGTTTTTTAAAGGTGCATTTGAGCTTGTAGTTCATATTTGTACGTGATGTAAATAAAATCTGTTGAGTGCGTCGTTATATAATAATAAACAAAACAAAAATTCCATTCTGCCTCGGGAGTTGGTCCCTGTGTCGTTTTTTTTCTGCATATAATACCTCAGTACACATTTAACACAATATCAGAATGTCAGTGTTAACAACAGGCGTCTACTAACTCAGTATCGGCAGTATCGGGTTCGATGTCGTCTTCATGATGGACAATGCCTCGCCGACGTCTGATTCTGCGTCTTAGCAGCCGGATAGCAATCTTTACACAGTATCCGATAGGCACACCTGACACAGAGCCAGCCCCAAACCACTTTTTACTGAAGGTGGAATTTGAATCTGAATCTGAAAAAAAAAAAATATATACTGAGGGCTGACAAGTAGAACTGGCAATGTACATTGTTTATTTATGTTTCGGTTTGCATTTGTTTGTCCGCATTTTGTTCGTGTTCGGTTTTGTTTGTATTGTATTGTATTATACATCTATATAATCTATTCCAATCACATTGGTTCATTTGTAACACGTGATCGAACAATAGTTACCGATCTTGTACCAAAAAATCTCCAAAAACGTGTTATTGGCCGTTCCATATTTGAAGGTAAAAGCTCAATTGGTTGCGCGTGCTCATTACCAAAATAAAGAGACATCACTCTCGTTTCTTTTTTCTTTATTTCGCCATTTTTGTGCTGAGGACGCCTATCCATGATATGGCATTTATGTTTATTATAGTTGCATCAGTTTAATATGACGTCATGCAATTCGAGATGAGGTCAAAATTGATGGTTGTCAAGATAAATAGCACATTAAAAGTAAGTGACGCAAAGTCACACAATATTATATTTTAATTACTATTTTAAAACTTATAAATTAATTGAAAGATGAATAATAAAAAGGTTAATATACATTTTTGTTTACAATATGGAATTTCATTTTACTCGTTCACGTTGACAAACATTGTGATAGTTTGACATAAATAAAAAATACTACTACTCCCAGAAATAAAATTTAAACAAAACAGTTGAATGTTTCATGAAAAACGTAATATTATTAAGCAGTTTCTAATATGTCGTTATGTTAAAATGAACGTAATAATTAATATTATCATGCAACCATGCTTCCTATTGACCTGATGACACCTATCTGATAATTTGAAGTGTCATCATGTCACTAGGAAGTGTCATCATGTCACTAGGAAGTGTTATCATGTCACTAGGAAGTGTTATCATGTCACTAGGAAATGTTATCATGTCACTAGGAAATGAGTTGTGCGCATGACGAATGTTTGCTCAATTTTCAGGTAGATCGTGTTCTCATGTTTAAAACATCCATTTACAGCAATAATTGTTGAACTGCATACATAAATATAGCATATACACTTCATATAACATCACAGTACTTCTTATGTTTCAATTGTCCATTATTCGCTCCCATTCAGAACTAGCCACGATTTTAAGCAAGTAGCTTCCTGCAAATACTGTTTAAATTGGGAACAGCGTCTGACGTCACAGTCACTAGCATCCAGTGGTGTAGATCTTCAGGTCACACTGTCAGTCACCAGCATCTAGTGGTGTAGATCTTCAGGTCACACTGTCAGTCACTAGCATCCAGTGATGTAGATCTTCAGGTCACACTGTCAGTCACTAGCATCCAGTGACGTAGATCTTCAGGTCACACTGTCAGTCACTAGCATCCAGTGATGTAGGTCTTCAGGTCACACTGTCAGTCACTAGCATCCAGTGGTGTAGATCTTCAGGTCACACATAAATTTCAGTTTATTTTTACTAATAATAATTCGGAGACCTGAGCCGACTTTTGGCGAAAGAAATTTACATATCGCCGGCTAGATTGCAATATATAATTTAGGATTCCTCAAACAACATTATCGCCTGACAAGACCAACACTTGCAAATTGCTACGTCTGTTGCGGATTCATTTTTTGGAGAAACAATATATATTACAGAATACACAAAAATGCAAAGTTATCCCGTCCACCTGTCAAGGACCTTTAAATTCTATTTTCAAAAAATACAACGGGTTTTGGGCCCCCTCTTTAAAACATCCTGGATCCGCAACTGTACGTTATCAGCAATAGTGTAATGTCTAATTCTTTTCTGACTGCAGTGTAAAATTCTTGTTTATTAACTGCACCGATCTTCGTTGCACTACCGCTACGATCCCCCCCCCCCCCACCACACACACACACATACATACATACATAGATATAAATATATATATATATATATATACTCTTCAAAAAAAGAAACGCAAAAGGGTACAAATGGGTTATAACTCCGATTTTGTGTTTCCTACCGGTTCATGCTTTGTGAATATAAGGTCATTGCATGTCCCAAACACATTCCCACGGTTACATTCGATAAAACGCAGCTACTGTACAATAAAGTTCCAAAATGTGAATATTCGCTAAAACGCAGCCACGTGCAAACCATGTCACCACTGCACGTGCGTTGTCTGCACGTGCAACATGAACACCGACAGTATAAAAGTGCAGGGTGTTCGCTTGCCTGGCCTCTGTATCTGGCCGACAGTTGACAATCCAGGACATGCCACGTCTCAGTAAACCGCAGAGAAACAATGCCATCGGCCGAATAGACGCAGGCGAATCCAAAACGGCCGTTGCCAGGGCATTCCATGTGTCCCCAAGCACCATCTCCAGACTGTGGGACCGTTACCAGCAACATGGATCAACACGTGACCTCCCTAGATCCGGTCGACCACAGGTCACTACCCCCGGGCAGGACCGCTACATCCGGGTACGCCACCTTCGGGAACGATTGACTACTGCCACCTCCACAGCCGCAGCAATACCATGTTTGCGCAGGATATCCGACCAGACCGTACGGAACCGCCTACGTGAGGTAGTAATTCGTGCCAGACGTCCAGTTCGAGGTGTCATCTTAACACCACAACACCGTCGACTCCGACTGCAGTGGTGCCAGATTCATCGACAATGGCCTCAACTGCGATGGAGACAGGTGTGGTTCAGTGACGAGTCCCGATTTCTGCTCCGACGTCATGATGGAAGATGTCGCGTGTATAGGCGTCGTGGTGCACGTTATGCGGCAAACTGCGTGCAGGAAGTGGACAGATTCGGCGGGGGTAGTGTCATGGTGTGGGCAGCCATCTCACACACTGGCAGAACTGACTTGGTCCACGTGCAGGGCAACCTGAATGCATAGGGCTACATTGACCAGATCCTCCGGCCACACATCGTTCCAGTTATGGCCAACGCCAACGCAGTGTTCCAACATGACAACGCCAGGCCTCACACAGCACGTCTCACAACGGCTTTCCTACAGAACAACAACATTAATGTCCTTCCTTGGCCATCGATATCACCGGATTTGAACCTAATCGAGCATCTATGGGACGAGTTGGACCGACGCCTCCGACAGCGACAACCACAGCCCCAGACCCTGCCCGAGCTGGCAGCAGCCTTGCAGGCCGAGTGGGCCACCATCCCCCGGGACGTCATCCGTACTCTGGTTGCTTCAATGGGCAGGCGGTGCCAGGCAGTTGTCAACACACGCGGAGGCCACACCCGGTAATGACTCCAGATGACCTTGACCTTGGTGGTGTGTCCTATCACTTACTCACAATGGACTAGAGTGAATTGTGAACAATCCTGCAACATTTGGTAATTATCGGACTCACCATTCAATAATTAAATCAATTCTCCAAATGTTACGACAATGTGGTTTTGCGTTTCTTCTTTTGAAGAGTATATATACCTCCCTCTCCCTCCCCGAAAATCGTAGATCCCCGCCGTCTGGTTCACTTACTTGACGATGGGTACTTTATAGCAGACCGGCCTCGGTGGCGTCGTGGCAGGCCATCGGTCTACAGGCTGGTAGGTACTGGGTTCGGATCCCAGTCGAGGCATGGGATTTTTAATCCAGATACCGACTCCAAACCCTGAGTGAGTGCTCCGCAAGGCTAAATGGGTAGGTGTAAACCACTTGCACCGACCAGTGATGCATAACTGGTTCAACAAAGGTCATGGTTTGTGCTATCCTGCCTGTGGGAAGCGCAAATGAAAGATCCCTTGCTGCTAATCGGAAGAGTAGCGCATGTAGTGGCGACAGCGGGTTTCCTCTCAAAATCTGTGTGGTCCTTAACCATATGTCTGACGCCATATAACCGTAAATAAAATTTGTTGAGTGCGTCGTTAAATAAAACATTTCTTTCTTTCTTTATAGCATTGTTGTAGTAGTTGACGTCACCAGAGAACGCTTGACAGTAGTAATCAACGGGACCTCTTGTAAGTGTTGTGGTGACGTTGTATTTCTTCGAACGTGAGTCGCTGCTATTGGTTCCTGCTCCACAGCGACCTGTGGCCCTGTGCATGAAGCCAGAGCAATTTGACGTCATCTGAGCGAAATAGCCAGTAGCTTGAGAGCTCTTTCTGGCTGACTGGATTATTAAGACCTTGCCGGTAAAACCCTGGGCATCGATGATTGTGCACGTTAGCTTTACTCCCTGGTCTTCCATGGAAGTTGTAAGATTTAGGGACACACCTGCACGGAAAGAAAACAAACGGTTTATTGTTTTTAATTACAAAATTTGAAAACAACAGAAGAAAAACAAGAAATTATCGACCGTTGGACGTGAAACATTTGATATTTTCGAAACAATCGTGAAATACTAATTGAAACTGGAAAGCAAACTTTAATGTAACAAGCGCTATACGGTTCTATTCCTATTTTCTCATCTCTTATATGTCTCTCTCTCTCTCTCTCTCTCTCTCTCTCTCTCTCTCTCTCTCTCTCTCTCTCTCTCTCTCTCTCTCTCTCTCTCTCTCTCTCTCTCTCTCTCTCTCTCTCTCTCTCTCTCTCTCTCGTTTTGTCTCCCATATATGTCTCTTTCTGTGGGTCCCCTGCGTGTGCTGTAACCTCACCGTGGTGCAGGGGTGTAACATTCTCTTTGAGAATGGCCAATACAGCACAAAATTGAAGTTTTGAGTAAAATTCAGTATCCGTAAAATTCTGTGATATTTGTGTTTTTGCACAGTTCTTTACACTGTTTTTGTTTAAGTCTTGAATTTTTATATCGATGTTGATCATCACTTTAGTTATTTGCATTACCATAGTTTGACACCCAATAGCCGATGTATATTTCGTGCTGGGGTGTCGTTAAACATTCATTCATTCATTCTTTCTGTGGGTTTGTCTGTCTGTCTGTCTGTCTGTCTGTCTCTCTCTCTCTCTCTCTCTCTCTCTCTCTCTCTCTCTCTCTCTCTCTCTCTCTCTCTCTCTCTCTCTCTCTCTCTCTCTCTCTCTATATATATATATATATATATATATATATATCTATATATCTCTATTTCTCTCTCTATCTTCCTTTTTTTTTCTCTGCCTGTCTCTGTTTATGCCTTTATTTCTCCAAGTTATTATCTACATGTAATGTATTTTAAAATAGAATATTAAACATGATCGTTAACATTCTGATCGTAGTTTATTTCAATATATATAATTACGATTGGAGTAGACACTTTGTATTTAACACAAAATAATAGGTCTGTATTTTTTCCAGTAGCGTGTTGTTACACTCCCTAGTCATGTGTATGTAACAGGAGGTGTAATTATTCAATTTAATATCTTGCACCATCTTGTTAGATCAACCCAAGTTCGTATAGTTTCATAGCCAACTAAGAATAAAACAACTAAACGAGATAGTCTCAACTCAATGAAACATTTATTTAAAAAGAAAATCATAAATTATTATTTTATATAACAAAAATAAACATGTATTTTAACTTTCAGGGCCCTTTTAAAACAAAAGTTAAAGAGCGTTGTTCCTATACCATAACTAAAACAAAATAAACCCCAATTATCAAACCCACTAACCCAACTCCGAAGGGATGGGGGAAGCAATGAGTAAAGTTTACTCACCATCTGCCAACTCCTAACAAAACACTCTAAGCTAAACTTAATATACTCTTTAACACAAAACTCAATGGTGGTGTCTAGACTATAAATAAATTAAAACCAATAATTAACAGCTAATAATTCAAGACCAAACCCAACCTAAATACTTTCCCCACTAATAAGTACCATTTATAAACTTAACATTACTCCAATTAGTTAATTACTCTAACCAACTTTACTTACCTAACAATAAGATAATAATAACATAATGACATAAAATACTTATACAAATAGAGTTATTTCCCTTACATCACTTATATAATTAAAACCCATTTCCGCTACATGTATATATAACTGCACGTCGGATAGACATTATGTCAACTGACTTCATATCGAAATGTTTAAATTATACTATTTTCGTTTTTGCATTGTACTGAATTTCCCCCCACAGCTCTTTACACTTTGATTAATCATATTCGTATGTCTGCCTTTATTTGACACCATATTTTTGTGCCCAGGTGTCGTTAAATATTTATTCAAATGCGAGAGCCACGTCATGTCAACTTGCAGGTTTCCAAATCAATATGTCAATTATCGAGGAACAACACGGACAACAAAACGAGTTTGTATGATTGCCTGTGTTCTGTTTAGGGGATAATATCACTTCGTCTCGTCCCTAAATCCAAATTGTGTGATAAATCCTTATAGTTAACAACGAAACACAGTGATATTATCCATATTCTAATACTACACTTATTAGGAGTATCTGTAAGACATTTTATTGTGTTCGTATTAAGGAACTCCCATATATATATATATATATATATATATATATATATATATATATAGAATACTAGAATACTGGTGGTTATCATTAAAGGCTTGAAAGGTGCTCAATACTTTAAGAGAGAGTAGAGCATGCAATAAATATATATATTGCACTTTTTGTCCTACGCTATTACTCCGAGTTTCACGCCCTTCGACGATCTTCAGATAGCTGGCACTGGTGAAAAGATTGCAGGGTTTTTATTTTTGTGTAGTGCGGTTGCGTGGTTTGAGCTTACTGGTGTGACGGCATTTTTAGATGAGCTCAGTCCTTTTGTTGAGATTGTTTTTGTCTTTTGTTTGTAGGATGGCGAGCTTTTCCTCAATGCACAGGTTGCATTGGCCGGAGTTTCGTTTGTACGTGTTTGACTGTTTGATAATTTGCCAGCTTATTTCATAATTTGTTCGCTGTTTTTTTAGTTCCCATACATGTTTAGATAGCTCGGTTTCTTTTGAGTATTTTTCGTGTTTGAACGATTTCGTGTGATTGTTGTATCGTTGTTTGAAATTACCGCCAGATAGACCGATGTATGTTTTTGACGTTGCGCCAGTTGTTACGCTTGCTTTGTATACTATCGAACTTGCTTGGCATTGTCCGTTGAGTGGGCAGTTTTCTTTATTTCTGCAGTTGCAATTTTCTTTTGGCGTTACGCTGACTGGATCTTTAATACTTTTAGAGTTGTGGTTTTTGATTAATGTGCCGATGTTTTTCATGCAACTGTAGCTGATTTTGACGTTATTTTTGTTGAATATTTTGTGGTATTTGTGTGTGGAGGGGAAATGTTTGGATATTAATTTTATGAATAATTGTCCGATGTTTGTTTTCACAGCTTTGTTGTATGGTGGGTTGAACCATATGATTTTCCTGCTTCTGTTCTTTCTTTTTTTGTTTTGTGTTGTGTGGATTCCTGTTTGTGTGTATAGTATGCGTTTATTTATTTATTTATTTATTTATTTATTTATTTATATATATATATATATATATATATATATATATATATATATATATATATATATATATACATTACATTATATACATACATACATACATACATACATACATACATACATACATACATACATACATACATATATATATATATATATATATATATATATATATATATATATATGTAGCCTACTCGAAAGTATTCCCCCAAAAGAAACACAACAAGGCTGGGAAGGGTTCGAGGGTTTATTCTCTCGATCACACCATACGCGTGATTCTGTAAAAATAATTACAAACGATAAATACACTGATAATAACAATAATTAACAACCTCGACTTAGTCATAAAAATAAATTACAAATGTCGTTACATAGCAATATATATACTCATTTAAACCATTATCACACAATTATGCCAAGTTACTGGCATAATACTTTCCTTCAAAAATATACATACGTTTCGGCGACGTTAATGCCAAAAACAATCAAAATAAGTACATGCATTTAAGATAATTAAATGCGGTTATACAATTTTTTTTTACCACAAAGCAGTAAAGACTTGGCAACATTATTGCCAATGTTACTTGATTACAAAACAAACAACTTCCCCATTTCAAATGCTGTTAATATAAAACAATAACGTCCGGGTTTGTATGACAAACATTAAAATAAAGACCATTACAGAATACAAACTGGAACAATCGATTAAAAAAAAACAATAATATATATATACATAAAATACTCGGTTACAGCGCAGGTGAAACAAGTCACGTACGTTGGTCAAGACGCACGTGAAACACCTTCGCTGCAAGAATTGCATGTAATAAAGAAATAGACAATACTACTACTACTACACACCTTCGCTGTGGGCGATGAACCGTATAGGATGATAACACTATTACATGTACTGAGCTTCATCCTGTGAATAAATGGGTAAAATATAAGCTACCACTCAAATGGATAATAAAACTACAGCAATTAGACATCTCATCCAACACTAATCACTAATTCTGTTTATACAAGTAACTTGCGCCTCTATCTATATTTATACGTTTAATAGTATATATCCAACACCTTTACTTTATTACTGTTTATAAAGTTAACTCGTCCATATATATATTTATTCGTTTAGTGTGTTTAGTGAATTCCATATTTAAAACGTATTTACCTAGCATTAATTATGGACGTTTAAACACTTTTCCACATTATGTATTACATTTACATATATCTAAAATAATGAGATAAACATTATAACAATTAATACATGCATATTAGTCAAACCCTGTAACACCACAGTCGTTTCAATATATCCTTTATATGGTAGTGACTGACCGTCCGCACATTCAATATTCAACAGATCAGTCAGAGGATGAATATCTGCTTCCTTGAGATAATCGGAATAAAAGGTTTCGCTGACTGTTGAAACAGTGGAACCTGTATCCAACAAAGCTGTACACAAATTACCACCAACAACAACGGAAACCTCATTCGCTTCACCAATGAGACCCTCTGGAATGGAAGAGAAAACCTTGGAGCATTTGCCTGCGCCAACTTTTGTTTGCTCCCCAACCAAAAGTGGTCTTCAGTTTAAATCCAGAGGCTCATTTCTGCAACCTATGGCTATGTGTCCAACTTGTTCACATTTCCAACACTGTATCTCCTTTCGACGTTGTGGAGTTCTGCCTGAAGAAGACTGTGCATGGGTTCTTACACCCTTATAAGTCGAAGGTGTGGTGGGTGGCTGTCTATCAGGTGTGGGACCTCTGGTTGACCTGTCATGTAGCTGAGTCTCTAACTTGTCGAATCTTGAAGAAAGTTGGTACATCATGGCCTCAAGTTTCTTCATACCCTCCATTTCGGACGGTGGTGGAGGTGGAGCGAGCAAACTCCTCTTGACCGGAACAGGCTTCTTGGTGGGTTGCTTCGTCCCGATGAAATCCGAAACCATATGGTTCTGTTCAACTCGGCGCAGCTCCACTCTCAGTCTGTCAAAATTTTGGATCTTGTCAAAGATATGGCCACTACAATCCTTGATCCACTGTTGTAGTCCACCCCAAAATCTAGTTCGCAGCATGTGGTTGGCATTCGTCTGATCTGCGTTGCTCTTAAAAGCTCTATAAAACAAATCCTCTACTCGACAACCCCAAGACGAAACATCTTCGCCATCTTGTTGCCGAGCGCTGTAAAACTCGCCAAGAAGTGCCTCACCCTCATCAACCGACCCATAAATACTTTGTAGTTTATGAACCAACTGACTAAGGCTAGCATCAGAACCTAGGCGCATTGCAACCTTAGCCGCATCGCCTTTAAGTGTCTTGTCAAGGGAGAGTAATCTTCTGCAGCAACCACTCGTCATCTTCCTCCTTTTGTTCTACTTCTTCCAAAGTTACTTCCTGTATCTCACACAAAAGGCCCTTAGACGGAATAACAACGGTCTGAGTAGTTACATTGGACAATCTTACCTTCACTGGAGAATTGGATCTGTACTGGTACCTAAATACAACAGGCGATACCTCTAAGTCTGGATGATCACATTTCCCTGTTGTTGCCATCATCGCACATGTATCCCTGTAAGGAATCTTCTTATCCAGGTACCCAGGGATAGTAATGGTAGAATTATGGTCGGATGATGAAGACTATCTTCAAGTCGATTCTGTTGTGCTGGTTACAGAGGCAACAGTCACAGAACCAACAGATGCCAGCACTGCACCTGCTGCTGACAGGGACTCTGTTGGTGTTATGGATATAGACAGCACTTCGTCAACGGATGATCATGAGACATCCCTTGTAGGTGAAGTAGCTAGTTCAGACCATGAGACAGTTGCGGATGAGACGGCAGAGGTTGAGCCGGTTGCAGATTTTTTGTCTGAATCTGAAGACATTAGGAGTCCAGTTCCAGTTCCAAGACGATCCATTAGGGAGAGACGGCCTCCAAAGTGGATGACACATGGGGATTTTGCCATGATCAAGTCTTTGGGATGTGACTGGAAGGACAGAGTAAAAATTATCACGGATATGGCTTCAATGAACTTATTTGATCGGATGCCGATAGAAGCAGTAAACACAGTACTGCAGATTGTTACAAGTTCACTGGGGTCATATGACATTAAATGACGAGGACGTCATTTCACAACTAGGGAGAATATGTAACGGGGACTAAATATTTGGCCGTTTGTATATAAATAACATATTTTATCTATTACTATTAATATTTATTTTAGGATTCAATTTATTTTATTATAGGATATTCTCAATCTGCGTTGAGAATATCGTATTGGTGCATTAGACAAAGCCTTTTATGGTTGTTACTCGCCATACTGGCTAGGGACGAGCCATTGGTTGATTCTATCCAATGGTTATGTGTATTTGGTGTCACGTGATCGTGAGTCAGGTCCGTGCAGCGCTGAGTGTAGACAGTGACACAACCGTTACATACTTACGACTTGCAGTTGCCTTTTCCTTTTCCTGAGCCTTTCGTGATCTTCAGACTTCCTTTTGGCACTTACAGGTTTGACTAATATGCATGTATTAATTGTTATAATGTTTATCTCATTATTTTAGATATATGTAAATGTAATACATAATGTGGAAAAGTGTTTAAACGTCCATAATTAATGCTAGGTAAATACGTTTTAAATATGGAATTCACTAAACACACTAAACGAATAAATATATATATGGACGAGTTAACTTTATAAACAGTAATAAACTAAAGGTGTTGGATATATACTATTAAACGTATAAATATAGATAGAGGCGCAAGTTAATTGTATAAACAGAATTAGTGATTAGTGTTGGATGAGATGTCTAATTGCTGTAGTTTTATTATCCATTTAAGTGGTAGCTTATATTTTACCCATTTATTCACAGGATGAAGCTCAGTACATGTAATAGTGTTATCATCCTATACGGTTCATCGCCCACAGCGAAGGTGTGTAGTAGTAGTAGTATTGTCTATTTCTTTATTACATGCAATTCTTGCAGCGAAGGTGTTTCACGTGCGTCTTGACCAACGTACGTGACTTGTTTCACCTGCGCTGTAACCGAGTATTTTATGTATATATATATTATTGTTTTTAAATCGATTGTTCCAGTTTGTATTCTGTAATGGTCTTTATTTTAATGTTTGTCATACAAACCCGAACGTTATTGTTTTATATTGACAGCATTTGAAATGGGGAAGTTGTTTGTTTTGTAATCGAGTAACGTTGGCAATAATGTTGCCAAGTCTTTACTGCTTTGTGGTATTTTTTTTTTTGTATAACCGCATTTAATTATCTTAAATGCATGTACTTATTTTAATTGTTTTTGGCATTAACGTCGCCGAAACGTATGTATATTTTTGAAGGAAAGTATTATGCCAGTAACTTTGCATAATTGTGTGATAATGGTTTAAATCAGTATATATATTGCTATGTAACGACATTTGTAATTTATTTTTATGATTAAGTCGAGGTTGTTAATTATTGTTATTATCAGTGTATTTATCGTTTGTAATTATTTTTACAGAACCACGCGTATGGTGTGATCGAGAGAATAAACCCTCGGACCCTTCCCAGCCTTGTTGTGTTTCTTTTGGGGGAATACTTTCGAGTAGGCTACAATGGAGCCGACGTAGGGACTTGAGGCTCTCGGACACTGATGAATGGGACACATCTCCTGACCATCGGATGTCACATCCTGTTTCCATGGACACAGGGACAGTGGAGGAACGGAAATACTGTTGTGCATTTGTGACAGTGATGTGAACAATGACTTCATAACAAGTGTTTGAAAGTTTCAGTTTGTGTTTGCTGAACTTCATATATTCTTTTCATAATGTATATGTGAGTACTTACATGCCCATTATTAATTCATATGTGTACTCGGATGTAAACAAAACTTGCCAGTATTTTTTATTTATTTTTTCCTTAATTGTACTTAGTTTATTGTTGGCTTTAAAAAAAAAAAAAATTCTAATGTAACTTGAGGTATACTTTTGTACCGATATATATATTTTTATTTTTTTTTGGCTACAAAGTTGTTGAATAATTTCAAGGAACCTGTGACATGGTTTAAAGTTGGTGAATATTTTTTTTTATATAGGTTTCTGTGACCTGGTTTATTTATATAATACTAAGTTTAGTAAATAAGTAAATATATCACTTGTTTAATATTTAATAAAAAAAAAAAATTAACGAGTGATTGTTTGCTTTAATTTGAATGTATTTATTTTAAATTTAATTTAAAAAAAAAAATAATAATAATAATAATAATAATTTAGTTAATAACTTAATGTGAGTTGTGTGTTTAATTTTGTTTTGTTTTGAATTTTTGTTTTGAATTATTTCTTTTAATTTGTGGTTTGTTCCTGATTTTTTTATTTTTTTTGGGGCCTTCTTCTTCATCCTTACTTGGTGTAATATTTGTTATTGTGTTTTATTCCTGATTTTTTTTTTCCTTCATCCTTACTTAGTGTAATGTTTGTTTATTTGTGATTTTTTATTTTTTTTTATTTTTTATTTTTATGATTTTTTTTCCCATTCTTGATGTGATGACATACTATTTAATTTAGCATTCTGTGATCTTCATTCTTGCTGTGGGTTATTTGAATGTTAGTTTAGTGTCATTTTAAATGACAAAAAGCATCCTGTTGTATTGAATAGAAATTAAATTAGATAGGGACTCCATAACTGGAAATAATGTAATGCAATAATTGTTAGGAACTAAAATAGTTTAATTATAACTATATTATTGTTAGGTTGCACCTGATATTAATTTTAGTAATTGTTTTGCATTTAATACACATTGCATTGCACAATTCTAAATTTTGTTTTCTTTTGCTGTCTTGCTGAGTACTGTTTCTTTTCAGCTTTTCTTTCTTGACGCACATACATACATACATACACACTGATACACAGCAGCGAAGATGTGAATGGGTTATTTCAAGTTGTGTTAGTGACATCCTGGCCTTAGAGTTGTAGTTGCCCAAATATTTTGGGTGTTGTTTACTTTCAAGGTATTTAATTTGGGTGCTAGTTTTAAGGCGTTCTGTCTTATAGTAGTGCACCCAGGGTGTGTTGCCAGATTCAAGGTGTTTGACGTATGAATATTTGATGTTTGTTTAATTGACCAAGAGGTGATCACCAGTGATACACCTTGTTCTTGTTTGGAATTGACACTTTCTTTATCAGAAAGTGGCACAGAGTGAATAGATACTCGCATAAATCCCTTGTTGTATATATGCTGTATTTCTTGTATGTATTGTGATGTGTATTGATATTACCTAAATGTGATTTATTTGCTCATAATTTTTATATTGTTTGGATTGAATTTCAGCACTGATACCTTTGCATTGTTCGAAGAAAAGAAAGCATTTTGTTTCTCTTGCAGGTGTCATTTATAACGTTACATTTCATTGATTTTCAGGATGGCACAATTTGGAGGTCTGTTTGAGGCCAGTGGTTTGGAAGATGATACATCTACTTCTGACCATATTACCATGGAAGACGTTCCAATTTTGCTTTCTACTTTTAAGAAACTTGGAATCAAACCCAAGATGGATAGCCCCGAGGACTTCAAAGCTTGGGCTTTAGCTTATGCTGAATCGCTAGGAGGAACTGAACCGAAAGAACAGAAACCAGTTGTTAGCACGGTTGAGATTAGTCAACCACCCAGAATTTCTTTTTTCTCAGGTGACATTGGTGTCAAAGCAGAAAGTTCTTTTGATACTTGGGTCTATGAGATAGATTGTCTTAAGAGAGACAAGAAGCACTCTCCTGAGGTAATTACCCAGGCAGTCGTCCAATTCCGTTGGGGTTATCTTTTCAGCAGTAACTTCAGTTGGCTTTTGTCGCTGTCGTTGGGTTGGTCGTCTTGGTTTTGGTGTTGGCACATCTGGAACATCAATAGCTATGGGAAGCGATCCGATTGGTACCAGAAGGTTCCTGTGAAGTGTTCTACTTTTACCGTGTCCATTTTCCTTCCGCACCACAAACACAGGGATATCCTTGTTCGGCTGATCTTGGATAAGGTAAGGTTCCTCTTCCCATCTGTCGGCAATCTTATGTTTACCATCGAATGCCAATCTTCTAACCAAAACTCTGTCGCCGGGTTGCAGGATGGAACCCCGAACTCTGACATCATATCCCTTCTTCTGATGTTGTCGACTGTGCTCTGCTGCCTTAGACGCTAACCTGTATGATTCTTGCAGTCTTTGTCGTAAAGCTGACGTGTAATCATGTAGATTCTTCTTGTCGTGCATTGGTTCCAGACCCAAGGCAACATCAACAGGCAACCGTGGATTCCTGCCAAACATCAGAAAGAATGGTGCATAACCAGTGGAATCATGTCTGGTACAGTTATAGGCATGCACTAAAGGGGCTACATGGTTCTACCAGTCAACCTTCTTTTCTGGATCCAGGGTACCAAGCATATCCAGTAATGTCCTGTTGAACCGCTCTGTCATTCCATTACCCATTGGGTGATATGGCGTTGTCCTTGACTTTTGTATTCCTGCAATTGAACACATTTCTTTCAAAAGCTTGCTTTCAAAATTTGCACCCTGGTCTGAATGCAACCGCTGAGGAAATCCATAGTGTACAATAAAGTTATTAAATAACACTTCTGCAGTTGTTCTAGCAGTCTGATTCCTCGTAGGTATGGCTTGAGCGTATCGAGTGAAATGGTCTGTTATAACAAGGATATTTTGGAAGCCGCCCTTCGAATTAGGTGGAATAGTAATGCTATCTCTCTATGCACTTCTAACCAGACCTAATCTACCCTTACACCGTGAAAGTGTCTTGTCCTGTAACACAATGCTCCTGAAAGCCAGGTACCAAGGTGTACGCAATTCCGCTACTTGTAGAAATCTGTCACCATAAGTTTGGCGACATTCATCTAAAGCAGAGGTTAAAACATTTGTTCCCAATAAAATTGATGGATGGACTTTAAAGGTTCTAGCAACTTGGCTTTGCGAAGTCCCCACTTGAACCATGCCCAACGCTCGCCCCTTTTGTTCTTCTCCGAGTCGTGGCATTCTTAATGTGACGAGGAATATGACATCGTTACGTGACTTTTATATGTCCACATGATGGCATTTCACATGCATTGCATGCAGCATGATTGAGCATGTAGTTAACGCATTTCACACCATTTTGTGTGTTTCTGCTATTGTATGTGTACCGAGAACAAAACCAGGATTAAAACCCAGACAAAAGTACCAATAAATGGCTTCCTCTCATAAATTGTTATTTTAAGTCCAATAAATATATTTTACATTAATCACAACAAAATATTGAAAAATATCTGTTTTGCGTTTTCATTGTGTGTCAGTATATATGTTAGTTGAGCCACTTGGAGTGGTGTATGCTCTATTTTTAGCACGATGGGACATCCCAATACAAGGTAATCCGATCAGAGCAAACACACGATAGCGACAAATGCAAGTTTTCGTACACCGGGGTTGAGCATCACTGTAATTTGTCAATGCAAGTTTTCGTACACCGGGGTTGTGCATCACTGTATTTTGTCAATGCAAGTTTTCGTACACTGGTGTAATTTGTCAATGTTTCTGAGTGTAAAGATAAATCGATTAATTCATCTTGCATTGGATACAATACCCAGGTTATAATATAATTTTATAAGTTTTTTGTGTTTTTTTAATCAATACATTATACACAAAAAATGGCAAGGCAGTATTTACACCATCTCGAACAATTAGCTCCTTCTATTTAAATAAGATACCCCGGGATACCCCCATGACGTCACACCCACGCTGATTACCCAGGTTAATATGTAGATCATGGAACTAAGTGCCTAGCACATTGTCACCAAAACAACTTTTCCTTATCATCATGTAGACTTAATTTCCAGTAAAATCTAACAGCCATACGGACTACCGACATTTCAAAAAATAGTAGCCTGATGTAGCTAAAATAAACTAGACTACAACTAACGTCAAGCTATTACGGTTCTACACCCATATACAAACATCATCAATGCAGATTTTCCATTGTATATATATATATATAATAAAAAATAATAATTTCAATAACACATCACAGACTTTGAGTCTAAACAAAGCAGAACACAATTATTTTAAAATGTTATTATTTTATTTTTAGAAATATTTTTATTTTAATGTTACATTAAAATACACATTTACAAGAAATATAACAAACAATAAAACAAACCCCACTAGAATCAAACCAGAACTAAAGTTCCCAACCTCTAAAAAGAAAGAGGAAAAAACCCATCATAAAATAAAAACAAAACAAATCTAAAAAGGAAACCAAAACGGACAATTAGAAAACAAAATATATGCTTAATTGCACCCCTATCGGTTAATTTCCAGCCTTTAATAGCTGACGAACCAGTTGACAGTTTTGTTCTCTGCGAAGTGTCCGTCGTTTATGTGGGCACCAACCCTCCACTGAGAGACGTGGACGCGACTCTGTGTAGTCACGATCATGAAGCGCCAGAAAGGATCATCTCTGATCTGGAACTCCTCTGAACCAACTGCCACAGTGCTGACACTCTTAATCAGCTGAGCAGAAACCTCTCCAGAAGGACCTATCACCAGGTCATCAGCCTTCATGACGAACCAACCACCACTGGCCTTCTTACTCCAAGCAGACTTTTGTGCAACTCGTACAGAAGCACCATTTTGAATTGCATTCCTCAGATCAGTTTTTGATCCAGATTTGACTTCGCCATTTGCTTTAGTAGACAAAACGTTATTCCATGTTTGAGTATCGACGAACCAGCTGATGGGTTTCTTTTCCAGGGTGTCACCTGCATTTGTGACGTTTCCAATAAAATATCTTCGTGTTTGGACTGTTCCAGTGGTGTGCACCATCTGCCAGTACCAGAAAGCGTCGTCTGCAAAACTGAATGTCTCTTTCTTAGACACGTGATTTAGAAGCTGAGCTGAAACTTGGCCATTATTCGTTCTGACGTTGTCCACTTCTATAGAATAGTTTCCCAAGACAACCTTCACCCTGTATCCACTTTCGACATCAGATATGAGACGACCAAGAGATCCACGTTGATGATTCCCATTCTCGTCATGGGTGAAGACGTGGCACCAGCAGGCATCAACATTCCAGTCCAGGCTGGCGTGATGCAATGCTTTGCCTAACGTGAAGTGTTCACCAACAACCCACACAGAACCTTCAACGAAACCATTTGTGTTCCACATTGTGAAAAGCCATAAAGCTGCTTTAAGAAATATTTGACGACCTTTCTCATACGATGCTAAAAGTTGCCAAATATGTTGTCCCCCAACCTCGCCGTTCCCAGAAATATCGACGTTTTGATGAGTTATGGAGGTTTCATTTCCGTAAACAAGCCCAACGTCGTATCCACTTACTACAGCATTTATCAGGTCATCTTTACTCCCACTAACTGCTGTTCCATCTGCCAGGTGGGAGTACACTGGATTTCGGTTTGCTGGTTCCATCACAAACCATTGTACATTTATCTGACTTGTGTTTTCGCCTCTAGCTATGGATGCACCTACAGCATAGCCAACTTCGTGCACATATCCTGTTGTACATATATATAGGAACCGCCAGTAAGCATCGTCCACGAATGTGTCCCACCCGTTCCTACCAACGTGCATCAGTGATTGACCACACACTACGCTAATTTGATCAACCGTTTTAAACGAACGTACATAGTCAAATTCCCCGGCGTAACCTCCTTCATACCAAGTTGGCAGCAGAAACCGTACTCGTGCACCCTTCAGTGCAGCGTCTACCAGGTCCCACTTGTTGCCCATGACAACTGAACCGTCAGCCCCGGTCTCGAAAACCATCTTCCAGGTACTGAAGCAATGTCCTTGAAATAAAAATTAAACATTAACATTTTGATATATATATATTAAGTTTAAGTACGCTAATCTGGACATACATCTGACTTCGCCTGTCTCTGTCTGTCTGTCTCTCTCTCTCTCTCTCTCTCTCTCTCTCTCTCTCTCTCTCTCTCTCTCTCTCTCTCTCTCTCTCTCTCTCTCTCTCTCTCTCTCTCTCTCTCTCTCTCTCTCTCAAGCTATCCTTGTCTAGTTAATATTGTCAGAATCGTCTATTTCCATTGTTGGTTAAGCAATGGAATTCAAACTGTTATGTACTTACCACAAGCATTTAAAATGGAAGGCATCAGTGTTGCAAATACAAGTATAAGCAATGTGCAACGTACATTTCTTTTGTCAAGAATGTCCATCATGTGTTTATTCTGTAACGATAAAAGGAAGGAAATATTTTATTTAAAGACGCACTCAACACATTTTATTTACGGTTATATGGCGTCAGTCATATGTTTATGGACCATACGGATATTGAAGGAGGAATCCCGCTGTCGCCACTTCATGGGGTACTCTTTTCGATTGGCAGCAAGGGATCTTTTATATGCACCATCCCATAGACGGGATAGCACATACCACGGCCTTGGATATACCAGTCGTCGTGCACTGGCTGGAACGAGAAATAGCCCAATGGGCCCACTGACGGGCATTGATCCCAAACCGACCGCGCATCAAGCGAACTCTTTACCACTGGGCTACGTCTCGCCCCCTTCTGTAACGATAAATAAAAATAAACTGCTAACATTCAAACATTTCTTTGTATTCACTATTTAAGGAAAGGACAATTTGAAGTAAATATATGTAAAGACAGGTTAATGTAAGTATTGTTTTATTATTACTGTTTTAAATGGGATATTGTACATTTATTTTGGATTATGTATTGGGTGTACAGTTATATCAATAATAATAGAAGACGACTTACCATGCTACCATGCTCCCCATGTCCCGATAATGTTATTATGACACCCCCGTTACTAGTATGACAACCTTGGCTTTAAAAGGTCACTATGAAATGAATTATGTGCATGACAGTCGGTTAGCATGTTAGTAAAAATGACTTCTGCCAATGATGGTTGTTTACTAATTCCCCGACGTCCATTTACAGCAATATGTCTTGAACTGTATTCATAACTTTTACACTTCATGTAACACTGTATTACCTTTTTTTCTTTAATTGTACATTCCCCATTTGGAACGAGCCAGCGTTTTTAATTAAAAAATACCAACACAAATAACGAAAGAAAGAAATGTTTTATTTAACGACGCAATCTACACATTATATTTACGGTTATATGGCGTCAGACATATGGTTAAGGACCACAGAGACTTTGAGAGGAAACCCGCTTTCGCCACTACATGGGCTACTCTTTCCGATAAGCAGCAAGGGATCTTTTATTTCCGCTTCCCACAGGCAGGGTAGCACAAACCATGGCCTTTGTTGAACCAGTTATGGATCACTGGTCGGTGCAAGTGGTTTACACCTACCCATTGAGCCTTGCAGAACACTCACTCAGGGTTTGAAGTCGGTATCTGGATTAAAAATCCCATGCCTCGACTGGGATCCGAACCCAGTACCTACCAGCCTGTAGACCAATGGCCTAACCACGACGCCACCGAGGCCGGTAAATAACAAAAGAGGGAAAAAACCTGAAGAGAAAGAACAACCAAAGATGTTAACATTGGAGCAACAACGTCCAATGTCACATAGACACAAGCAGGCAGTTGATTTTCAAGAAGTCACATTTAGATTTGTGTTTACTTTCACAGGAAAAAAAGTGGACAATATATCTGGCAAGGGTTTGCAAGATAAAACAAAGTATCAGGTTACTATGCTATGATATTGTGGTTATTTGGTTCAGTTCGGAAACAGTGTTAGCACGCTAGTACACCGTTACCTAAATATCACCAAGTAATCGCGATATCAAAACATAAATTTTATTCTATATATACACGTAATTTGAAAGTGGAAATACGAAACATAACGAACGTCCTAAAAACAATTTACATTAGACAGTGGAACATAGCAGTTGAATGAGACTCTACCTACCTTTCAGAATAACAAATCAACAACCACAGCTTCTGTTTCGCGCACAAAACTGTTTACACTTATGACAGTCGCCAAATGTTGTGTTAAATATATAATTGACAGTGAATAGTAATATCGTGGAATTTGGTTTTCATAAATCAGAAAATCTGTTATTTCAAACTCAAGGTTGTAACGAGGTCAAATACCAAAGCAGAAACAAACCGATTGATTGACTGTGTCTCTTTAATACCATATTCCAATTTTATTTATTTCAGTTACGATGAATATGTTCAATAAAATTATGTCGTATAGTTTATTGACGAAATAAACATTTGTGTGTGGCAGCATAAAACAGGTAATTGATTATTTGCAACTAACGATTTTAACTATGTGACATGCAACAGCTGAACACCAATTACTTCAAATTGTATTTGTTGTAATGACAATTGTGTTATAGATGAAAATAATGTGGTCGCCAAAGATTCATGTCAATGTTCGCCTTTCCATGTGTCCATATGTCCACTGTCAGTGTGTGTGTAACTTCATATATCTCTTTTCAAATACGTCACCCAGTGTGTGTGTGTGTGTGTGTGTGCGTGCGTCCGTGCGTGCGTGCATGCATGCGTGTGTCGGTGTGTGCGTGTGTGTGTGTGTGTGTGTGTGTGTGAACAGCCTGGTAACTATAGTTGTATCCACTGCTACGCAACTTTGACAAAGTCCAAAACAAACTCCACATAAACAAAGGAAGAAAAGGTATTTCTTGATTTGGAATATGCGCTAATGGGACATTATTCAATCAATATAGTCAATATATTTAGAATTAGATCAGTCTCCTGAAACCTGAGCAGTTAAAGGGACATTCCTGAGTTCGCTGCAATTTTTAAGATGATATTGACTAACAGATACCTTTTAACGATTGTAATTAAATATCAAATAGATTTTCTGAATAAAATATTAGTAGGTGTAAATTAAACGTGTTTCTGATCGTTCTAATATCTGTACTAGGTTAAATTTCATTTTATTTCCTAAAATATATTTTGTTCGTAGTATGAAATTATTTGAAGACAAAATCCAGTTTGGGCTTCTTACAAATATTAAAACGACCAGAAACACATTGAATATACAGACACTGATATTCTAAACCAGAAAATATATTTACAATGTAAGTTTAATCATAGAAATATTTTATCAGTCTGAAACATTTTACAATGCAGCAAACTCAGGAATGTCTTTTAATGGTTCACGGCTCTGCTATCTACCAGCTGTATATGACTTAACGGGTGATCTTTCAATCATTGAACATGAAAATATCGCGAACAGTGACACATTAATTGGGAGTAATTTTAAAATGAATATTGTTGAAGACTATGTCAGACAGTGAATTGTTCAATTTAATACGCGATAATGCCATTGGACAAATTGATATAAACTACGAAAGAAGATACATTTGTGTCACGGCCATCTCAGACGACTAATGGTTTGTTTTAGTAAACTGTATTTAACTCATATCATTAAAGTTATATGTTTTGACTAGTGAAACCCCCGATACCACGTTGTGTCCAACAGTTTGGTACACTGAAGTTTCTCTCTTAGTGAATGTGCATAGTTGCCTTCCCTTACTGGAAGCGACTCATGCGAAAACATTTCCACCTCATGAATGTTGGTATCGTGGTTGAACTGTTCAGAACCTAGGATTTCGAGGTTAGTGTTCACATGTTTACAGTATTTACAGAGTACTTTTTTTTATAATAACCCCCCCCCCCCCCCCCCCCAAAAAAAAAAAAAAAAAACAAACAAACAAAAAAAACAAACAAAATACAACAAACAACAAACAACAACAACCAAGCAGCAACACAAAACAATACCCCTCAAACTTAATTTAGAAACTTAGAAAACTTAACTTAAAAAACTTAACTTAGAATTTTGATTGAATTGTTCTGAAAATTAGTACCAGTAATCTCAGTGGCATACTTTTTATTTGTTAGTTCATTATATATTTGTTAGACTATGTGCAGTTCATTGTACATACATACATACATACATACATGCATACATACATACGTACGTACGTACGTACGTACATACATACATACATACATACAAACATACGTAAGCGGGATCGACCGCGTAGATTGTAGGCCCCATGCATATGGTTGAGTTAAAAGAGCTTCCTTTTTATGGACGCTTCGATAGCTCAGAGCGTATCGTGGTTAGTCTTGCAATTTGCGGGCGAATCGGTGCCACAGGTTCGAGTCCCAGCAACGGCATGGGACAATTTGTGAGACCAGAAAGGATTTAATTATCCCCTACGCCAGTGCGTTAATATCTATGTATGTAATAGTCAACCTCGACATACATACAATATATAGATATTCATACATCAATACATACTAGCCAGTGCCAGGTCTGCCCACTGTTTCATGCACATAAGCGGGATCGACCGCGTAGATTGTAGGCCCCATGCATATGGTTGAGTTAAAGAACTTCCTTTTTATGGAAGCTTCGATAGCTCAGAGCGTATCGTGGTTAGTCTTGCAATTTGCGGGCGAATCGGTGCCACAGGTTCGAGTCCCAGCAACGGCATGGGACAATTTGTGAGGCCAGAAAGGATTTAATTATCCCCTGCGCCAGTGCGTTAATATCTATGTATGTAATAATCAACCTCGACATACATACAATATATAGATATTCATACATCAATACATACTAGCCAGTGCCAGGTCTGCCCACTGTTTCATGCACGTAAGCGGGATCGACCGCGTAGATTGTAGGCCCCATGCATATGGTTGAGTTAAAGAAACTTCCTTTTTATGGAAGCTTCGATAGCTCAGAACGTATCGTGGTTAGTCTTGCAATTTGCGGGCGAATCGGTGCCACAGGTTTCAGTCCCACCAACGGCATGGGACAATTTTTGCGACCAGAAAGGATTTAATTATCCCCTGCGCCAGTGCGTTAATATCTATGTATGTAATAGTCAACCTCGACATACATACAATATATAAATATTCATACATCAATACATACAAACAAAAAAATTGGAAGTTTTTTTTAGCTATTAAATCAACAGGATGACAATATCAAACTTAGAGCCACCATATCAGATAAATCGGTTGACTTTTTGGATGTAACAATTTATAAAGGTACACAGTTTGAAACATCAGGTTACCTAGACTACAAAGTGTTTTTCAAACCTACAGACACACACCAACGTCTCCACTGCAAGTCTTTTCACCCACGCCACACCTTTAAAGGCATTGTTAAATATCAGATTATTAGATTTCACAGAAATTTGAGTAACACACATAATTTCAATGAGGCTTGTTCACTTTTATTTAGTGCTTTAAAACCGAGGGGATATTCAAAACGGTTTTTAAGAAAAATTAAATCTGAATCTCTTCGAGAATTAGAAAATCCCTTTAGGGCAACTGAAGACTATAAACCATACAAACTTCAGCATAGCCAATCACCTCAAATAAGCACTGGCTCCTCTACTACTTGTGCCAAAATCAGGTGTAGACTTCACAACTTACTTAAAACGCAGTCGACTTTCAAAAGTCAACAGGCCAAAATTGAATATCAAATTAGGACAGACATGAACTGTGATTCGAAAAATGTAGTATATCTAATCACCTGTGATTTATGTAAAAAAAACAGTACGTAGGACAAACGCAAAACCAACTGAGAATTAGAGCAGTTTGTCACAAGTATGATATTCGGCATGAAGTTGACACCCGTGTCGCCAATCACTTCAATCTACCTGACCATTCGTTAGATGAAAATTTTGAAATAATTCCAATTGAATAACCCCTGATACTTGGTTCAAAAGACGAAAAAGACCTCTTGAGACTTGAACGAGAGGCCTTCTGGATTCGTACATTACAGACAAAAGAGCCATTTGGGATCAACGTTGAATCTGGTAAAGCCGTAAAAAGAGATAAAATAATTTTTTCAATAATTTACAGTCGACGTAGGTATTGGTAAACTTATGAAGGAGGAGTTTTTAAATCTGCAAACTGTTATGAAAAACCCTATTACAGCACGTCCGGTTATTGCATACAGAAAAAATCCAAGTCTCAAGGATATCTTGGTCTCCACACGACTACCCGCCGCCTAAGCCTGCGTGTAAGCCTCTAAACCAGTCCACTTTTCAGCGGTTGGTTTGTTGTTATCCCTTTCCTAACAATTTTTTTTAAAAACCCACAAATACATCGTATTTGGCTGATAAACAAAACATAGTACTAGCCAAATAAATTTAAAACAAGACTGACCGAAAAACAGTTTTATTTTTTATATCACAACGGTCAATTTAAAATCAAATTCGCATCCCTGAGCCAGTGCGTTCATTCATTCTTAAATATGTACATACATACGTACCTACGTACATACATACACACATGCATGCATACATACATACATACATACATACGTACATACGTACGTACGTACGTACGTATGTGCATGCATGCATGCATACATCCATCCATCCATACATACATACATGCATGTATGCATACATACATACATACATACCTACATACGTGCATGCGTGCGTGCGTGCGTGCGTACGTACGTGCGTACGTACGTACGTACATACATACATGCGTAATTTACAAACGTACATACATACATGCATGCATGCATGCGTACGTACGTACGTACGTACGTACGTACATACATACATACATAGATGCGTAATTTTCTTCATTGTAAGATGCCTGTGACAAAAACTATTTAAAATTACAAATTAAACATATTTTCCTGTTTATAATACTATCATATGAACGACTTACAAATATATTCAAATGTACATTAACAGCAATCAAGGCACTACGGATTTCTAATTGATGACCCAAGCTAATACCTGGTCTGCGATTACAATTTAGCATGTGATGTGTAGGTGCCGACTAAAAAAACAGTCCACAAAGAGGTCTTAGCCTGGGTGTGTTGCCTAGGGCAGCCCTGGTGGCGGGAGATGAATTCCCAAGGAACATTAAGACGTAATCACCTGAGACCGATCCTATAAAAATAAGCCCAACGAGAGACCCATATAGAGACTCAGAGATAGGCCTAGAATGTGAGACCCAAGGTGAGACCATTAAGGTCTCAGTCGCAGTGTCAACTCTTATCATTCATCTAAGATATAATCACATATATTGTATCTGCATCACCATCTTGTTAACTTATTAATCTTGTTTAATGTTGGGAAATTAAATACAATAACCTACACCAACAACTTGTGAATTCTGTTCGTTCATTTAACATTCAACGAAAACGCACACGTTGTTAATATCAGTGTCTCAGTATTTATAAGTACCTCAAACAGAATGAGTCTGGGTTCTGTATAAAGATGTATTAATAGTTATTTGTAATTGTGTAGCACTTTGTTACTCCAGGACACCTAAACAATGGCAGAACATTCGGCACACTCTCTTTAAAATGTCAACGACGAAAAAACACATCCGCGATCACGATCGTATCTCTGCACAACGTAAGAGTCAAATTGGCTTTTGACGGAACTTGTTGATTCCACAAGTCCTCATTCATTGTCTCATCCAATGGAGGACAATGCACCGACCGCCTTTCCCAGACCACCTTACTCTATCTAAACTAGCACATTGGAATACCTGTAGCTGTGATAGTACCCTCTCCTCCCTGATCACTCTCAAAACAGTGATATTAAATGTTCACAAAAGATGACTTCGTACTATGATAAAGTTGAGGATAGCGACAGAACTGAGTATAAGGGAGAGGTGGCACATATTTCTATGTCGTGCGCTGAATGTTTACAAAAATTCCCCTCGCCGCTCAGAGTGCTCATGGAGATGCATCCTTCCAACTGCATGTTTATTTATTTTATTTTATTTTATTTTTATTATTATTATTATTATTATTATTATTATTATTATTGTTGTTGTTGTGTTTTTATTATTATTATTTTATTGATATTTATTTATTATTACTATTATTTTTATTTATTTTTTGTTTATTTATTTATTTATTTTTATTATTTTATTTATTTATTTATTTATTTATTTATTTTATCTATTTTTTTTTTTTTTTTTTTTTTTTTTTTTTTTTTTTTATTTTTTTTTTTTGTTGTTGTTTTTTTTCTGGAAGGGGGGGGGGGTACTTATCCCTGAAATTTACTGAATTGGTGTTACCCTGGCGGGCAATTTATCACGGTATTTTAGTCCACTACCAGGCCAACTGGATAGTATTATAGGTTTCATCTCCAGCCTTCTGTATGTCTGTCTGTCTGCCTGTCTGTCTGTCTGTCCATCTGTTCCACATATAATTTTCCAGATGATTTGTTTTCAGAATGACTTGAGCTGATGTTTTGTGTATAGCTTTATTATGTACTGATACAGATCGAAAGAAAGAAAGAAATGTTTTATTTAACGACGCACTCAACACATTTTATGTACGGTTATATGGCGTCAGACATATGGTTAAGGACCACACAGATTTTGAGAGGAAACTCGCTGTCGCCACTACATGGGCTACTCTTTCCGATTAGCAGCAAGGGATCTTTTATTTGCGCTTCCCACAGGCAGGATAGCACAAACCATGGCCTTTGTTGAACCAGTTATGGATCACTGGTCGGTGCAAGTGATTTACAGCTACCCATTGAGCCTTGCAGAGCACTCACTCAGGGTTTGGAGTCGGTATCTGGATTACAAATCCCATGCCTCGACTGGAATCCGAACCCAGTACCTTCCACCCTGTAGACCGATGGCCTAACCACGACGCCACCGAGGCCGGTGATACAGATCGAGTTTCACTTTCAATGTTTCATGACGATTTACCCATTTTTGACGGAGTTATGGCCTTAAACGTAGAAGATATGAAGACACATTTTCCAGACATTTTTGTTTGTTCGCAAGGCCTGAAAATATTGGTATGAAATGTTATATATACCTTTATCATGTACTGTGTGGTGATTTACCCAATTTTCTCAGAAGTATGGTCCTGGAATTTAGGAAATACTAAAATCGTTCGGTCCGTCAGGAGACATGTATTTCTACAGACTTTTGTAAGGAGAAGCTTTTCTGTGGATATCATCCCACAAGCACTATGAGGCGAGGACATTGCAACCAATGAATATAGCCCTTCACATGACCACACAAAATTGTTCTATTAGGCCGGGGGTCGTAACGGGACATTGACAAGGTCGAGGTCGATCACGGACACCCCCAGTCTGTTGATAACGTTCAGCAAATCGTCCAGTAGTTGACGGATGGACTCTGAAGGCTCTAGCAACTTGGCTTTGCGAAGTCCCCACTTGAACCATGCCCAACGCTCGCTCCCTTTGTTCTTCTCTCAGTCGTGGCATTCTTAATGTAACGAGGAATATGACACCGTTACGTGACTTTTATGTGTCCACATACTGACATTTCACGTGCATTGCATGCAGCATGATTGAGCATGTAGTGAACGCATTTCACACCATTTTGTGTGTTTCTGCTATTGTATGTGTAACGAGAACAAAACCAGGATTAAATCCCAGACAAAAGTACCAACCAATGGCTTCCTCTCATAAATTGTTATTTTAAGTCCAATAAATATATTTTTCATTAGTCACAACAAAATATCAATACAGTTCTGAGGTAATGAATGGAGATATATCATCAAACTATCAATATATATACTAGTATATATAAATATTTTATTTTTATAAAAGGAACAAAATATAAAGTCGAATTAATCACAGAAACAAAATGTGCAACGTCAATTGGTAGTCTTACCTTCTTTTTTTTTTTCTTTTTTTTTTTTGCTTTGGTACCATATCCATACAAAACGTTTATATTTAACAATGTACTTCTCGCAGTAGCAAATACATAGCTCAATGAACTATCTACATCTAGTGCCGCATCCACTCAGACTCTTAAACAACTGCAGTCTTTGGAGGCCAGAGTTAAGGTATTCCTCAAAATATCATAGCCGTCTTTATCAAAGGTACTTTTTTATCCATCTGGAGTGGGTACATATTTTTCCACTGGTGAAGCATAGTATTAGTTTAGTATGCAACCCGTTTTGAGTCCTGCAGTGTCTCGATAGTGATGTGTGAATCATCTACTATAATCAAAAATATATTGATGTCATAGTCGATTACAAACGTCCATAGTCGATTGTTTGGTAAAATGGTAAGTGTAATTTTGTCTCTAGTATAGATAATACAACTGGTGTAAATATGTTGTGGTTGGGGTTTGTGAATGAATGAATTTAATTATTTATTCATTCAACATATCGGCCTCGGTGGCGTCGTGGTTAGGCTATCGGTCTACAGGCTGGTAGGTACTGGGTTCGGATCCCAGTCGAGGCATGTGATTTTTAATCCACATACCGACTCCAAACCCTGAGTGAGTGCTCCGCAAGGCTCATTGGGTAGGTGTAATCCACTTGCACCGACCAGTGGTCCATAACTGGTTCAACAAAGGCCATGGTTTGTGCTATCCTGTCTGTGGGAAGTGCAAATAAAAGATCCCTTGCTGCCTGTCGTAAAAGAGTAGCCTATGTGGCGACAGCGGGTTTCCTCTAAAAATAGTGTCAGAATGGCCATATGTTTGACGTCCAATAGCCGATGATAAGATAAAAAAAATCAATGTGCTCTAGTGGCGTCGTTAAATAAAACAAACTTTACTTTTTTTTTTTATTCCTTCAACATGTCGATTCAAGGTGCTCAGTCTGTTTAGTCAATTGTTCACACTGTCACTTATTTTTCTATTGCAAACGTTAACATTTAAAAATCAGAAAGAAAGAAAGAAAGAAAGAAGTGTTTTATTTAACGACGCACTCAACACATTTTATTTACGGTTATATGGCGTCAGACATATGGTTAAGCACCACACATAATTTTAGAGGAAACCCGCTGTCGCCACATAGGCTACTCTTTTACGACAGGCATCAAGGGATATTTTATTTGCGCTTCCCACAGGCAGGATAGCACAAACCATGGCCTTTGTTGAACCAGTTATGGATCACTGGTCGGTGCAAGTGGTTTACACCTACCCATTGAGCCTTGCGGAGCACTCACTCAGGGTTTGGAGTCGGTATCTGGATTAAAAATCCCATGCCTCGACTGGAATCCGAACCCAGTACCTACCAGCCTGTAGACCGATGGCCTAACCACTACGCCACTGAGGCCGGTATTAAAAATCAGAACTACTTTGTCTTGGTAAAGGTGACACAAATATTCCTTTTGCAATCAATTGTTTGGCATTTATGTCGGATAAAACAAAAACATCATTGTGCGAAAGAACAAACTGGAAATCAAAAATGAATTTTTCAATTGTGTTTTGTTAAGTCACATTTCATTGGAAATGGAATGGATACCTATATGGTTGAATGAAACAGCAGATTACTAGCGTTGACTGAGGCATTTCTGATAATATTGTACGTTTATTACAAAATGTTTGGGGCAAGCTCGAAGTGGATTGATTTGCTCCTCAGTATAATACCAAAGTGCCGTTTGCATTTGTACACACCTGGAATGCACATTTTGGTATTTTTGTACCACCTTTTATTTTGATTTCTCGAGTTATGAAGAAAAAAGAACTTCGCAAGCCTAAGGGTGTTTTAGTGGTGTATGTTTGGAACTCTGCTAATGTTTGGGCTTAATTTGGTCAAATGATGATATATTTATCAGAAATGTGGTAGATTGGTTTGATTTGCTAACGATCAAATAATTGTATATTCTACGCAAAAATAGGGTTGAAATTTGTGGAAATTATGATTTGAAATTTAGAATGTTAGCTTTAAACATGAATTTCACATTTTAAGTGAAATGTGGAACATAAACTATTATAGCTTCAGTTTATGAATATATGGTCTGAACAAGATAATTTGTTGGTGTGTATGTTGTGTACTATTTACTTTCATATTCAATGTATAATGTAATAGAAGTGCTTATGTAAATTTTGCTGTTAATTTTTATTATTGTTTTATTTTTTTATTTTTTTGGGGGGTGGGGGGGTCAGAGCTTTGCAGAATAAAGGAGCTACCAGAAATTTTGGCGGAGTCAATTAAGTGTTCAATGGCTCAAGATACGTGTAAATCGTATCATATTGGTTTTCTGAGGTGAAAACGATGGACTTTGAATAATGGCTTACGGGCGGGGCATAGTTTGCCAGCTAAGTCTTTTCATGTGGCTCTCTATTTGGCATCTGTTATCCAATCTGCCAATTTTCCAAGTTCAGTAATTAATTATTTTATAGTATTAAATGGGTACATAATTTTAATGATTTTATGTCGCCTACTGATTCTTAATTAGTACAAACTATTTTCGAAGCAGGCAAAAAGAAAAAGGTTCGCTAACCTGACTATTAAAAAGGAGCCTGTAACTGAAAATGTTAACTGACGTGTATAATTAGTTGTATTCTGAATAATTAGTTATGTGTGTTATCTTATGCTGGATTTTTAAGTGATGAGTTATTGGAGTTGGAACTTTCTGACATTGTGATAGACAGTACTCATATGCGTGTATTCATAGAATGCAGTAAAATAGAAATGTATCGTGACGGTGCTTGTGTGTTAATTGCTAAAACTGGCACAATGTTGCATCCAGTTGTTAATCATGAACGTTTTGTGACACGGACAGGGATTAATGATAATTGTCATAGATTTATTTGTTTGTAGCTTGAGACTATAAACTCAGAAATGTAGACAGACCTATTTCATATACTACTTCGATTGAAATGTTTTAAGCATTTCGACCACATGTAGAGGATATTAGTCAGTATGGTTTGCATTTTTTGCTGCAGGTGGAGCAACAGCTGATCTTAGCGGTATTCCTGGCATACTGTTTGAGAGACATGGCAGATGGATTATTGGAAATGCCCAAGAAGGTTATGTTAAAGACGCCTTTTTTGAGAGATTACAAGTTTCAAAACGTTTAGGTTTATAATTTGGTTTTTGAATACTGGCTTTTTGCCCATTATTTTAGTTCAGTCGGTTTGTCTAGTGTGTTAACAATAAATGAATTGATCGCAGAGAATTAGACGGACGTTATTTTCCCTTGATTAGGGAGTAAGTCCCATAGGTGGCGCTCCAGTATAGTTAATGCTGCACGTGCAGTTTGTAGCATGTGCCATTCAGTGTCTGGTCGGATATCCTGCGCAAACCTGGTATTGCTGCGGCTGTGGAGGTGGCAGTAGTCAATCGTTCCCGAAGGTGGCGTACCCGGATGTAGCGGTCCTGCCCGGGGGTAGTGACCCGTGGTCGACCGGATCTATGGAGGTCACGTGCTGATCCATGTTGCTGGTAACGGTCCCACAGTCTGGAGATGGTGCTTGGGGACA
>NC_054705.1:5453017-5503017 GCF_016097555.1 Gigantopelta aegis
CCACGACTGGTCTATCAAAGTATTATTAAATTAATGTGTTCTAGTGGTGTTGTTAACAAAAAGCCAACTAGATCCCAGTAATTTGGGCGCAAGAAGGGTTTTTCGCTTGTAATGAGCAGAGGTAGAGAGGGCGTTTTAGTGCAGTAATCCTATTAAGTATTGCTGCAGACAAGTAGAAAATTCACATTTCATTAAAAAAAACTTACTTTGATGTTGTTTTAATTATTATAAATTATTATTTGTATTTGTTTTTTTACATTCACAGGAGCGTCCCGGACCTCGACAGGATGATGGCCATGGCGTTGTTTTCTTTCTCTATCTCGCTCCTTGGTATGTATACTTGAACCTACTGTCTGTAGGACACTTACATGTTTCTTTAGCTCTCTCGCTCCTTGGTACATATATATATATATATACTTAAACAAACTGTCTGTAGGACACTTACGGTTTTGTTTCGCTATCTCGCTCCTTGGTATGTATACTTGAACCAGCTGTCTGTAGGACAGTTGCGGTTACACATCAACATTCATTATTCCATGTAGTTCAATGCAATTTCTATGTCAGAATATATTATGTGATACAACAATATCTACAAGGTCATGTGACTATTAATTTAACATCTCAACTGACCGGTACCGTCTAAAAAGAACTCAGCATAGTAATTATGTTTTCTTCTTTAATTTACTTTGGAACACACACACACACACACACACACACACACACACACACACACATACATATATATATATATATATATATATATATATATATATATATATATATATATATATATATATATTTATCATATAATATGTTACATTTTCATTGCAATCAAAGTATGTGATATTTTTCAGATCACATACTATAAGAATTTGATAACTTTGCAAATTAGATGTAAATTAGTCGAGGTCTCGGCACTAGGTTTATTGACATTTAAGCAAACGTACTTGGGTGACATTCCATGATTGACGTATACATTAATAGTCATCAAATAAAAACATTTCAATGGCAATTTGACACTGAAAGCTGTCCAGCGTTCAGAAAACAAAAAACGTTAGGCATAACTTTATTTTGATGTAAGGACACACCAAAATGACGTCATTTGAATTTGACGTCATTTCCATTCAAAAATACACCGCGCCACATATTCTTACGTCATTTGAATATCTAGTAATGGCGGACTGGAATTAAAGTTGCGTGTACAGTTTACAAAAACACGTTGTATTAAGCTTGAACTTATATGATAAAGATATTATTACCCTCGTGCATTTCGGTATCGTCAGTATCATACATTAGGAATCAAAACAATATATATATATATATATATATATATATATATATATATATATATATATATATATATATATATATGTATATATGTGTATATGTGTATATATATATATATATATATATATATATATATATATATATATATATATATATATATATATATATATATATATATATATATAGATATATATATATATATATATATATATATATATATATATATATATATATATTATAGATATATATATTGCCTAGATATAGATATATTGATATATTTCTCATCACCAGGTTTTATGCCAGCTCCCATTCTGTTCGGGTACGTCATAGATGGCACATGCAAGATCTGGAAGAGCACGTGCGGAAACCGTGGGGCGTGCCAGCTTTACGATCTGCCCAGTCTCCGGTACTGGCTGAAGGGCTTGGAGTGTGGGTTCAGAATCGTCGGCCTCTTGTTTTACATAATTGCCTACATCGTCGCCAGGTACGTGCAGAGTAAGGACGACAGTGTGGAACTGAAGATCAAGACCTATAAAAAGACCGAAGACGAAATTAAAGAAGAAGACATATTTACGATTTCAAGACTCTAGCGTGTCGAAATTAAAGAAGACATATTTACTATTTCTAGACTCCAGCGTGTCGAAATTAAAGAAGACATATTTACCAGTTCAAGACTACAGCGTGTCGAAATTAAAGAAGACATATTTACCATTTCAAGACTCTAGTGTGTGGAAATTAAAGAAGAAGACATATTTACCATTTTAAGACTTTAGCGTGTGGAAATTAAAGAAGACATATTTACCATTTCAAGACTCTAGCGTGTCGAAATTAAAGAAGAAGACACATTTATCATTTCAAGACTACAGCATGTCGAAATTAAAGAATAAGACATATTTACTATTTCTAGACTCTAGCGTGTCGAAATTAAAGAAGACATATTTACCATTTCAAGACTCTAGCGTGTGGAAATTAAAGAAGACATATTTACCATTTCAAGACTCTAGCGTGTCGAAATTAAAGAAGAAGACACATTTATCATTTCAAGACTACAGCATGTCGAAATTAAAGAAGAAGACATATTTACTATTTCTAGACTCTAGCTTGTCGAAATTAAAGAAGACATATTTACCATTTCTACACTCTATCGTGTCAAAATTAAAGAAGAAAACATATTTACTATTTCTACACTCTAGCGTGTCGAAATTAAAGAAAACATATTTACTATTTCTAGACTCTAGCTTGTCGAAATTAAAGAAGACATATTTACCATTTCTACACTCTATCGTGTCAAAATTAAAGAAGAAAACATATTTACTAGTTCTACACTCTAGCGTGTCGAAATTAAAGAAAACATATTTACTATTTCTAGACTCTAGCGTGTGGAAATTAAAGAAGACATATTTACCATTTCAAGATTCTAGTGTGTCGAAATTAAAGAAGAAGACACATTTATCATTTCAAGACTACAGCATGTCGAAATTAAAGAAGAAGACATATTTACTATTTCTAGACTCTAGCTTGTCGAAATTAAAGAAGACATATTTACCATTTCTACACTCTATCGTGTCAAAATTAAAGAAGAAAACATATTTACTATTTCTACACTCTAGCGTGTCGAAATTAAAGAAAACATATTTACTATTTCTAGACTCTAGCGTGTCGAAATTAAAGAAGAAGACATATTTACAATTTCAAGACTATAGCATGTTGGAATTAAAGAAGACATATTTACTATTTCTAGACTCTAGTGTGTCGAAATTAAAGTTGAAAACATATTTACAATTTCAATACTAGAGAATATCGAAATTAAAGAAGAAGACATCTTTACCATTGCAAGACTACAATGTGTTGAAATTAAGAAGAAGACATCTTTACCATTGCAAGACTACAATGTGTTGAAATTAAGAAGAAGACATCTTTACCATTGCAAGTCAACAATGTGTTGAAATTTAGAAGAAGACATATTTACCATTGCAAGACTACAATGTGTTGAAATTAAGAAGAAGACATATTTACCAGTTCAAGACAACAATGTGTTGAAATTAAGAAGAAGACATATTTACCATTGCAAGACTACAGTGTGTTGAAATTAAAGAAGACAAAAATTTTTACAATTTCAAGACAATAGCGTGTCGAAATTTAGAAGAAGACATCTTTACCAGTTCAAGACTACAGAGCGTTGAAATTAAAGAAGAAGTCATATTTACAATTCCAAGACAATAGCAGGTCGAAATTAAGAACAAGGTATCTTTACCAGTTCAAACTACAGAGTGTTGAAATTAAAGAAGAAGTCATATTTACAATTCAAGACTATAGCAGGTCAATATTGAGAAGAAGACATCTTTACCAGTTCAAGACTATAGCAGGTCGAAATTAAGAAGAAGACATCTTTACCAGTTCAAGACTATAGCAGGTTGAAATTAAAAAGAAGACATCTTTACCAGTTCAAGACTTTGGCAGGTCGAAATTAAGAAGAAGACATCTTTGCCAGTTCAATACTTTAGCAGGTCGTACTGTAGGCCACGGGTCTTTACCCATTTTATGCCGGGTGAAAGTTATCTACGCTGTCAAGTGCTCGTTATCTGCTGTGCTGGAATTATCCGCTGTATTGTATAAACGTTGTCTCTCACCGTCTGTGTGTGGATGTTATCCATTTGTTATGTGCATGTTGCTGTGTTGTGGAATTATCCGCTGTATTGTATAAACGTTGTCATCTCTCATGTGTGGATGGTATCCACGTTGTTATATGCACGCTAGCCGCCTTGCGTGTATGTTACCAGCTGTGTTACGTTATCCACGTTGGGAGAACTCTATACGACGCAATGTCTGTATGTAGCTAGTTGTGTTATCCTGGCTGTTGAGTAGACGTTTTCCGCACCTTTGATTGTAGGTTTTCTACGCTTTTCATTGGACTTTTCCCACAGTTTTCCTTGGACGTTATGTACTGATGAATGGAAGCTATCCACAGTATTATGTGAACGTTATCTACATTGTTATTTACGTCACTGCGTGTGTCACGCCCCTGTGTGGAAAATATCAGCTGTATTGTGTATTAGAAGTTTTAATGTGTAGTGCGACCGTTATCTGCGATGTTGTGTGATTTGTGCGAAGTTGCTCCCTTTATAGTAAGGACGTTACCGGCAATAATATGTACACGTTATCTGCTGGATTGTGAACGATGTCCACACTGTTGTATCCACTGTATTGTGAGAACGTTATATGCGCCATTGTGTAAAAGTGATCTGTTGTATTATATGAACGTTACACACGTTGAATATCAGTATTTGTGAATTCAATGCGTCTTTTCGCCTTAATAGTTGTGAGTAGTCGAAATTGGCTCTAGTCTCCAAACACTTCGTACCTACGAAACATCATTTGTTAAAAAATAAAATGAAGACTGACATAATATAAACACATATAATATACATCCACTAATATGTTATGCAAAAAAAGTGAGATTACATAACATTTTACAGACACAGCCTTGTTATGTTCAAAGAGAATTGGTAATAATTGTTTGTTTTGTTTCTTTATATATATATATATATATATATATATATATATATATATATATATATATATATATATATATGTTAGTTCCTGGTGCATCAGTGTTTTTGATTTTCCATATTTAAAATAATTTTGTGAAAAACCAATGTAGGCCCACTGAGTGTTATATGGCATTCAGTGTTGTCTTTGTTAGTTACGTTCCGCCATGTTTTGACATCTACAAAATACATCAAAGTTCATTATATAGTTTACTTCATGTTATGTATGTAAATGCCTTCTTTTTTTATTGGTTTTTTTCTGTCAATACCTACATGTATATGCCCAACCATATGTATTTCAAATTCATCTTGGTTATCTTTTTTTCTTTTTTTTGTTATTTACTTACTTTTACAATATACGCAAAATATATGTATCACAGGCATTGGAAGATACCACCAAAAGGGTCGGATGACAGTTATATATTAATTTTCCATTCAACTGGGGATGCATATTTTTCAGAGTTTAGACGTAGGCAGTGAAACACACGCTTCACAATATTAAGTGAAATCATCCAGCTGCAATGCAGGTTCAAATTTCAACAATATCAAAATATAAACTAAAGACGTTAGTCGAAAACAAACACCTCAGAATAGCCTCTTTAATAACATTTATTAACATTTGTGTTTGTATGAATACAAATGACAGTATGTTTTATTTGCTTTAGAAAAAATAAAATAAATATATCTACTGAGTTAAAATGTTTTATTTATCTATTGTCAGGAATATGCTTCTAAACATTATTCAGTTACATTTGGCTATCGTATTTTTAGAACAACAAACTATACACCAAAAAACAACATATATATATATATATATATATATATATATATATATATAAACACATAAAATATCCAAGCTATTATCCAAAATTGTACACATATGGAATTTCGAATTCAACAGTACCCAACGCATAGTCCTGTTTCCTCTGTTGCTACGGACATACCTAGTATAGAGGTAAATGTATTAATGGTAAAATAAATGTCTACTATTGGTATCTGAACCTTAAGTGTACGAATTAAAAATAAAATAAAATAATAATAATAATTGCGGTCCGTTCTTGGGATTCAAACCTTACTTATTAATGAATGAATGAATGAATGTTTAACGATACCCCAGCACGAAAAATGCATCAGCTATTGGTTGTCAAAATATGGTAAACCAAATATGACGTGATCAACACCATCAATATAATATAGTAGAATATAATACATGTTTAACGACACGCCAGCACGAACAATACATCGGTATTCTCTGCAAACTATGGTAAATCAAAACATGTCGTGATCAACACCATCAATAGAATATAATATAATAGAACAGATGTTTAACGACACACCAGCACGAACAGTATATCGGTATTATCTGCAAACTATGGTAAATCCAAACGTGACGTGATCAACACCATCAGTAGAATATAATAGAATAGAATACATGTTTAACGACACCCCAGCACGAAAGATACATCGGTACTGTGTGTCAGCCTATGGTAAATCCAAACATGAGGTGATCAACAACATCAATATAAACATGTATGACTGATTCGAACACGACACGAGACCATTTCACCATTCCTACACTGCCTAGAGAAGGACTCCAACTCTCCTAGGACTGGTTTGACAGCTTGAAAACTTATTCGCAACTGCAGCGTTTCACTCAACTTGCCAAATCGAAAGAAAAAAATTGTTTAATAGATTGTTTAAAATCAGTAGAAGTTACACCATCCCTGGCCTGAGGCAAATCCAAAGGAAGCTTGGCAGCTGAATCTGCCTTATCATGACCATTGATTTCAACATGGCTGGGCACCCAACATAATACAAGGCCTTTATTGGCAATGGATAAAAAAGACACACTTTCTTATCACCATCCCAAGTAACGGATGATCCAGCTTCATGTTTCGTAAAGCTTGGAGTATAATCCAAGTCTGTAATGAATGCCCAAACTTCAGCCTTAAATATTAATGCTGAGTCCGGCAGTCTCATGGTAATGATTGTGTCTGGGGGGGGGGGGGGGGGGGGGGGGGAGACCCACTTGATCACAAGCCACATAATTCCCATCCCGTGATCCGTCTGTATAAACAGGAATGTAGTAACGATGCCTGTCTTGAATTTCCATGACAAAAACGCCAAAACAAACATTATTCATATACGACATCATCTGTACGAACTTTCTTCAGATGCGCAAGATGAAATACAATTTTAGGTGGTGTTATACACCAAGGTGGTAAATCAAAATATGAAGAAGATTCCAAAGTGTCTGCTAAATCAATGGTGGAAATTGACAAAAAAACAACAACAAAAAAGCACTTAATGCGAAAACCAAATGTAAGGATAGCATCTGACCTTGCATCAAAAAACGTTATAGATTTGTTATCAAACACGACATTGTGTGTAGGATGTTTTGGTAATAATTTAATCTTGATGGTGTACTGCCGAGAAAGCTTTGCACGTCAAGCACCCAAACAACAGAACATAACATTTCGATCTGCTTCCCATTCTCTATTAACAATGACTTTTAAAATATTAAGCGTTTTTAAGCCCTTCTTTTTAACATGTTTGAGCTGTGACACAACATATAGGTTCCTGTCAAATATAACCCCCAGCAAGTTGGTCTCTTCCACCGCTCAAATCAGATTTGTGTCCAAAACAACTGTGGATCAAAGTGGAGACATCTTGTCTGGCAGATACGCACACAGACAGTCTTTGACTTTGACAGCCTAAATCCATTGCCAGTCGCCCATATATGAAGTGTATGCAAAGGAAGCTGTAAGTGACGTTCAATGATACTCATATTGGACAATATGTAGCAAATCTGGAAATTATGGACATATAACGAACAATCAAGTAGAATTGTTGGATTCTTACCAGGCTTGAGAATACGAATAGTAATTGCTTTCCTCCAATCAGAAGGAAAGTCACCAGAAGTCCTGTTGTTATTAAATGTATTTAAAGCATTTTTTTCCTCTTATTTTGCGGATCCTGATCCAGACAGATTTCTCGGATGCTTGTGAATTCAAGATAGTTCTTACTTTGTCTGATATCTGTGCGAGCCTTAGCCCTAACAAGGCGATATACAACAAGGTTATCCCCAGTACATTCATGTTTGAACATACCAAGGGTCTTGTTTCGCTCTTTGATTGCATCCTTTCACGTATCATTAAACCATTGTTTATCGAAACGCTGTGTTATTGCCGAAGTCTTAGGAATAGCTTCATCTGCAATATTCTTCAAAATGTAAGTGAACATATGGGATCATCAGCATCTGTAATGGCAAACTGTTGCAGACGTGTGTTGCGCATATGTCAACTTTCATCTTGAACCGTTTCAAGTGATGGAGGTCTATCATTCTCCACAATAATTGGAAAGTGGTCACTGCGACTAGGGTCTGGACCCAGTTTCCAGGAGAAACCAACAAAACATATGGACATTGTATTATTATTAAGTGCTTTAACATGTCCATATACCACTATGGTTTCGACCACGCCTATCCCGAGTCTGGTCTCCGACAGGGTCAGGGGTCTAACTCGGAACTGGGATTTCCTATCAGTTATAGACTACAAAGGGTTAAATATATGGACGTGGAAGAGGCACTTGCAGAATAAATATATGTAGGAATTTTATCATTAAATCAAAATTATATAATATTTTTAGAATTAGGTATTTCAGTTGTTTACCTCTGATATTTACATCCACACATCCCCACAAATTGTGGTGACCATTATAATATGCCATAGCAATAACAGGAATACAGAACTGTTCAATAAGATGTTGAATACCTCTAGAATTAAATTTAAACTGATTCCGAGGAGGTAAAAAACTGAACACAGAGTAATATTTTATGAGTTGTATCTTGTCCAGCCACAGCTTGTAAATTGATATTTAATGTCACTATACCCTGAGGAATGCTTTCATTGACACGAACGAAAACACCCCCAGCTGACCTGTTTTCAATTTCTTGAAATATATGATACAGGTTAAATCACCGCATGGTATATGATTAGCGTTCTTCAAAAAGGTTGTGTTTTTGTTTGTTTTTTGAAGACACACAGCAATATAATTATGTTTTTGAATTAAAATAATTAATTAATGAAAATTGGGCATAAACCTACGGCAGTTCCACTGTGGCAATTTATTTGCCATTGGGTGGACGTATAAGCGTTATGTTAGGCTTTGGTGGTGGTCGTTTGGTTTGTGTATAATATTGTGAAGACATTTCCATCTCATCTTCTAGATTATCTTAAGCCTGCAACGAATTACCAGTTGAAATTTATCGCTGTTCATATTTCTTTAGTCTACCTGAAAAGTGATCTTTGTGATGTTGTTTGGTGTACTTTTTTGGTCACATTTTTTTCTTAAATATTTATTCACAGAATCCCTGTTTACATTTGTTATCTGTCCCAGCCACAGGGGTGAAGTGACACAGTTACAATACAAAATTATACATTATCATTTTGATATACAGATCAAAATGTTCATTCAATATTTACAATTGTTATTATCACGAGGTTATGCATGTATGTATGAATATTAATGATATAGATAGAAAAAACAGATTTTATATGATGTAGCCCTAGTTCTCATAGTTTATAATTTTGGACTTGACATGTAAATTAATTAAACAAAAATTAACTATACAAAATGGGTTTTGCGAGATATGTTCTATTATATTGTATCTGCTTACACACTCCTCCCCAGTTAAACCGACCAACCACCCAGTGAGCCAGTTGGTGAAACCTCTGGTGGATACTCTATATCTGATATTTTCTGATACCGATCAACACAGGTCAAATCCGACTGAAATCAAGTGCTTGTAGTAAATTACGCAAACGGACTACATATACATAATGTTTGTTGTTCAACAGAAAACATTCTAGGTTTGATTGTACCTGTGCAGTTACATTTGAGGGCTAGTTGAATTTGAGAAGGGCCAGTGAGATTTTGATTTAACTGGCCCTGCTGGTGACCATGGTTGCCATGTTAATTTGCAACCCTGACTGGCACTGACATGCAGTGTTCACTTTTGGAAGGAGTCAAGAGGATCGACTGACAACAGTCATAATAAACCATCGTAACAGAAGGCGGTGGTACAACTTAGTGTAATAACAGTAGTGGCATTACAATGGCATCGATATATATTTATGCGGGGGTGTCGTTAAACAATAATTCATTCATTCATGCATTCATTCATTCGGGTTTCGTCTCTGTGACTGTCAAAATTACCACATGTTTGACATCCAATAGCCGATGATTAATAAATCAATGTGCTTTAGTGATGGCATTAAACAACACACACGTTATTTTATTCATTCATTCATTGACATTGCGACCAGTGAAAAGCAACAGAAGGTTGGTAAGTGAGCAACATTAATGTATTCACATTCAGCCATCAGATCTAACAAACGTCTTCAGTGCATCAACGGCGTTTCCCAGAAAGCATGTTTGGTAACTATTTTATGGACAGACAATTCGTTGTTGACTTGTTAAAAACATTTACTGACAAAGTGTTAATATTCTTTCAGGTCTGGTTTGCACACTGAGCCATTTCTCGTTTCAGGCAATATACCACGACTGATATATCAAATACCGTGGTATGTCACATGTGGTATCATGTCTGTGGGATGATGTAATATATAAGATCCCTTGCTACCAATGGAACAATGAAGCAGCTTTCCTATTTGCGACTATATTGAAATTACCAATTGTTTGACATCCAACAGCCGATGAATAATAAATGCTCTAGTTGAGTCGTTAAACAAAACACACCTTTTCTATCTTCACTTTTCTACCTATATTTGATAATAATTAGTTGTGCTATATTCCCGGTTATACCTGGGGTGTTTGTTTTGCATTAATTAGGTGTCGTACTCTGTTCAGTCTGTTGTATTTCAATGTTCTATGTTGTTGGGTTTCTTTCTATATCGAACTTGAACTATGTCGAATGCACGACACGTCAGTGTTGTAACATTGTGTCGTGCTCTGCAATGCACTTCTGCTACCAACGTTGTTGTTTTAATGTTCTATGTCTGTTCTATATCGAATTTGCCTTATATCTGAGTTGGCCTATGTCGAATGCGTGACATGCTCTGCACTGCAATGTTGAAATATGTTGAACACTTTACATCATGTCATGTCCCGCTATACAGATCTGAATTAGATTTGGTTGTCTCGCCAAGCAACCAGTATGTATGTATCAGTCCTTTTCCCTGAAAAACAGAACAATATAATCACGAACATATCAACGGATCTGATGCTATTTACATTTTATCCCTTGATGTTGACAGTGAAAAGATGCAAGGGACTAATTGTTCACCTTGGTGTTCACACAGTGAAAACATGCAAGGGACTAATTGTTCACATTGGTGTTCACACAGTGAAAACAAGCAAGGGACTAATTGTTCACCTTGGTGTTCACACAGTGACAACATGCAAGGGACTAATTGTTCACATTGGTGTTCACACAGTGAAAACAAGCAAGAGACTAATTATTCACATTGGTGTTCACACAGTGACAACATGCAAGGGACTAATTGTTCACCTTGGTGTTCACACAGTGAAAACAAGCAAGAGACTAATTATTCAGCTTGGTGTTCACACAGTGAAAACATGCAAGGGACTAATTGTTCACATTGGTGTTCACACAGTGAAAACATGCAAGGGACTAATTGTTCACATTGGTGTTCACACAGTGAAAACAAGCAAGAGACTAATTATTCAGCTTGGTGTTCACTCAGCGAAAACATACACGTGACTAATTGTTTGCCTAGACGTTGACACATTTAAAACATACAGGGTACTAATTGTTTACCTTGATGTTGACACATTGAAAACATACAGGGTACTAATAGTTTACCTTGATGTTGACACAGTGAAAACAATGAAGAGACTAATTATTAACTTGATGTTGACGCAGCGAAAACATACACGTGACTAATTGTTTGCTAGATGTTGACACATTGAAAACATACAGGGTACTAATTGTTAACCTTGATGTTTACACAGTAAAAACATGCAAGGGACTAATTGTTTACCTTGATGTTGACACAGTGAAAACATGCAAGGGACTAATTATTCAACTTGATGTTGACGCAGCGAAAACATACACGTGATTAATTGTTTGCTTAGATGTTGACACATTGAAAACATACAGGGTACTAATTGTTCGCCTTGACGTTGACACAGCGAAAACATACATGGGGACTAATTGTTCACCTTGACGTTGACACAGCGAAAACATACAGGGTACTAATTGTTCAACTTGATGTTGACAGATTGAAAACATACAGGGTACTAATTGTTCAACTTGATGTTGACACAGTGAAAACATACAGGGTACTAATTGTTCAACTTGATGTTGACACATTGAAAACATACAGGATACTAATTGTTCAACTTGATGTTGACACAGTGAAAACATACAAGGGACTGATTGTTCACCTTGATGTTGACACAGCGAAAACATACAAGGGACTGATTGTTCACCTTGATGTTGACAGTGAAAACATACAAGGGACTGATTGTTCACCTTGATGTTGACACAGCGAAAACATACAAGGGACTGATTGTTCACCTTGATGTTGACACAGTGAAAACATACAGGAGACTAGTCGTTCACCTTGATGTTGACACAGTGGTAACATACAAGGGACTGATTGTTCACCTTGATGTTGACACAGCGAAAACATACAAGGGACTGATTGTTCACCTTGATGTTGACACATTGAAAACATACAAGGGACTGATTGTTCACCTTGATGTTGACACAGTGAAAACATACAGGAGACTAGTCGTTCACCTTGATGTTGACACAGTGGTAACATACAAGGGACTGATTGTTCACCTTGATGTTGACACAGTGGTAACATATAAGGGACTGATTGTTCACCTTGATGTTGACACAGCGAAAACATACAAGAGACTAATTGTTCACCTTGATTTTGACAGTGATGACATACAAGCGACAAATTGTTCACACTGACGTTGACACGGCGAACACATAAAAGGAACTGATTGATCACTTTGATGTTGACAGTAAAAACATACAAGGCACCAATTGTTCACAATGATGTTGATACAGTGAAAACATACAGGGGACTGATTTTTCATCTTGATATTGACAGTGAAAACATACAAATGATTAATTGTTCACCTTGACGTTGACGCTGTTAAAACATACAAGCAACTAATTGTTAACCTTGATGTTCACGCAGCAAAAACGTACAGGGTACTGGTTGTCCACCTTGATGTTGACACAGAGAAAACATACAGGAGTCTAATTGTCCACCTAAATGTTCACACAGTGAAAGCATACAGTGGACTAAATGTTCATCTTGATATTGACACAGTGAAAACATACAATGGGACAATTGTTCATCTTGATGTTGACACAGTGAAAACATACAAGGGACTAACTTTTCACCTTGATGTTGACACAGTAAAAACATACAATGAGACAATTGTTCATCTAGATGTTGACACAGTGAAAACATGCAAGGGACTAATTGTTCACATTGATGATGATACAGTGGAAATATACAAGGGACTAATTGTTCACCTTGATGTTGACAGTGAAAACGTAAATGGGGACTAGCTGTTAACCATGATGTTGCCAGTGAAAATGGACAGGGGACAGTGTAAATATACAAGGGACAAATTGTTCACCTTGATGATGACGCAGTGAAAATATACAAGGGACTAATTGTTCACCTTGATGTTGACACAGTGGTAACATACAATCGACTAATTGCTCACCTTGATGTTGACGGTTCCTCGATCAGCTATCTGGAATGTCTGGAATAGTCTTAGTATAGTCATTGTGTCAGGACTGATGTGAATCTTCATAGCTAAAACAATAAACGCACAATTACAGGCGGGTCCAGGGGTTTTTATATAATAAAATATACAACAAAACCAACAACATACACAGTAAAATAGCCCAAGCGCTTTCAATTGTTTCTAATATCTTCAGAGTAATCTTATATGTGTGTATGTTGTCACATGTTATATATATAGATGTATGTATATAGGTATACAATCTGTATTCCTAATATATGATATTGATGATTTCTAAAAACACACTGGTAATAACATACATATACGGAGGCAATGACTTGTCAAAACCTACCTTCTTCACTGGAATCCATCTGAATGACTTGTCAAAACCTACCTTCTTCAGTGGAATCCATCTGAATGACTTGTTAAAATATACCTTCTCCTCTGGACTCCATCCTCATGGGGAGGGGTGGGGGGTGGGGGGGGGGGGCGTAGCCCAGTGGTACAGCGTTCGCTAGATGCGCGGTCGGTTTGGAATCAATCCCCGTCAGTGGGCCCATTAGGCTATTTCTCGCTGCATCCAGTGCACCACGACTGGTACATCAAAGGCCGTGGTATGTGCTATTCTGTCTATGGGATGGTACATATAAAAGATCCCTTGCTGCCAGTCGAAAAGAGTAGCCCATGAAGTGGCGACAGCGGGTTTCCTCCTTCAATATCTGTGTGGTCCTTAACCATATGTCTGACGCCATATAACCATAAATAAAATGTGTTGAGTGCGTCGTTAAATAAAACATTTCTTTCTTTCTTTCCATCCTCATGGAGTCAGTAACTTGTCAAAACCTACCTTCACTGGATTCCATCTCAATGACTCGTCAACATGTCCTTCTCCACTGGACTCTATCCCCATGGAATCAATGACTTTTCCTACCTTTTCCTCTGGACTCCATCCTCACGAAGTCAGTAACTTGCCAAACCTCCCTCCTCCACTAGCCTCCATCTTAATGACTTGTCAAAACCTACCTTCTCCACTAGATTCCAACATCATGGAATCAATGACATGTCAAAACGTACCTTTTTCACAGGACTCCATCATCATGCAGTCAATGACTTGTCAAAACCTACCTTCTCCACTGGACTCCATCTCAGTGACTTGTCAAACCTACCTTCTACACTGGACTCCATGTTAATGACTTGTCAAACCTACCTTATCCACTGAACTTCATCTCAATGACTTGTCAAACCTACCTTCTTCACTGGACTCCATTCTCTTGGAGTCAATGACTTGTCAAACCTACCTTCTACATTGGACTCCATCTCAATGACTTGTCAAACCTACCTTCTTTACTGGACTCCATCTCAATGACTTGCCAAAACCTACCTTCCCCACTGGACTCCACCTGAATGACTTGTCAAGCCTACCTTCTACACTGGATTCCATCTCAATGACTTGTCAAACCTACCTTCTACACTGGACTCCATCCCAATGTCTTGTCAAACCTACCTTCTCCATTGGACTCCATCTCAATGACTTGTCAAACCTACCTTTTTCACTGGACTCCAACTCAATGACTTGTCAACCTACCTTCTCCACTGGACTCAATCCTTTTGGAGTCAATGACTTGTCAAAACCTACCTTCTCCACTCGACTCCATCTCAATGACTTGTCAAACCTACCTTCTCCACTGGACTCCATATCAATGACTTGTCAAGCCTACCTTCTTCACTGGACTCCATCTCAATGACTTGTCAACCCTACCTTATCCACTGGACTCCATCTCAATGACTTGTCAAACCTACCTTCTTCACTGGACTCCATCTCAATGACTTGTCAACCCTACCTTATCCACTGGACTCCATCCTCTTCGAGTCAATGACTTGTCAAACCTACCTTCCCCACTGGTCAAACCTAACTTATCCACTGAACTTCATCTCAATGACTTGTCAAACCTACCTTCTTCACTGCATCTCAATGACTTGTCAAACCTGACTTGTCAAAACCTACCTTCTTCACTGGACTCCATCTCAATGACTCTTCCCCACTGGACTCCATCTGAATGACTTGTCAAACCTACCTTCTACACTGAACTCCATCTCAGTGACTTGTCAAACCTGCCTTATACACTGGACTCCATGTCAATGACTTGTCAAACCTACCTTCTTCACTGGACTCCATCTCCATGACTTGTCAAACCTAACTTATCCACTGAACTTCATCTCAATGACTTGTCAAACCTACCTTCTTCACTGGACTCCATTCTCTTTGAGACAATGACTTGTCAAACCAACCTTCTACATTGGACTCCATCTCAATGACTTGTCAAAACCTACCTTCCCCACTGGACTCCACTAGAATGACTTGTCAAGCCTACCTTCTACAGTGGACTCCATCTCAATGACTTGTCAACCCTACCTTATCCACTGGACTCCATCCTCTTCGAGTCAATGACTTGTCAAACCTACCTTCCCCACTGGACTGCATCTCAATGACTTGTCAAACCTACCTTCTTCACTGGACTCCATCTCAATGACTCTTCCCCACTGGACTCCATCTGAATGACTTGTCAAACCTACCTTCTACACTGAACTCCATCTCAGTGACTTGTCAAACCTGCCTTATACACTGGACTCCATGTCAATGACTTGTCAAACCTACCTTCTTCACTGGACTCCATCTCCATGACTTGTCAAACCTAACTTATCCACTGAACTTCATCTCAATGACTTGTCAAACCTACCTTCTTCACTGGACTCATGGAATCAATGATTCTACCTTTTCACAGGACTCCAGACAATGACTTGTCAAACCAACCTTCTACATTGGACTCCATCTCAATGACTTGTCAAAACCTACCTTCCCCACTGGACTCCACTAGAATGACTTGTCAAGCCTACCTTCTACAGTGGACTCCATCTCAATGACTTGTCAACCCTACCTTATCCACTGGACTCCATCCTCTTCGAGTCAATGACTTGTCAAACCTACCTTCCCCACTGGACTGCATCTCAATGACTTGTCAAACCTACCTTCTTCACTGGACTCCATCTCAATGACTCTTCCCCACTGGACTCCATCTGAATGACTTGTCAAACCTACCTTCTACACTGGACTCCATCTCAATGACTTGTCAAACCTACCTTCTTCACTGGACTCCATCTCATCTGAATGACTTGTCAACCTACCTTCTACACTGAACTCCATCTCAGTGACTTGTCAAACCTGCCTTATACACTGGACTCCATGTCAATGACTTGTCAAACCTACCTTCTCTTCATCTCAATGACTCAAATACCTCTTCACTGGACTCCATTCTCTTTGAGACAATGACTTGTCAAACCAACCTTCTACATTGGACTCCATCTCAATGACTTGTCAAACCTACCTTCTGGACTCACACAATGACTTGTCAACCCTACCTTATCCACTGGACTCCATCTCCATGACTTGTCAAACCTAACTTATCCACTGAACTTCATCTCAATGACTTGTCAAACCAACCTTCTACATTGGACTCCATCTCAATGACTTGTCAAAACCTACCTTCCCCACTGGACTCCACTAGAATGACTTGTCAAGCCTACCTTCTACAGTGGACTCCATCTCAATGACTTGTCAAACCTACCTTCTACACTGGACTCCATCTCAATGTCTTGTCAAACCTACCTTCTCCATTGGACTCCATCTCAATGACTTGTCAAACCTACCTTTTTCACTGGACTCCAACCCAATAACTTGTCAACCAACCTTCTCCACTGGACTCCATCCTTTTGGAGTCAATGACTTGTTAAAACCTACCTTCTCCACTCGACTCCATCTCAATGTCTTGTCAAACCTACCTTCTCCATTGGACTCCATCTCAATGACTTGTCAAACCTACCTTTTTCACTGGACTCCAACCCAATGACTTGTCAACCAACCTTCTCCACTGGACTCCATCCTTTTGGAGTCAATGACTTGTTAAAACCTACCTTCTCCACTCGACTCCATCTCAATGACTTGTCAAACCTACCTTCTTCACTGGACTCCATCTCAATGACTTGTCAACCCTACCTTCTCCACTGGACTTCATCCTCTTGGAGTCAATGACTTGTCAAACCTACGTTCCCCACTGGACTCCATTTCAATGACTTGTCAAACCTACCTTCTTCACTGGACTCCATCTCAATGACTTGTCAACCCTACCTTATCCACTGGACTCCATCCTCTTCGAGTCAATGACTTGTCAAACCTACCTTCCCCACTGGACTGCATCTCAATGACTTGTCAAACCTACCTTCTTCACTGGACTCCATATCAATGACTTGTCAAAACCTACCTTCCCCACTGGACTCCATCTGAATGACTTGTCAAACCTACCTTCTACACTGGACTCCATCTCAATGACTTGTCAAACCTACCTTCTACACTGGACTCCATCTCAATGACTTGTCAAACCTACCTTCTCCATTGGACTCCATCTCAATGACTTGTCAAACCTACCTTCTTCACTGGACTCCACCCTTTTGGAGTGAATGACTTGTCAAAACCTACCTTCTCCACTCGACTCCATCTCAATGCCTTGTCAAACCTACCTTCTCCACTGGACTCCATCTCAATGACTTGTCAAACCTACCTTCTTCACTGGACTCCATCTCAATGACTTGTCAACCCTACCTTATCCACTGGACTCCATCCTCTTCGAGTCAATGACTTGTCAAACCTACCTTCTACACTGGACTCCATCTCAATGACTTGTCAAACCTACCTTCTCCATTGGACTCCATCTCAATGACTTGTCAAACCTACCTTCTCCACTGGACTCCATCTCAATGACTTGTCAAACCTACCTTATTCACTGGACTCCATTCTCTTGGAGTCAATGACTTATTGAAACCTACCTTCTTCACTGGACTCCATTCTCTTGGAGTCAATGACTTATTGAAACCTACCTTCTTCACTGGACTCCATTCTCTTGGAGTCAATGACTTATTGAAACCTACCTTCTTCACTGGACTCCATTCTCTTGGAGTCAATGACTTATTGAAACCTACCTTCTTCACTGGACTCCATTCTCTTGGAGTCAATGACTTGTTGAAACTTACCTTCTCCACTGGTCTCCATTCTCTTGGAGTCAATGACTTGTCAACCCTACCTTCTCCACTGGACTCCATCCTCGAACATGTGTTCACGGTGTCTCCAAACAAACAGTATCTCGGCATCTTTAGACCCACCACACCCGCGCATACTGTTCCTGAAAAGTAGTAGATCATTAAATTTATGTATTAACAACAAAATCATTCTGTTTTGACATGTATACCTATGTGCATGTATGGAAACACACATTCCATTGTTTATGTTTAAATTGTGTGCTAACGTGTCATTCATTCATTATGTTTACATTAAATTATGTGTGTATGACGAGGGCGGGACCTAATCCAATGGTGAAGTTCTCGTTATCGGGGTATTTCTCACTCCAGCCAGTGAACCACGACTGGTATATCAAAGTCTCTGGTATATGCTACCTTGTCTGTGGAATGATGCATATAAAATATCCCTTGCTACTAATGGATACACATATCAGGCTTTCCCTCTAAAAGTACACGTCATAATTGCCTAGTTTTCCATCCCATAGTCTATAACTAATCTATCAATGTGCTCTAGTGATGCCAGGAAACAAAATAAACTTGAACTTTCTTAGTTTCACATTGTGATTCCCTATACACGTTTCAAAGATCGCTACACATTTATAAAACATTAAACTAATTAGACATGTCGCTAATCAATATTTTGAAGAAACAAACGTTTCATGATGTAATACGTACGTGTGTGTTCAGATCAAAGGCTCATACTCGACCATGTTAACAGAAACTAATTTCTTGTGCTTTCTGCTTATTACAGTTGTTAGTGATAGAAACAAAGGTCAGCCTGTAATACCATATGTTATACAGCAGTAAGGTGTCTCCATTTCGCCATATTCTGCATTCGCTTACGTGTGTCTAATAATGCGTAATCACCCAAATCACTTAATATTCAAATGAGTTGAGTAAACAAATACGAATGACTAACAGATGCAATTAACGAATCCTTCACCGAATGCGTATTACGGTAGTTTTTATTGATGTGCGAAAACGCCACCATGTCCCTGTTTTTTAGTTGGTTTTTTTTTATGTTTTGTTTTTTGTGATAGTGGACCCGTAACTTGTGGTAAAATGTTCGTCTGATGCGTGGTCGGTCTGGGATCGATCCTCCTCGGTGAACCCATTGGGCTATATCTCGCTGCAGGCAATGCACCACTGGTATATCAACGTGCGTGGTATGTGCTATCCTATCTGTGGGATGGTGCACATAAAATATAAATCACTATTAATGGCAAAATGTAGCGGGTTTTCTCTCTAAGACAATGTTTCAAAATTACCAAATGTTTCACACCCAATAGCCGATTATTGATAAATCAATGTGCTCTGGTTATATTGTTCAAAAAAACTATATTATTTCAGCATGTACCTGAATGCAGACCGATGCGCATCTGGACTCTCTTGTCTGGCATGTGTCGGACCCGGAAATTCTGAATCCCCTCCAGCATGGCCATTGACATCCGGGCTATTTCTCTAGCGTGGTTGTTTCCGTTTCGGACCGGAAGTCCAGACACAACCATGTATGCGTCACCTATAGTTTCCACCTGATAGATAAGCAAACCGATATAAGTAAACATGAACGACAAAACCATAATGCGTGACCAGGGCCGTATCTCTGATCAATGCAGAACTGCATGGGCATTAGGCAAAATTAGTCATTGATTCCATGAATCTATATCTAGTGTCGCGTCTGTACTGCCGTATACTGGCAAAAGGGTGTTAGTGACAATTTTCTAAAAATTAAAAAATAAACCCAAACACATGTCTTATCATAACAATGGACGTATGTCTCATATTATCTTGAGCATGCGTCGAGTTAATTTAAAAGCTAGTCATGGAGATAATACACTGACAAAAAGACGTAAAGACGTAAGCACAAAAAACACAATGGTGTTTTACTGTGATAAAAGGACGCATGCCGTGAAAAGGTTTTACATTGTGATTTCGTATTCTTTTAAAACGACAAAAAGACGTATACAACACTACCAATTAAAATAAGCTTAATTATAGATTACCACAGGCATTGTTATAATACACTTCCATATATATATATATATATATATATATATATATATATATATATAGGCAACTGCAAAACAAAATAGGGTATCACTTTTAAAATTGACTCAGATAGGTGAAGAATTATTAAATCTTAATTTTCTAAACATTTTAAAACATTGGCACTTACGCCATTTTGCCAGAGCATGGCAGTGTAGAAGGACAGTCACCTCTGAGATCATTCACTAGAGATGTCATCCCTCTCGCAATGTCTCAACTACGGGCAATAACATTACGGTTTTCAACTTTGAAATCGAAGCAAAAATTGGAATCCATTTGGTCTATTTTTGCACTATAATTATATTGTTGTTTGTTTGGGGCATTTTATTTCTTAACTGATATGGATAAATGTTGTCGATATTCGGATAAAGGAAGTAGTTATTTACGTTCATATGCAAATTACCTTGTATACGTCAAAATGCTCAATGATGCCGTCGAAACACGTGTACAAATCATTCAGAAGATTGACAACCTGCGACACGAGAAGAGAAAATAATACAAACAAAATAATAAACAACATACAAAGTAATACACAACAAACATACAAAATGATACACAACAAAGTAATAAGCAGTATATAAACAGAATAATACACAACACATAAAATAATATACAACACACAAAATAATACACAACAAACAAACAAAATAAAACAAAACATAAACTAACAAACAATATAATAACAAACTCTCACGAAAATACTAAACAAACATACACACAAACTTGTTCGCAACATACACAGTTTCTTCGTGATACTGACTTTCATTCTAAATTTTAATTGTACCTTTATGTGATATTTGTATTTTTTCGCACAGTTCTTTGCATTGTGTTTTATGTGAAATGTGTATATTGATGTTGTTTGTCATTTCATTTTTGCATTTAGCATAGTTTGACATCCAATATCCGATTAATATTTTTGTCATGCATTTACAACGTACAAACCCAATAATAGAAATGGAAAACTACAATGAAACGGTATACAGTACACACAAACACCATGCCATACTCACACACATACAAACACCACCCAACGACACACACATCCCTTCACACACACATACACACACGCACACGCACACACACACATACATACACAAATATATATACACACACACGCATACGCATAGAGAGTAAAAGGTAATGTAGACATACACACACACATAAACGCACATACACAAATACATACACACGCACACACAAACACAAACACACACACACATATATACACACACATACACACATAAACACACACACATGCAGACACACACACATACACACACAAAGACACACACATACACACACACACATAAAACACACACACATGTATATATATATATACACACACATATAAATACACACGTACACACACACATACACAAACACATATACACACGCGCGCGCGTACACATACAGAGTAAAAGGTAAATTACCTCGAACGGTGTGGACTTGGCCGATAATGCCGTAAAGCCGACAATGTCACTGAAGTAGAGGGTCACGCTGTCGTACGACTCAGGTTTGATCTGTCGCCCTTCCATTAAACTGTCAGCAATGCTCCTAATGGAAATCGAAACGAAATAATGTATTAGTTTATTAATTCATCAAAACAATCTAACGATCAGCGTTAAAACAGTACGGTTTCACATGATCATGAGTTATTCCATGTCAGAATATATTCTGTGGAAAATACTTCTCTCAATGAGCCATATGACTTCCAGTTTTAAGGAGTACTCTCCCTTGAAATCACGATTGTGGACTCTCCAACTCCAATATGTTTTTCCGTGCTCATATACCAATAGAGTTTCAAGCACGCCTGTCACGGACGTAATCTCTGGCATCGTCAGTGACTAAGTTCGGGGCAGGAGGTGGGGTGGGGGAGGGGGCGTAAGTTTGGGGTGGGCGGAATTTGGAATAAAATTTAGAAGTTAGGTCAAGGGACCAAATGCCAAAAAGAGCTACTACATTCGGCTCATGTCTGGATAAAAATTAAAGCCAGAATTAAAATTTGATTGCTTATCCAAAATAGTTTTAAGGTGATTTGAGCAATTTAGTCGGGCTGCCAAAGTAAAGTGCGTCGGAATGTTTACAAAAAAAAAAACATCATACAAGTTTGAACTATGACCAAAAAGCTTAAAGAGGAGGTACTTGTCCTAGGAGAGGTTGACGGCGGAACTCATGACGAGATTGGGTGTGTATCTATCCGGAGTTTCGGGAGAGCCTTCGCCAGGTCTTGTGACCTCTAAAGTTAAAGTTTGTTTTGTTTTACGACACTACTAGAGCACTATGTCTGATTGATTAATCACTGGCTGTTGAATACCAAGCAGTTGGTAATTTTGACATAGAGAGGTTAAACATGCCTGCGTTGCACTATCCACGGACCCTTTATAAAATGAGGTGCACACCCCACCTGGTTCTGTTACTCAAAGTACCTTGGTAAAATCTGGTACACGCCCCACCTGATTCTGTTACTGAAAGTTCTTTGGTATAATCTGGTACACACCCCACCTGATTCTGTTACGAATGTACCTTGGTAAAATCTAATACACACCCCACATGATTATGTTACTGAAAGTACATTGGTAAATTATGGTACACACCCCACCTGATTCTGTTACTGAAAGAAAGTACCTCGGTAAATTATGGTACATACCCCACCTGATTCTGTTACTGAAAGTGCCTTGGTAAATTATGGTACATACCCCACCTGATTCTGTTACTGAATGTACCTTGGTAAATTATGGTACATACCCCACCTGATTCTGTTACTGAATGTACATTGGTATATTATGGTACACACCCCACCTGATTCTGTTACTGAAAGTACATTGGTAAATTATGATACATACCCCACCTGATTCTGTTACTGGCAGTACCTTGGTAAAATCTGGTTCACACCCCACCTGATTATGTTACGAATGTATCTTGGTAAAATCTGGTACACACCCCACCTGATTCTGTTACTGAATGTACCTTGGTAAAATATGGTACACACCCCACCTGATTCTGCTGCTGAAAGTACATTGGTAAATTATGGTACACACCCCACCTGATTCTGTTACTGAAAGTACATTGGTAAATTATGGTACACACCCCACCTGATTCTCTTACTGAAAGAAAGTACCTTGGCAAATTATGGTACATACCCCACCTGATTCTGTGACTGAAAGTACCTTGGTAAATTATTGTACATACCCCACCTGATTCTGTTACTGAATGTACATTGGTAAATTATGGTACACACCCCACCTGATTCTGTTACTGAAAGTACATTGGTAAATTATGGTACATACCACACCTGATTCTGTTACTGGCAGTACCTTGGTAACACCTGGTACACACCCCACCTGATTCTGTTACTGAAAGTACCTTGGTAAAATCTGGTACACACCCCACCAGATTCTGTTACTGAATGTACCTTGGTAAATTATGGTGCACACCCCACCTGATTATGTTACTGAAAGTACCTTCGTAAAACCTGGTACACATTCCACCTGATTCTGTTACTGAAAGTACATTGGTACAATCTGGTACACACCCCACCTGATTATGTTACTGAAAGTACCTTGGTAAAATCTGATATACACCCCACCTGATTCTGTTACTGAAAGTACCTTGGTAAAATCTGGTACACACCCCACCTGGATCTGTTACTGAAAGTACATTGGTAAAATCTTGGTACACACCCCACCTGGTTCTGTTACTGAAAGTATCTTGGTAAAATCTGGTACACACCCCACCTGGTTCTGTTACTGAAAGTACCTTGGTAAAATCTGGTACACACCCCACCTGGTTCTGTTACTGAAAGTACCTTAGTAAAATCTGGTACACACCCCACCTGGTTCTGTTACTGAAAGTACCTTAGTAAAATCTGGTACACACCCCACCTGATTCTGTTACTGAAAGTACCTTGGTAAAATCTGGTAAACACCCAACCTGGTTCTATTACTGAATGTACATTGATAAAATCTGGTACACACCCCACCTGATTCTGTTACTGAAAGTACATTGGTAAATTATGGTACATACCCCATCTGATTCTGTTACTGAATGTACCTTGGTAAAATCTGCTACACACCCAACCTGATTCTGTTACTGAAAGTACATTGGTAAAATGTTGGTACACACCCCACCTGTTTCTGTTACTGAAAGTACCTTGGTAAAATCTGGTACACACCCCACCTGGTTCTGTTACTGAAAGTACCTTGGTAAAATCTGGTACACACCCCACCTAGTTCTGTTACTGAAAGTACCTTGGTAAAATCTGGTACACACCCCACCTGATTCTGTTACTGAAAGTACCTTGGTATAATCTGGTACACACCCCACCTAATTATGTTACTGAAAGTACAGTGGTAAAATCTGGCACACACCCCACCTGATTCTGTTACTGAAAGTACCTAGGTAAAATCTGGCACACACCCCACCTGGTTCTGTTACTGAAAGTACCTTGGTAAAATCTGGTACACACCCCACCTGGTTCTGTTACTGAAAGTACCTTGGTAAAATCTGGTACACATCCTACCTGGTTCTGTTACTGAAATTACCTTGGTAAAATCTGGTAAACACCCCAACTGATTCTGTTACTGAAAGTACCTTGGTAAAATCGGGTACACCCCCCATCTGGTTCTGTTACTGAATGTACATTGATAAAATCTGGTACACACCCCACCTGATTCTGTTACTGAAAGTACATTGGTAAATTATGGTACATACCCCATCTGATTCTGTTACTGAAAGTACATTGGTAAAATCTTGGTACACACCCCACCTGGTTCTGTTACTGAAAGTACCTTGGTGAAATCTGGTACACATCCCACCTGGTTCTGTTACTGAAATTACCTTGGTAAAATCTGGTAAACACCCCACCTGATTCTGTTACTGAAAGTACCTTGGTAAAATCTGGTACACCCCCCACCTGGTTCTGTTACTGAAAGTACCTTAGTAAAATCTGGTACACACCCCACCTGATTCTGTTACTGAAAGTACCTTGGTAAAATCTGGTAAACACCCAACCTGGTTCTGTTACTGAATGTACATTGATAAAATCTGGAACACACCCCACCTGATTCTGTTACTGAAAGTACATTGGTAAATTATGGTACATACCCCATCTGATTCTGTTACTGAATGTACCTTGGTAAAATCTGCTACACACCCAACCTGATTCTGTTACTGAAAGTACATTGGTAAAATGTTGGTACACACCCCACCTGTTTCTGTTACTGAAAGTACCTTGGTAAAATCTGGTACACACCCCACCTGGATCTGTTACTGAAAGTACCTTGGTAAAATCTGGTACACACCCCACCTAGTTCTGTTACTGAAAGTACCTTGGTAAAATCTGGTACACACCCCACCTGATTCTGTTACTGAAAGTACCTTGGTATAATCTGGTACACACCCCACCTAATTATGTTACTGAAAGTACAGTGGTAAAATCTGGCACACACCCCACCTGATTCTGTTACTGAAAGTACCTAGGTAAAATCTGGCACACACCCCACCTGGTTCTGTTACTGAAAGTACCTTGGTAAAATCTGGTACACACCCCACCTGGTTCTGTTACTGAAAGTACCTTGGTAAAATCTGGTAAACACCCCAACTGATTCTGTTACTGAAAGTACCTTGGTAAAATCGGGTACACCCCCCATCTGGTTCTGTTACTGAATGTACATTGATAAAATCTGGTACACACCCCACCTGATTCTGTTACTGAAAGTACATTGGTAAATTATGGTACATACCCCATCTGATTCTGTTACTGAAAGTACATTGGTAAAATCTTGGTACACACCCCACCTGGTTCTGTTACTGAAAGTACCTTGGTGAAATCTGGTACACATCCCACCTGGTTCTGTTACTGAAATTACCTTGGTAAAATCTGGCACACACCCCACCTGGTTCTGTTACTGAAAGTACCTTGGTAAAATCTGGTACACACCCCACCTGGTTCTGTTACTGAAAGTACCTTGGTAAAATCTGGTACACATCCTACCTGGTTCTGTTACTGAAATTACCTTGGTAAAATCTGGTAAACACCCCAACTGATTCTGTTACTGAAAGTACCTTGGTAAAATCGGGTACACCCCCCATCTGGTTCTGTTACTGAATGTACATTGATAAAATCTGGTACACACCCCACCTGATTCTGTTACTGAAAGTACATTGGTAAATTATGGTACATACCCCATCTGATTCTGTTACTGAAAGTACATTGGTAAAATCTTGGTACACACCCCACCTGGTTCTGTTACTGAAAGTACCTTGGTGAAATCTGGTACACATCCCACCTGGTTCTGTTACTGAAATTACCTTGGTAAAATCTGGTAAACACCCCACCTGATTCTGTTACTGAAAGTACCTTGGTAAAATCTGGTACACCCCCCATCTGGTTCTGTTACTGAAAGTACTTTGGTAAAATCTGGTACTCACCCAACCTGGTTCTGTTACTGAATGTACATTGATAAAATCTGGTACACACCCCACCTGATTCTGTTACTGAAAGTACCTTGGTAAATTATGGTACATACCCCACCTGATTCTGTTACTGAATGTACCTTGGTAAATTATGGTACACCCCCCATCTGGTTCTGTTACTGAAAGTACCTTGGTAAAATCTGGTACTCACCCAACCTGGTTCTGTTACTGAATGTACATTGATAAAATCTGGTACACACCCCACCTGATTCTGTTACTGAAAGTACCTTGGTAAATTATGGTACATACCCCACCTGATTCTGTTACTGAATGTACCTTGGTAAATTATGGTACATACCCCACCTGATTCTGTTACTGAAAGTACATTGGTAAAATGTGGTACAGTTCTTTTACTAACAGTATCATTGTGGAATCTGGTACTTGTTTTCTGATTTCTATTACTGACAGTACCTTGGTACAATCTGATACAGGAGTTTGTCTGATTTCTTTTACTAACAGTATCATTGTGGAATCTGGTACAAGAGTTTGTCTGATTTCTATTACTAACAGTACCTTGGTACAATCCGATACAGGAGTTTGTCTGATTTGTATTAATAACAGTACCTTGGTACAATATGTTACATGAGTTTGTCTGATTTCTATTACAAACAGTACCTTGGTACAATCTGATACAGGAGTTTGTCTGATTTCTATTACTAACAGTACCTTGGTACAATCTGATACAAGCATTTATCTGGTTTCTATTACTAACAGTACCTTGGTACAATCTGATACAGGAGTTTGTCTGCTTTCTTTTACTAACAGTATCATTGTGGAATCTGGTACAAGAGTTTGTCTGATTTCTATTACTAACAGTATCTTTGTACAATCTGATACAGGAGTTTGTCTGATTTCTATTACTAATAGTACCATGGTACAATATGTTACAGGAGTTTGTCTGATTTCTATTACAAACAGTACCTTGGTACAATCTGATACAGGAGTTTGTTTGATTTCTATTACTAACAGTAACTTGGTACACTCTGATACAAGAGTTTGTCTGATTTCTATTACTAACAGTATCTTGGTACAATCTGATACAAGAGTTTGTCTGATTTCTATTACTAACAGTACCTTGATACAATCTGATACAAGAGTTTCTCTGATTTCTATTACTAACAGTACCTTGGTAGAATCTGATAGAGGAGTTCTATTGCTAACAGTAACTTGGAAGAATCTGATACAAGGTACATATCCCCACCTGTTTCTATTACCAGCATAATCTGGAACAAGAGTTCGACTGATTTCTATTACTGAAAGTACCTTGGTGGAATCTGATACAAGAGTTCGTCTGATTTCTGTTACCTACAGTACCTTGGTAGAATCTGATACAAGAGTTCGTCTGATTTCTTTTACTAACAGTACCGAGGTAGAATCTGGTACAATAGTTCTTCTGATTTCTGTTACTGACAGTATCTTGGTAAAATCTGGTACACACCCAACCTGGTTCTATTACTGAATGTACATTGATAAAATCTGGTACACACCCCACCTGATTCTGTTACTGAAAGTACATTGGTAAATTATGGTACATACCCCATTTGATTCTGTTACTGAAAGTACATTGGTAAAATCTTGGTACACACCCCACCTGGTTCTGTTACTGAAAGTACCTTGGTAAAATATGGTACACACCCCACCTGGTTCTGTTACTGAAAGTACCTTGGTAAAATCTGGTACACATCCCACCTGGTTCTGTTACTGAAAGTACCTTGGTAAAATCTGGTAAACACCCCACCTGATTCTGTTACTGAAAGTACCTTGGTAAAATCTGGTACTCACCCAACCTGGTTCTGTTACTGAATGTACATTGATAAAATCTGGTACACACCCCACCTGATTCTGTTACTGAAAGTACCTTGGTAAATTATGGTACATACCCCACCTGATTCTGTTACTGAATGTACCTTGGTAAATTATGGTACATACCCCACCTGATTCTGTTACTGAAAGTACATTGGTAAAATGTGGTCCCTACTCCACCGTTGCTGAATCTGGTGCATACCCTCAACTGTTTATATTACTGATATCATCTGGTACTTTCTATTACTGACAGTACCTTGGTAGAATCTGGTACAGTTCTTTTACTAACAGTATCATTGTGGAATCTGGTACTTGTTTTCTGATTTCTATTACTGACAGTACCTTGGTACAATCTGATACAGGAGTTTGTCTGATTTCTATTACTAACAGTATCTTGGTACAATCTGATACAAGAGTTTGTCTGATTTCTATTACTAACAGTACCTTGATACAATCTGATACAAGAGTTTCTCTGATTTCTATTACTAACAGTACCTTGGTAGAATCTGATAGAGGAGTTCTATTGCTAACAGTAACTTGGAAGAATCTGATACAAGGTACATATCCCCACCTGTTTCTATTACCAGCATAATCTGGAACAAGAGTTCGACTGATTTCTATTACTGAAAGTACCTTGGTGGAATCTGATACAAGAGTTCGTCTGATTTCTGTTACCTACAGTACCTTGGTAGAATCTGATACAAGAGTTCGTCTGATTTCTTTTACTAACAGTACCGTGGTAGAATCTGGTACAATAGTTCTTCTGATTTCTGTTACTGACAGTATCTTGGTAAAATCTGGTACACACCCAACCTGATTCTGTTACTGAAAGTACATTGGTAAATTATGGTACATACCCCATTTGATTCTGTTACTGAAAGTACATTGGTAAAATCTTGGTACACACCCCACCTGGTTCTGTTACTGAAAGTACCTTGGTAAAATCTGGTACACACCCCACCTGGTTCTGTTACTGAAAGTACCTTGGTAAAATCTGGTACACATCCCACCTGGTTCTGTTACTGAAATTACCTTGGTAAAATCTGGTAAACACCCCACCTAGTTCTGTTACTGAAATTACCTTGGTAAAATCTGGTAAACACCCCACCTGATTCTGTTACTGAAAGTACCTTGGTAAAATCTGGTACACCCCCCCCCCCCCCCCCCATCTGGTTCTGTTACTGAAAGTACCTTGGTAAAATCTGGTACTCACCCATCCTGGTTCTGTTACTGAATGTACATTGATAAAATCTGGTACACACCCCACCTGATTCTGTTATTGAAAGTACCTTGGTAAATTATGGTACATACCCCACCTGATTCTGTTACTGAATGTACCTTGGTAAATTATGGTACATACCCCACCTGATTCTGTTACTGAAAGTACATTGGTAAAATGTGGTCCCTACTCCACCGTTGCTGAATCTGGTGCATACCCTCAACTGTTTATATTACTGATATCATCTGGTACTTTCTATTACTGACAGTACCTTGGTAGAATCTGGTACAGTTCTTTTACTAACAGTATCATTGTGGAATCTGGTACTTGTTTTCTGATTTCTATTACTGACAGTACCTTGGTACAATCTGATACAGGAGTCTGTCTGATTTCTATTACTAACAGTATCTTGGTACAATCTGATACAAGAGTTTGTCTGATTTCTATTACTAACAGTACCTTGATACAATCTGATACAAGAGTTTCTCTGATTTCTATTACTAACAGTACCTTGGTAGAATCGGATAGAGGAGTTCTATTGCTAACAGTAACTTGGAAGAATCTGATACAAGGTACATATCCCCACCTGTTTCTATTACCAGCATAATCTGGAACAATTATACCTGGTACCTTGGTACAACCTGATACAGGAGTTTGTCTGGTTTCTATTACTAACAGTACCTTGGTACAATCTGATACAGGAGTTTCTCTGGTTTCTATTACTAACAGTACCTTGTACAATCTGATACAAGAGTTTGTCTGGTTTCTAATACTAACAGTACCTTGGTACAATCTGATACAGGAGTTTGTCTGGTTTCTATTACTAACAGTACCTTGGTACAATCTGATACAAGAGTTTGTCTGGTTTCTATTACTAACAGTGCCTTGGTACAATCTGATACAGGAGTTTGTCTGATTTCTTTTACTAACAGTATCATTGTGGAATCTGATACAGGAGCTTGTCTGATTTCTATTACTAACAGTACCTTGGTACAATCTGATACAAGAGTTCATCTGATTTCTGTTACTACCAGTACCGTGGTAGAATCTGGTACAATAGTTCTTCTGATTTCTGTTACTGACAGTACCTTGGTAGGATCTGGTACAAGAGTTCTATACTAACAGTACCTTGGTAGAATCTGGTACAAGAGCTCTTCTGATTTCTGTTACTAACCGTATCGTGGTAGCATCTGGTACAAGAGCTCTTCTGGCTTTTGTTACTAACAGTACCGTGATAGAATCTGGTATAAGAGTCGTATTACCTACAGTGCCTTGGTAGAATCTTATATAAGAGTTCTATTACCTACAGTACCTTGCTATAATCTGGTATAAGAGTTCTATTACCTACAGTACCTTGGTAGAATCTGGTATAAGAGTTCTATTACCTACAGTACCTTGCTATAATCTGGTATAAGAGTTCTGTTACGTACAGTACCTTGGTAGAATCTGATATAAGAGTTCTATCACCTACAGTACCTTGGTAGAATCTGGTATACGAGTTCTATTACCTACAGTACCTTGCTATAATCTGGTATAAGAGTTCTGTTACCTACAGTACCTTGGTAGAATCTGGTATAAGAGTTCTATTACCTACAGTACCTTGGTAGAATCTGGTATAAGAGTTATATTACCTACAGTACCTTGCTATAATCTGGTATAAGAGTTTTATTACCTACAGTACCTTGCTATAATCTGGTATAAGAGTTCTATTACCTACAGTACCTTGCTATAATCTGGTATAAGAGTTCTGTTACGTACAGTACATTGGTAGAATCTGGTATAAGAGTTCTATTACCTACAGTACCTTGCTATAATCTGGTATAAGAGTTCTATTACCTACAGTACCTTGGTAGAATCTGGTATAAGAGTTGTATTACATACAGTACCTTGGAAGAATCTGGTATAAGAGTTCTATTACCTACAGCACCTTGCTATAATCTGGTATAAGAGTTCTATTACCTACAGTACCTTGCTGTAATCTGGTATAAGAGTTCTATTAGCTACAGCACCTTGCTATATTCTGGTATAAGTGTTCTATTACCTACAGCACCTTCCTATAATCTGGTATAAGAGTTCTGTTACGTACAGTACCTTGCTGTAATCTGGTATAAGAGTTCTGTTACCTACAGTACGTTGCTATAATCTGGTATAAGAGTTCTGTTACGTACAGTACCTTGCTATAATCTAGTATAAGAGTTCTGTTACGTACAATACCTTGCTATAATCTGGTATAAGAGTTCTATTACCTACAGTACCTTGCTATAATCTGGTATAAGAGTTCTGTTACCTACAGTACCTTGCTATAATCTGGTATAAGAGTTCTGTTACCTACAGTACCTTGGTAGAATCTGGCATAAGAGTTCTGTTACCTACAGTACCTTGGTAGAATCTGGCATAAGAGTTATATTACCTACAGTACCTTGGTAGAATCTGGCATAAGAGTTATATTACCTACAGTACCTTGGTAGAATCTGGCATAAGAGTTCTATTACCTACAGTACCTCGGTAGAATCTGGTATAAGAGTTCTATTACCTACAGTACCTCGGTAGAATCTGGTATAAGAGTTCTATTACCTACAGTACCTCGCTATATTCTGGTATAAGAGTTCTGTTACCTACAGTACCTCGCTATAATCTGGTATAAGAGTTATATTACCTACAGTACCTCGGTAGAATCTGGTATAAGAGTTCTATTACCTACAGTACCTCGGTAGAATCTGGTATAAGAGTTCTATTACCTACAGTACCTCGCTATATTCTGGTATAAGAGTTCTGTTACCTACAGTACCTCGCTATAATCTGGTATAAGAGTTCTGTTACGTACAGTACCTCGCTATAATCTGGTATAAGAGTTCTGTTACGTACAGTACCTCGCTATATTCTGGTATAAGAGTTCTGTTACCTACAGTACCTCGCTATAATCTGGTATAAGAGTTCTGTTACGTACAGTACCTCGCTATAATCTGGTATAAGAGTTCTGTTACGTACAGTACCTTGCTAGAATCTGGTATAAGAGTTCTATTACCTACAGTACCTTGGTAGAATCTGGTATAAGAGTTCTATTACCTACAGTACCTTGATAGAATCTGGTATAAGAGTTCTATTACCTACAGTACCTTGCTATAATCTGGTATAAGAGTTCTATTACATACAGTACCTTGGTAGAATCTGGTATAAGAGTTCTATTACCTACAGTACCTTGCTATATTCTGGTATAAGTGTTATATTACCTACAGTACCTTGCTATAATCTGGTATAAGAGTTCTATTACCTACAGTACCTTGCTATAATCTGGTATAAGAGTTCTGGTACGTACAGTACCTTGGTAGAATCTGGTATACGAGTTCGGTTACGTACAGTACCTTGGTAGAATCTGGTATAAGAGTTCTCTTACGTACAGTACCTTGGTAGAATCTGGTATAAGAGTTCTATTATCTACAGTACCTTGCTATAATCTGGTATAAGAGTTCTGTTACGTACAGTACCTTGCTATAATCTGGTATAAGAGTTCTGTTACGTACAGTACCTTGCTATAATCTGGTATAAGAGTGCTGTTACGTACAGTACCTTGGTAGAATCTGGTATAAGAGTTCTATTACCTACAGTACCTTGCTATAATCTGGTATAAGAGTTCTGTTACATACAGTACCTTGGTATAATCTGGTATAAGAGTTCTATTACCTACAGTACCTTGGTAGAATCTGGTATAAGAGTTCTGTTACGTACAGTACCTTGGTAGAATCTGGTATAAGAGTCTTATTACCTACAGTACCTTGCTATAATCTGGTATAAGAGTCTTATTACCTACAGTACCTTGGTAGAATCTGGTATAAGAGTTCTATTACCTACAGTACCTTGGTAGAATCTGGTATTAGAATTCTGTTACGTACAGTACCTTGGTAGAATCTGGTATAAGAGTTCTGTTACGTACAGTACCTTGGTAGAATCTGGTATAAGAGTTCTGTTACGTACAGTACCTTGGTAGAATCTGGTATAAGAGTTCTGTTACCTACAGTACCTTGGTAGAATCTGGTATAAGAGTTCTATTACCTACAGTACCTTGGTAGAATCTGGTATAAGAGTTCTATTACCTACAGTAGCTTGCTATAATCTGGTATAACAGTTCTGTTACCTACAGTACCTTGGTAGAATCTGGTATAAGAGTTCTTCTGATTTCTTCTTTTCGTTTTTCAGCTCTTTGGTCTTCTCGTCCACTAATTTCTCCAGATTGTTGGCGTACAGCTCCATTCGACTCAGGAGGTTGTCAAACAGATTCTTCGAAAGCCCATTATCACTGGAAGGCGAAACATATACTGATATTCTTGTGCACTGATTAATCTGTGGCTAACATGGGCACTTATGAGAGGATTGTTCCATTGTCAGATTCTTGGAAATATGAATGTTACTTGGAGGAAGCTATTTAACAAACCCCACCTTTCAACCAACTTACAAACAGACAGACACAAGCCAACAAGACCCGTGTACCTGAGCGTAACGTTTTCAAAGATTTGTTTAAAATGCGTGACGTCAAACTAATCTGTGCTAATCGTACTGTGATTTACTAAAGAAAATTAATTAGAATGTTATTTTAGAAGTGTTATAGGATACTAATAGATAGAATTCGCTACTCGATTTTTTTAATATGTAAAATATCAACCTCGTCTAGTTAATACCGATTAACATAAACTCGGTTGATATTTTCCATATTAAAAAATACTCGTGACGAATCATATATATATCTATATCTATATCTATATCTATATATCTATATATATATATATATATATATATATATATATATATATATATATCATTTTTGCTATTACTTTAGTTTCACACCCAATAGCCAATGCATTTTTTGCGCTGAGGTGTCGCTAAACATGCATGTATACATTCATTCATTCCCTCTCCCCCTCTCTCTATATATATATCTTTCTCCGTCCCCCCCCCCCCCCCCTCTCTCTCTCTCTCTCTCTCTCTCTCTCTCTCTCTCTCTCTCTCTCTCTCTCTCTCTCTCTCTCTCTCTCTCTCACACTGTTCACCTACCTGGTCTGTTGGCTGATGGTCACTTTGATCTCCTGGAACGTTGGTCTCTCTATGGGATCTTCATTCAAACAGTGCTTCATCAGACTGGCAAGTCCCTGCTCGTCATGTGACACGTTCTCCACCAGTCGCAGCTGGGTTGTGCAGCCTTGTTTTATCTTCTCCAGCAGTGCTGTGAAAACAGATGTTTCAGGAATCCATAATATACATCGCACATAAAGGTAATTCACATATAAATTGAAAGTGTTTTATTTGTTTTGTTTTTGTTTTGTTTTGTTTTGGTTGTTTTGTTTTGGTTTCTTTTCCTTTTTTATTCCTTTTTTTCTGTTTTGTTCTCTATCTAATTTAACCTACTCTCAGTAATACATCTAGATAATATAAAATTGGAAAGGTATGTAATACAATCCATAACATATATAGCGATGATAAATCTACTATTAGTAACGTACCTCTGCACAAGACGGTCCAAAAGATGTTTATAACAAATGCGTGAGTGTTTACACCCGTAAATCTCCGTCTAAAAACGAGCTGCTCGTGGCCATGATATATGGTTCCCACTCTGTGTGATTGTACTAATGGATGTTTGACTGTGCACACAGATATAAAGCAAATGATATATTAAGCAAAGTGTTGTATTTGACAAAAACATTGCACCCATATTTTGTTTGGTGATGTGATTAAATAATACATACATGTACTTTAAAGGTTATAGGTTCACCCGTGTTACTCTTAAAGAAACAACAGACTGTGAAGGAGAAAAATACTTTCGCCGAAACCCTGACGCACGGGCCCAGAGCTTGTCTTCATAATATATATTTCTCAGACACACGTGCGTTTTTAAATATATGACAAATGCAGTTCGTAGTATTAGAAACCACAGGATGTGACCAGAAACACTTTGGCTGTATGGAAACCGTCTATAATGTAACTGTATGATTAATGTATATAATATGACAGTATGTTTAATGTATATAATATGACTGCATGATTAATGTATATAATATGAGTGCATGATTAATGTATATAATATGACTACATGATTAATGTATATAATATGACTGTGTGATTAATGTATATAATATGACTGCATGATTAATGTATATAATATGACTGCATGATTAATATATATAATATGACTGCATGATTAATGTATATAATATCACTGTATGTTTCCTGTCTATAATATAACTGTATGATTACAGTCTACAATATAACTATGGTTCCTGTCTATAATATAATTGTGTGAATACTGTCTATAACTATGAATACCGTCTCTAAAATAACTACGATTACTTTCTATAATATAACTGTATGATTACTGTCTATAATATAACTGTATGATTACTGTCTATAATATAACTGTATGATTACTGTCTATAATTTAACTGTATGATTACTGTCTATAATAGAACTGTATGATTACTGTCTATAATATAACTATGATTACTGCCTATAATATAACTGTATGATTACTGTCTATAATATAACTGTATTATTACTGTCTACAATATAACTATGTTTCCTGTCTATAATATAATTGTGTGATTACTGTCTATAACTATGAATACCGTCTCTAAAATAATTACGATTACTTTCTATAATATAACTGTATGATTACTGTCTATAATATAACTGTATGATTACTGTCTATAATAGAACTGTATGAAAGAAAGAAAGAAGTGTTTTATTTAACGACGCACTCAACACACTTTATTTACGGTTATATGGCGTCAGACATATGGTTAAGGACCACACATATTTGTTTAGAGGAAACCCGCTGTCGCCACATAGGCTACTCTTTTACGACAGGCAGCAAGGGATCTTTTATTTGCGCTTCCCACAGGCAGGATAGCACAAACCATGGCCTTTGTTGAACCAGTTATGGATCACTGGCCAGTGCAAGTGGTTTACACCTACCCATTGTGCCTCACTCAGGGTTTGGAGTCGGTATCTGGATTAAAAATTCCATGCCTCGACTGGGATCCGAACCCAGTACCTCCCAGCCTGTAGACCGATGGCCTGCAACGATGCCACCGAGGCCGGTAGAACTGTATGATTACTGTCTATAATATAACTGTATGATTACTGTCTATAATAGAACTGTATGATTACTGTCTATAATAGAACTGTATGATTACTCTATATAATAGAACTGTATGATTACTGTATATAATAGAACTGTATGATTACTGTCTATAATAGAAATGTATGATTACTGTCTATGTCGATGTCGTTTGTTTCCAGTGCAAATGGCGCCTTCCTGGTGATAATTGCCTGAAGAATGATTCCAAAACTATAAATATCCCCTTCCTGTGATGCCATGTTTCGAACGTGACTTTTGAGAATTTCGGGTGCTTTCCACAAACAAGCTGAAAAAATATAACAAAATAAAACAAAACATATTTAGTGCAGCGGATTGGTGAACATTATAGAAGGATTGTGCCTTTGATGATAAAAGCATGAAACTTGGCGTGAAGTAAGAACATACCAAAATAGTTATTTTCAGATATAGGGCATTGCAGATTTGTTCCGTGGTTGTCATGGTGACCATTTTTCAAAATGGCCGCCATGGTCATAACAGAACCTAATGCAGGGGTTTGAATTTAGCTTACTTTTTGTTATTTACACAATTAATTTATACATGTGCCTTTACACACCATGTAGGGGAGCTGGTACGGGTAAATTCCAGGGGCAAATCCAGAATATAAGCCAAACGGAATTATATTTATTAAAGGGACATTCCTGACTTTGCTATATTGTAAGATGTTTTCGAAATATAAAATATTTCTATGATTAAAATTAAATATTAATTATATTTTCTTGTTTAGAATATCAGTGTCTGTATATTCATTGTGTTTTTGGTCGTCTTAATATTTGTAAGAAGTCCAAACTGGATTTTATCTTCAAATAATTTCGTATGTACGAAACAACTATATTTTAGCAAATAAGATGAAATTTAACCTACTACAAATATTACAACGATCAGAAACACGTTTAATATACAGCCACTAATATGTTATGCAGACAAATATATTTGATATGTAATTACAATCGTTAAAACATCTCTGTTAGTCGATAACATGTTAAAAAGTGCAGCAAACTCAGGAATGTCCATTTAAGAAACTATGGTGTCTATATGTTCTTTTCCGATAAATAGCTTATATAACTATAGTGCAAATATTTACAGGGTTCATATTAAACTGATTTATAGGTATGTCCATTCCACATGCAGTTTGTTAAACATCCCAGGGCATATCCTAAATGAGAAAAGGTTGTCTATCGGAATGGGTGGCGTTTCTCACCATTTCTAATCATTTCTCAATTTCTAGTATCACTAAACTAAACAGAGAACACATTATTATTTTTCAGTTGCTTTCATTCACAGTAAATATGATTTGTTGTTTTATAAGTAGTACAGGAAGCACACCACCAAACAAAAACAAAGTCATGACAATGTCATAATTTTGCACCCTCTTACAATGTTTCCAAATGAATCCCTGTCGGTGGGCTCATTGGGCTATTTCTCGTTCCAGCCAGTGCACCACGACTGGTATATTAAAGGTCGTGGTATGAGTTGTCCCTTCTGTGGGAATGTGCATATAAAAGATCCCTTGCTACTAATAGAAAAATATAGCAGGTTTCCACTCAAATACTATTTGTCAGAATTATCATTTGTTTGAATAATAAATCAATGTGCCCTAGTGGTGTTGTGAAACAAGAAACCTAATTTTTCTTACAATATTTCCATGTAAACATCTTAAATCCTGAGGAGGTCCCAATAATTACGCTGGATCAAACTCTGTATGCCATTCTTTAACGAATTCATGGTACATGGCCAGCAAGTCATAGAGAAGACAATTTTATTGTGTTCTTTGGTGCTCTTCATATTGATATGACAGCCCTTAAGGTGGCAGGATATCTGCTTGATGGCAATGGTTGGACAGATGCCCTTGTACATGCTGGAGCTGCCTCCGCAGTTATAACAGATTCTTTCTTTAAAACCACCCGTGTAACACATACTCGTAACACACACATATAACACACACTCGTAAAGCTCATCAAGTCGCAGCTTGTAGCATGCACATACTCCTGCAAAAGGCATATACATGGTGTTGCAGCAGACTTGTAGAAGACGAGCATCTCATATCAACCAAAGAGTGGTGCAATATCAGAGCTGAAACAAGTCTCCAGTTTCAGTTTTCGTTCATGGTTCTTCAGCCGGAAGTCAAATAAGTGTTGATGTGTGTCCAAGCAATCCAGGAGACACAATTCCTTTTGTACATTGTTCCATTCTTCTTTGTCTTAGATCACACAAATTATGCCAGATGGATTCCATTCCATTTGAGAATTCCAGTCCATTTGCGAGATCTGGTTACACTTAAAGAACGCCATCTCCTTGTATATGCCGATTTTCTGGCAGGGAGATTCACGGTCAAGTAGAAAGCATGCCTTTCCCCTGACTAGGCCCAAAATAACGCTGCTGTAAAAGGTGATGGTGGAGCTATGAACCTAACAGAGAATCCGACAGGTCTTAGGCGTTGGATGGTATGTGAGCCAGCGATGGCTCGACTAATAGTTTGAGTCATCCATTCAGATGAAACAGAAAGCAGCAAATTCAGTACACCATGGACAGACCAAACAAACACTAAAACCATTTATTCGAAATGACAAGTCGCCAACAAATATAATAAATGGGATCAATTTGGTCAAAGCAGTGATGATCTACTCAAACTAGACAGCCAAGAAATTGCAGACCATGCAATTGTTTATGCCATGTGCAAACTTGAGATGGAATATGATCAGTATGGAAGAACCAAGAATCAATCAAGAATTTCTACTACTCTTCAAACATTCTCCAGTTCGAAATAAATTCAAAGTACAACAGCAAATGTCTTCTCTAAAAATGACTGGTACTGATTGGCAACCTGGATGAGTTGTATTAGCATGCGAATCAAGCCAGGTCACCAACACTGTCAGATATGGAAAAGTCTTGGCACAGAGTCTGACCTTGTGGACTGCCTAGACGTTCGTGTTACATCAGATTGCAATTTTAACAGACCTCCTGTTTAGGTAAGCATATTTGATGGTGAAGCTGTAAAGGACATGTTGAAACCTGAGACAGCCAAGAATTGATTGAATATGCAAGTGAGATCTTCGTCACATATCTTGCACCACAACTACAACAGGCTATGAGGAACGATGCCATCTGGGATGTTCACAACCTAACCAGTCTGAAGTCAAGCACTTGAAGAACGAGAGGATTTCTCATGTAGAGCCATTGAGGAAAGGTCCTGGAGCTTGGCATGGATTCCTAAAGTTTGACGAAAATAAGACTGAACTGTTTTCCTTCTTTGCCAACAAATCGGTTCTGTTGGAAACAACGGAATGTCAGGTAATCTGCACACAGGGCTAGCTCTGGCACTCGCCAAATTCGCAAATTATGGAATTTTAAAAACAATTGGAAATTTTATTTTAATATGGCGAAATTATTCTTTTATAATAATCGATATTATTTTGGAAAATATACCAGTTTCTACTATTTTTGAAGTTAAATAGATAATTTGGTGAAACTTTCTGCACACCCAGAGCTAGTACTGGCACACATATCATATGCAAACAGCCAAGAGGTGTCACTAGAATAGCCACATGCACGCAAGAGGAAGCAGACACACGGATATTGCTTCATGTAGCTAATGCTGTTAATGAAGAAAACACTGTTGTCTTGGTTCTAGCCATAGCATCTATTTAAAAGCTCAATATCTCTGAACTATGGGTGGCTTTTGGTATTGGAAAGAAGTTTCGACACCTGGCTGTCCATGAGATATCTCATGCCATGGGTACAGACAGATGCCTTTCATTGCCCATGTTCTACACGGTGTCTTCGTCCGATGCTATTTTTAAAAATGGCCGCCAAGGCTCCCAGGGGACAAATCTGCAATGTCCTTATATCTAATTTTTGTCTCCAATGTATGTCGTAGCACCATGCAAAGTTGCATGTTTTTATCATCAAAGGCACAATTTTGTCGCATATTCGCTGGACTAATATGTATGTTTATAATTGTAAGTTAGCAAGTATGTGTGTCTGCGTTGGTGTATTTTTGTTTATCCACGTGCGTGTTTTATGTCTCTCTCACTCCGTGTGAGTGCGTGCGTGCATGTGTGTCCGTGTGTTCGTGTGTTTGCGTGTGTGTGTGTTTGTGTGCGCGCACGCGCACGTGTGTTTATTCGAGCGTGTCTGCATATATGTGTATGTGTGTGTGTGTGTGTGCGTGCGTTTGTGTATGTTTGTTTTGTTTTGTTCGTTTTGGTTGTTTGGTTGTTTTTCCTTTTTGGGGGTTGGGGGGGGGGGATTTGTGGGATGTTTTTGTTGTATTTTGTTATCGGTATTATTATTGTTTTGTTGTCGTTGATTTTGTTTGTTTTGTTTTATTGGGATTATCTTGTTGTTGTTGTTGTTGTTTTGTGTTTTTTGGTCTTGGGGATTTTGTTTCATAAATGTAGAATTCTGATAGCACTGGTTCTCTCTGAATAGCCTAATACTTGACTAAAACAAGAACATACATTGTTTATATTCCAGCGATGTTTCGTCCACTATCATCTGACTGTGTATTGAAGGAAGTCCGAAATCTGATATCTTCACGGAAAACCTGTTGTCTATCAGACATACGGCGCTAGTGAGTCGACCATGATGCTGTACGGGACTCGAGTGAATGTAAGACATGCCCTGTGTGAGTAAACACAAATGTACTTAATAAAAACTGGATTTAACTAAGATATCATTTGTCAGCGTAAGTAACAGGAGATTTTCAATACAAAACGAAATGTGTGACTGTCATGTTTTTAAATGGTGCTTGTGGGTCGATACACGAAAATCTGAAAATAGTCAGCACATTGGGCATTGTATGTTGACAACGGTACAACGTCGGCTCATGCCTCCGAAGAGACGGTGCGGCTCAATCGTCTGATGAGACAGTGGATCTCTGTAATAGTGATAGCGATCCATTCAAGAGTTAAAGCATGTTTAAGGCTGTGGACGTTGTGAATATGCGTGTAGTTCTCTCGCACCCTACGACCCAACAAATCCCATACCTGCACAACAGGGGACAAGCCAGTTTAGTGCTTCGATATTGTTCCTCTGAAGAAATCCAGTCGCTAGTTTGGCTGGATGCTAGCGTAGATTGTCTTGTTGAAACAAAACGCCTGGATGTTGCTGCATGAACGGAATGACAACTGGTGTGATGATTTCGTCACTATAATGCTGAGCATTCAGATTCCCATGAATGATGAAAATGAGGTTGTTTTGTCTGATGTCTTGAAATCCTGCCCTCGTCATGACGCTACCGCCACCACATCGGTCAGGTTCAGTGCATGAGGCGACGTTGTATCACTGGCAATCCCCGAGGTGCTCAGACACGTTACTGACAATTGCAAGATTTTCTTATGTGGACCCCTACGCACAATTCAACGACGTGGCAGTCACATATTTCATTTCGTATTGAAAAATCTCTTGTTACTTATACTGACAAATGATACCTCAGTTAAATCCAGTGTTTCATTTTATTACGAGTTTTCTTTTATTTGAGCACATTTAGCAAATTGCTAAACTGTTTTGGCTAATATACATACACATACATAGACAGCGAGATAGACATACATACAGATATACCGACAGACAAACATAATGCGCTAGTGAGTTGACAATTATGGTGTGCAGAACCCACGTGAATGTAGGACATCCCCTCTGTGTATAAATAGAACTACAGAAACACAGACAGACACGTATACAGACATACGCCGCTAGTTAGTCGACCACTCGAATGAAGGTAGGTAGGACATACTCTGTATAAACAGAAATACAGACAGGCATACATATATATTCAGACATACATACACAGACGCATTAACGTAATAAATGACATTATTATTTTGATCATAATACTTTATTATTATATAGCTAAAGGTGCATGCCGTTCTTGTTGGGTTTATTTTTGCTTGTTTGCTAGTTTCTTTGTGTGTGTTTTTATTGTGTCTTTCTTCTTTCTTTTTTTGTTTGGGGGGGGGATTCAGGGGAGGGACCCTTTGGGGTGGGTTTCGTTTTGGGGAATTCATCAGTATACAGGATTGATGGATCTCCCATAATGAACACATACATAAGAGTAGAAAAGGTCACCGTAAACTCACCTGTACGATGTCGGTACATAAAGAATATTTGAACTGGGCGTCTAGATTGATACTGACATTTGACAGAAGATCCTAAAAATGAAAAAAAAGAGTATTTGTTAAGGAATACTGTCACGGATTTAAGGACCTTATTTCTCTAAAAATGGATAATAACTATAAATTATATTAATTGTTGGAAACCAAATCTAATAATTACATCACCTTAACTGAACCATGATGGAGTGAAATCCATGTCAACCCTCTTGGCAATTTTAGTTTTTGAATAATGGACCATTGCCATAATTAAATTATTTTTACAAAATGTCATTAATAAATGGAGTATGGTGGTTTTGAAGATTGGTAATGAAGATGGTTGAATAAAATACATTTAGGGACAAATCAAATTATTTTTGTTCATGTAATATTTTGTTAGACCATTAAAATAGGTCAGTGGTCTGTGACATTATAAAGCAAGACGATTGGTACTAACATATTGGACCAATATTATTGGTGGTTTAAATGTTGTTGTGGGGGTACCATCAGTGAAGCATTGGTTGTGATAGCAGATCGTAGCCATAAAGAGACAGTTAATATTGTTCACGTTTTAGTTAATACTAAGTGTTTGCACAGAGAGAGAGAGAGAGAGAGAGAGAGAGAGAGAGAGAGAGAGAGAGAGAGAGAGAGAGAGAGAGAGAGAGAGAGTGAGAGAGAGAGTGTGTGTGTGTGTGTATTATAGTGATTTGACGTGTGCTAAATTGTCATACGTGTTCATCAAAATCAACAAGGGAAATATAATTTAAGAAAAAGTTATCGAACAAATAGATAACAAAGTCAAATAAATAGATAAATAAATAAATAAATAAATAAATAAATAAAACATCGTGTAATCGCGTGTTACAAACGAACCTGCAGGTTACCCTTGGAACAGAACTCCGTGATAAAGAACTTGGTGTCTGACGTGAGACACGCCCCCAGCAGCTTCACCAGATTGTTCTGATTCAGTTCTCGGATCTTGAAATAACAGCAAATAATATCAGTCATATCACACAACTAGATTTCTGAATGATTTGTGTTATTTTGAAATCACCTAAATAAATTATCAGTCATATAAGAAAACTATAATTCTGAATGAGTTCTGTTATCTTGAAATAACCACAATAAATTATCATTTGTATCACAAAACTAAAATTCTGAATGAGCAGTCGTATCAAGATACGATAGCCACAATAAATTATCAGGCTTTTCACAAAAGTAGAATTTTGAATGAGTTGTCTTATTTTGGATAGTCACAATAAATTATCAGTCACATTACAAAAGTAGAACTTCAATGAGTTACATGTATCTTATCTTGGATAGCCACACGAAATTATCAGTCATATCACAAAATTAAATTTCTGATTTAGTTCTCTTATCTTGAATAGCAACAATAAATTATCAGTCATCAAAAACTAAAGTTCTAAATGAGTTTTCTCATTTTGAAATAACCACAATAAATTATCAATCATGTTTCTTATCTTGAATAGCAACAACAAATTGTAACAACAAACAAATCACAAAACTAATGTTCTGACTGAGTTGCCAAATTCTGATATAACCATATTAAATTATATCGTTCATATCACAAATCTAAAGTTATGTATGAGTTCTCTTATCTTGAAAAAAAAGAAACGAAAATCTGTCATATCACAAAACAAACGTTTTGAATGTGTTCTGTTATCTGAAGTTAACATAAAACTAACTCTACGTGACGTCATATCACAAAACAAACGTTTTGAATGTTCTGTTATCTGAAGTTAACCTAAAACTAACTCAACGTGACGTCATATCACAAAACTAAAGTTCTCAAATCCTCAGCTAACCACAAGAAATTCTGAGTCATATCACAAAACTAAACTGAACAGATATTTAGGATTAACCTAAAATAAGCACCCTCTAAAAAAAAGAAAAAAATAATAATAATAAATAAATAAATATAAAAAAATATAATAATAATAATAATAATAATAATAATAATAATAATAATAAATAAATAGATAAATAAATAATGATAATAATAATAACAATAATAACAATAGGGTCAAAATACCTGTTCAATATTAGTTACTGTCACTTACATTTTTGAATTCATTTAGAACTTGTTTGTTGACATGGACTTGTTTCAGAGAGGTTAAGTGTCGTAAAGATACCCCTGTACCCTAAAAATAAAATAATAATGAATACTAAATTTATTAATGAAGGTTACACGCCAGTATTCATGTGCATGCAGTGGGTTTTTTGTGTTGTTGTTTTTTTAATTACTATGTCAATATACATTTTGTAAGGTTAATTTAACTTTTGAAAAGTTATATAAACACATAACATTCATACTTATGTTCAATTTGTAAAACGCTCAAGAGCCTATGTATTTTTGTGCTGGGGTTTCGTTGAACAATAATTAATTCAGTATTAAATGTTGTTTTTTTTTGGTTATTATTGTTGTTTTGTCTGTGTGTTTGTTGATTTATTTGCTTGTTTGTTTGTTGTGGTTTTCTGTGTGTGTGTGTGGGGGGGGGGGGGGGCGGGTTATTGGGTATTATTTTGGAGTGGGTTTGTTTTTGTTCTGTTTTTTTGTCAATCGTTAATGCATAACTGATATGGAAACATTTTAACCATACACATTTGGGCCATATATAATATACATAAGATAAAAAATGAGATAAAAATGATATATTGTTTTATTTGTATAATGTTTAGGGACTTCAACATCACGTACCTTGTAGATGGCATACTCTGGTGGCTTTCCGTCTCGTGCCATTAGACTCAGCTAGAAATTAAATAAAACAAACAACTGGTTTGGGTTATGACTAAAACAATGGCGCACAACATAGGTTCTAACAGACCAAATCAATTCCTATTGCCGATAATGTTAATATTTTTAATAAAACTAATATAACCAGCGTATCAACACGTATCAAGTACAGCGATAAAAAGTGTGGTACCTCACATCTAATCTACCTGCAAGAAAATATGGGGGGGGGGGGGGGGGGGGAGCACATACCATTTAAGAGCTTTGATTAATGATTTAAATAGCATCCGTAATTTTTGCTGAGAATGGCAGTTCCCATTTTGGGGGCACAAATAATCAATGTCACATATTACTACCAATCTCACCCACAGCTGCTTTTACTCAATAATATTTGACGATGCACCTCGAACTTTGAAACGGAACTCTCTTCTTTGGTACTATGCAACATATACCCAAAAAAAAACATTTTTTAAAAAGGTGTCCAGTTGGGTGTTTTCATGACTATCAGGATCTTCTTTGGTACTATGCAACTTATAGAGCTGAACCTGCTACAAAAGCACACTATGTCAGTGTGTGTGTGGGTGGGGTTTTTTAAAAGATAAAATGTATAACTTTGGTATAAGTAATGTTTTAGCTTATATGAGAATAGAGAAAAAGGCACAGATCGGGGGGGGGGGGGGGGGCAAGAAGGCAGGGGTTGGGATACTGACAGATACAAGTGTAACGGGGGAGTAAATATTTGTAATTAGTTTATTTTAATATTTACTGTATATGTATTTTATTTACGTTTTCTGTTGAGAATATCGTATTTCGTTTGGACAACGCCCTAGCTTGTTATCAGCCAATAGCCAATGATATCGGGTTTTTTTATCACGTGAAGTTTCATGTAACGTCCGTGCAGCATTCACATACACACATAACACCATAAGATTTTCACTAAGAAGGGTCTGTTGGTCTTTTTTTCTGATTCATCGTCAGAGAGAGAGAGAGAGAGAGAGAGAGAGAGAGAGAGAGAGAGAGAGAGAGAGAGAGAGAGAGAGAGAGAGAGAGAGAGAGAGAGAGAGAGAGAGAGAGAGAGAGGGGGGGAGGGAGGGAGGAGAAAGAGAGACAAAAACAGATAGAGAATAGAGAGTGAGATAAAGAAAGAGAGAGAGAAAGAAAGAGAAAGAGAGAGACATACAGAGACAGATACAGAGGGGGATATATATACACACATACATACATACATACATACATACATACATACATAGAGAGATATATAGATATATATAGATATATATATAGATATACATACATTCATACATATATACATACATACATACATAGAGAGACATACAGAGATATAGAGAGAGACATAGAGACGAGGGGGTGGGAGAGAGAATTAAACGTGTAATATTCTAATTAGCTGTAATACGCACCATGGAGTTGGCGACAGTGTTGCCCACTATTGTGACATCATTCTCGTCGACGTACCACCACCACAACGACTTCTTCTCGTGCATCTTCCATCGCCTAAAATAACATCAATAACTAAAACAACATCTTATTGTGATAATGTTCCCTCAATTTTAGATATTTTCAATCACTTACAGTACTCGTGGCAATCATATATGGTTTTCACACGTCACTCGTTGACAAAAAAATCGTTTTCGGAAAGAAAACATGAACCAGCCTCTGTGTAATCCGATTGCTATAGAGGACAATATCACTTTATTTTGAAATGCAATTACGCTGAATATATATTAAAAAGTACTACTGGCACAAACCATCTGTGTTTAAACTTGTGTAATCACTGCCTTCTCAAACAAGAAAGCAATTACGTAATATTTGTAAATATATTTAATATGTATTATTCCTTGGTTTAACTGTCCATCATCCATGTGTGCATCACTTGTCAAATGTTATCGATTTGTATATTAAATATATGTCTAAAAGGTGGAAATCTTAAAGCTAATAAACTGTATTATTATCCACATAGTTCAAGACATACGTGGAAATATAACCAGTATGACACACGTGTGCAATAATAATGTTATGTGCACAACCAATGACGTAATTTTGGGAGGCGACGTCATAACACAATGTGGCTTCCCAATCTTAGCTTAGTGTAATTGCTTACGTTTTGACATGGTCCCAGCTTCTCATCCTTATAAAAAACTACTTTTAATATTATGCATAATACAAAAAATATTATACACGAGTGGGAATTGTACCGATTTTATGAAATTGTCGCTCGGGTAATACAATAATCGTGACAATTGTTTAGTAAAATCTGTAAGACACACAAGCTCGGGTAATAAACTAAACTATACCTGTAGATGAGAAGCGAACCTGACAGACCCACGGCAAGCAGGACGATCAGACTTCCAATAGAATAGTAAAATATCTCATCGGTGTGTTCTGAAAAAGTCAAACATGAGAAACACGTTTTGTATGCGAAACGAATGAATGAATGAATGAATGGATGGATGGATGGATGGATGGATGTATGGGTGGGTGGGTGGGTGGATGGATGGATGGATGGATGGATGGATGGATGGATGGACGGACGGACAAATGGATGGATGAATGAATGGGTGGGTGGATGGATGGATTAAGTAAATAAAGCAAAATTAATACTCAAATAAAAAATAATAATAATAAAAGCAAGTAAATAAAAAATAAAAAATTGTATTGTCTGTTTATAGTTTTTTGTGCTTGTTTTCTGCATTTTTGTAAAAAAATCTATTCGTATAGCTATAGATATACAGAACTACCTACCAGTTGTTTTATCATATTGTTTATTCCACATATATACATATATACATATATACATACATACATACATATATATATATATATATATATATATATATATATATATATATATATATATATATCTACAGTGGTCTCTGCCTAAACCGGATTCTGTGTAATCCGGATCTCTGCGTAAACCGGTCCATTTCTAGAGTCCCGTCCAGCTACCGTTTATCTCTTAGGTATAAATCTCTGCCTAATCAGTACTCTGTCTACTCCGGACTCCGGATCAAAAATCAAGAACGAAAGAACCGTCCATGAACCTCTGTCTACACCGGATTGGGATTTGACTGAACGACGAAGGTTAGTGATTAGGTGCCTAGGCTACCGGGAGAGTTAGGTTTGTCTGGGGGTTAGCCCCCTCTACCCTTCTTTTCGCGCCTCCCTCCACCCCACCCCCACCCCCCCACCCCACCCCCATTCGGCCACGCTTTAGTTACCGATATCTTCGGTATTCCTCGATGGAAATAAATAAGTAAAGAAATAAAGTTGGTAAATTCCTTCAAACTTCCAATCCTCTCCAGACAAGGGCTTAAATAATTAATATAAATTAAGACTTAGAGATTTAGTTATTTTGGAGAGCCCGTTCAAAATTTGGTGTTTAATATAAAATATTATTTTAAATTATATTATTTTATTTATAAGTAATTCTTTGGACTACACCAAATACATTTATATTTATTTTTAAATTTGTCCCCATATTTATTTATTTTTTAGAGTAATTATCTAAATTGTCCCGATAAATTTCTGGCCCGGAGCAGACATGCTTGAAGCTCTAGTGGCATGTAAGCATGTTAAAAACTTACCGTGACACTGACCCTGAACGACGGGCTGCTTAATTAGTTGAACAATGGTCGTCAATTGCCAAGTAATCAGGACGCCAAATACAAAATGTAATCGCACACGTGTGAAGTTTACTCTTATTGCGGCAGATCGTTAGATCAAT
>NC_054705.1:5508017-5670470 GCF_016097555.1 Gigantopelta aegis
ATATCACAAGATTGCGGACATCATGTTTATGCGTGGTTATGTCCACATGCGCGCTCACTCGTGTGTTTCTGTGTCTGTATGGCTGTTTATGCTGGCCATTCCAGAGACCGGACCCGGGAGGACATGCCTGAAACCTTGGCGGATAGAGGGGCATGCTGAAACTTAAACTCTCTTTACCTGGGGCGGGACGTAGCTCATTGGTATAGCGCTCACATGATGCGCGATCGATCTAGGATCGATTCCCGTCGGGGGCCCATTGGTCTATTTCTCTTTCCAGCCAGTGCTCCACAACTGGTGTAACAAAGGCCGTGGTATGTACTATCCTGTATGTGGGATGGTGCACATAAAATATCCCTTGCTGCTAATCGAAAAGTGTAGCCCACAAAGTGGCGACAGCGGATTTCCTCTCTCAATATCTGTGTGGTCCTTAACCATATAACCGTAAATAAAATGTGTTGAGTGCGTCGTTAAATAAAACATTTCCTTTCCTTTCCTTTCCTGTTTATCTGTGTTTATGTGTGTATCTGTGTACATCCACGTATGCGTATGCGTGTGTTAAAGTGACACACCCTAGTTTTTAAACACTACGACGTATTTTTATTATTAAAGTGGTTTTTGGTAATTTAAATAAGAAGTATTTACATTTTATTATTTAGAATAATAATTTTCGAAGTGGTTCTGGTTATTTAGAATATTAATTTTCGAAGTGGTTCTGGTTATCCAGGTTTTTGTAATACCTCAAAAGGTATTTTTTCATAATTCTAAAAACGTACGTTCGTCTGAGAAATAATGGTTAACAACACGGGCTCGAGTTATTTGTAGATGATATTTCCACTTTTAATCTTGACAGACTTTATCTTCTCTCTGTTATAATGCATGTCGCAGGTTTGTAGATTAACTAAACTTGGTGTCCGTTTTACGGGCTGAAACTAGAGCCTGCGGCTTTAAAAACGAACGCAACTAACGAAAGACGTTAGCTTCCTGACAACTGAACAGATCTCTAATTTTTGCACGCGAAGAAACATCCAATACCCGACGTATTCTTTGTGCTGGGGTGTTGTTATAAATGTATGGGTTCAAAAAAAAAATTAATTTATTTATTCGTGCGTTTGTTCATTCATTCAGTCATTAATTCCATCTGTCATTCATGTGTCCATTCATTAATGCATTAATTCACTAATTCATTCATTGTGTAGCGTAAGAAGGAAAGGGAAGAGATATCGGTTTCCGGCCAACAGTAGACCACAGAGGCTACGTGCGACTTTCTACCTTATCAATTCACAAAATTCACAAAAAGGCCGTCTCTTTCCATACAATAAAACATACATACATGGCCGTCGTTTTCTAAACAATAAAACATACACATATGGCCGTCTTTTTCTATACAATAAAAACATACACACATGGCCGTCTTTTTCTACACAGTAAAACATACATACATGGCCGTCTTTTTCTACACAACAAAGCATACACACATGGCCGTCTTTTCTATACAATAAAACATACACACATGTCCGTCTTTTTCTAAACAATAAAACATACACATATGGCCGTCTTTTTCTATACAATAAAACATACATACATGGCCGTCTTTTTCTACACAATAAAACATACACACATGGCCGTCTTTTCTATACAATAAAACATACACACATGGCCGTCGTTTTCTACACAATAAAACACACACATATGGCCGTCTTTTTCTATACAATAAAACAGGCCGTCTTTTTCTACACAATAAAACATATAATACATGGCCGTCTTTTTCTATACAATGAAAGATACATACATGGCGGTCTTTTTCTATACAATAAAACATATAATACATGGCCGTCTTTTTCTATACAATAAACACACATACATGGCGGTCTTTGTCTATACAATAAAACATATAATACATGGCCGTCTTTTTCTATACAATAAACACACATACATGGCGGTCTTTGTCTATACAATAAACATACATACATGGCAGTCTTTTTCTATACAATAAAACACACATACATGGCCATCATTTTCTATACAATAAAACATACACACATGGCCGTTTTTTTATACAATAAAACATACGTACATGCAGGGTTCGAACTTAACGATCGCCCGATCGCCCCTGGCGACTGAAAACGACGACGGGCGACTGAGAACCCACAGTAAGGTTGCCCGCCTGGCGACCGATTTTTTTTTTTTTAAATGAATAATTAATAAATAAATAAAAGTACAGCTATGTAGTATACTTCGCACCATGAAAAAGTGTAGGTCTGCTTTTACATATGAACATATGCCCAATATAATAATAGGTGTAAGGTAATGATGATGATGAAGAAGATGATGATACTTGCAGTGCCATGGCGTTAAGTGACTAACAATACCACAAATGTATTGACACTGACAGTGGAGAGTCACAGTGGCATGTCTGTTATTTATTTAAAGAGTGGGTTGGTTGAGTGCAGGAAAATACTCAAAATAAATGTTTTCTCTTATAATCTGTTGCAATATTCTTGTTTTTGTTAGAAAATATTATTCGGGTAAGTGAAAATAGAACCGGGCAAGTGAAAGTGCTGTCACCACTTTCCCGGATGGCAACTCAAAAAAAGAGTTAAGCGCAGACACTGTACATGGCCGTCTTTTTATACAATAAACCGTACATGGCCGTCGTTTTTTGTACAATAAAACATACATACATGGCTGTCTTGTTCTATACAATAAAACATACATACATGGCCGTCTTTTTCTATAAAATAGAACATACTTACCTTTTGTTGTTGTTTATTTACCAATCTATTTATTCATATAAAATGTTTTTAGTTATTTTGATTTATTTATTCATTCAATCATTCAATCGTTCATATATTCATTTGCTCATTTCAACTTATTTTCGTGCTTATATGCAATTACGGTTCAATCACGCTGTCATGGGTACACAGCTAACTGCGCTGTCTGTTCAGGACAGTGGGTTAGTTGTTAGTTGGTTAGTGAAAGAGAAGAGGGTGCAGTGGCCTTACACCTACCCATACAACCCTTCAGAATCCGCTCTGGGTTGGAGCCGGTACCGGGATGCGAACTCTGTACCTGCCAGCCTGTAGTCCGATGGCTTAACCACTGCGCCACCGAGGCCGGTATTTCATTCACTTAATACAGTATAAGCTTCTGTACATTTAACTGTACCAACTCATAAATCTATCGCTATTGTGTTCTAGAGGTTTGATACTTAAAATAAGTATGTCTTTTTCTTTCTTTCTTTCAATAAATCTTAAATAAAAAGACATTACCGGGTATGTCAGATCGATATCAGATTGTTAATATTCTTAAAACCATCGATTGAACCCAGCGTTCATGCTTATCCGTATTAGTTCTGTTACTATGGTAACACCCAATCCCGTAGAGCGGATTTCACCTCAGCTACTGGACTGTTCAGGATACTGGGTTAGTTGTTAGTTGTTAGAGACAGTGAAGGCAGTGTAGTGGCCCACTGGGTCCTTAATCGCATGATCGGTGCGAACCCAATACGTAGAGTCGTATGTCCGATGGCTTAACCAATATACAACAGGACAACAGGTACGTTTGAAACACGTAGATACATAAATAACAGTTCCACACCTATCAACACAGGACACACCACCACACGAGAGAGGGAGAGAGAGAGAGAGAGAGCGAGAGAGAGAGAGATCGGGAGAGAGAGACCTAAGCGAGAGAGAGAGGAGAGAGGGAGAAAGAGGAGGGGGACAGAGGACAGAGACCGAGACAAGACAGAGGAGGAGTGGGGGACAGAGAGGAGAGAGACAACAACACCACACAGAGAGAGAGAGAGAGAGAGAAGAGAGAGATGCATAGAAGATGGTGAGAGACAGACAGACTCAGGGAGACGACTGGAGAGGGGAGACACAGAGAGGGAGGGAGAGAAGACACACGACACAGATGGGCGAGAGAGACGAGAACGGAGAGATGGTGAGAGTCCTAACAGAGAGAAGAGAGATGAGAGATATGAGCGAGAGAGAGAAGAGAGCGAGAGGGAGAGAGAGGACACACCCACAGGAGAGGAAAACACACACACATATAAGAAGGGAGAGAGAGAGAGAGAAAGAGAGCGAGGCGAGAGAGAAAAAGCTGTACAGAGGGGAGACAGAGAAGGAGGACACCACATACCCAGGAAGAGGAGAAACAAAGGAGAGGACAAGTAAGACACCACAAGAGGGGGGGGAGAAAACAACACACACATACACACACCCATACACATAACATGACACACTGTGCAGGTGGAAACACACACATACACAAATCAGACACACCCACACACACAGACAGAAAACACAAACACAGGAGAGCGAGTGAAACACACACAGAGAGAGTCGTAGAGAGACCGAGATAAGAAAGAGGGAGAGGGGAAGAGAGAGAGAAGGATAGAGACACACACACACACGGACAATCCAGGAAACACACACACTCACACACACACGAGCTAGAAGACAAACACACACACAAACATAACACACACACACAGACAGACAAACAGAGGGGGAAGAGAGAAGGAAGGAGGGACAGACAGAGAGAGAGAGGGACAGAAACATACACAGAGAGAGAGAAAGAGGAGGGAAAGGACAAGGGGGAAACACACAGAGAGAGAGAGGGGACACACACACATGGAGACCAAAACACACATACAAGGGGAACAAAGAGAGAGAGAAAAACACACACAGGAGAGGCAGACACACAGGATAGAAGATAACAGGGAACAGGAGGGGGGGAGAGGACGGAAGAGAAGAGGGAGAGGAGGGAGGAAGGAGAACAGAACGTAAGAGATAGATGGGGAGATGAGAAGAGGGGACACGAAAGGGGGAAAAAAAACAGAGACAGAAATAACGGAGGGGGAGAGAGAGAGGAGAGAGAGGGGGGAGAGAGGGGAGAGAGATTTGAGAGGCACAACTCACACGTTTCCTGTATACTGTTGATGCTCTTTTTAAAAAACGCCATAAGGGCCTCCCCCATCCCAATGAATACTGTAGCTGCCTTCTGAAAGCAGTGAGGAACCCACAAGCACCACCCTAGGAAAAACTATTGTATCCACCACTGTAGCCCAGAGAAAGATATTTACCTTCGGTGATGAAAGGTACTCTGATCTGAATCCACCCTTAGAGACGGCTGGGGGTGGGCCTCGAAAAGTTCGGCCAGTGGAATGTGACTCCGGGGATAAAAGAGGAACTTTCAGTAGTCGGGAGAGTGAAACGGAAAATTTCGAAGAAGTAGAAAAAACAGAAATTAGAAATCAATATTTTTACTTGAGGACAGAATCGTTCTTTTCGTTAAAGGGGGCAGATGTCTACTTTTAACAGTGTAATGTAAGTAATGTCTTTGTAAAACATTTGGGCTTGATGTTTTTTCTTGTTATTTGATTAGGTAAAAAAGAAGTGTTTTTGTTTAGGGTTGTGTTGGGGGTTGTTGTTTTTGTTGTTTGGTTGTTGTTGTGGGGGTTTTTTTTGGGGGGTAGGGTTATTTTTGTTGTTTTTTGTTGTTTGGTGTGTTGGGTTTTTTTTGGTTGGTTTTTTTTTTTTACCTCTAGTTATTTTCAAAATTGTTTTTGGATGCTTGGAGCACCTGATTTTATTCAAATCTCTTCTTTTGTTTCAAGCTTATACTTTATCAGTATTAAGGGATATCGGATTTTATGTAATGGAACCATGGTGCTGTTGTTCATCAGGGCGATAACGACGATCACGGATGATGGGTATTGGTTAGGATGACTAAAAAAAGATTGTCTTGAAGATAATTAAGGAAGAATACGTCATATTGACGTTGATGCTTTCATGGTGATGGTCGTGATTATTGGAAGAAAGCTTGCTGAAAAGGGAATCTAGTGTAGTGGTTGAAAGTGGGTAGTGGAGTAGTGATTAGTAGGTAGGGGTTGAAGTAGTAAGTAGAGGATAGTAGTTAGTTAGCTGAAGTAGTAGGGGGAGGATAGTAAGAAAATAAATAATAATAATAAAAATAATAATAATAGTAGTACTAGTAGTGGTGGTGGGGGTGGTAGTAGTAGTAGAGTAGTAGATTAGTAGTAGTAGTAGTAGTAGTAGTGTAGAGTAGTAGTATAGTAATAGAGTCTTTAGTAGTAGTAGTAATAGAGTAGTAGGGCAGTAGTAGTATGTAGTAGTAGTAGTAAGTGGTAGTAGAGTAGTAGTCGTAGTAGTTAGTAGTAGTAGTAGTAAAGTAGTCGTAGTAGTAAAATAAAAAAGTAAAGTTACTAGTAGTGGTGTTTGACGGAAAGTCATTTGAATCAGTGAAAAAACCTCTAAATAGTCGCATGTGCAAGAAGAGAGAGTCAATTAGGAAAAAAGGAAGGGGGGGGGGGGGGGGCATGTTCGACCCCCTCTTCCCTCCCCCCCCTCCCACACAAAACACACAAAAAAATACTTCGCTCGCCGATGTCTAGACTCCCCATCGCTGCACAATTTCCTGCTAAATACTTATAATCAAGGGGTAATTAAAAAAGAGCTCGATGGTCTACCCAGTAGATCTAACAAAATAACGTAGAGTCCCATGTCCCAGGGACATGTCAAGGGGGGGGAACAAGGGTTAAAGATGGGGCGAAATTACACATCGCCTTTTATAACGTTATTCGGGAGCCTACAAATTCTAAAAATATCGGGCGAGGAGGGGAGCAAGGGGGCGAACTTGTTGGGTCTATTTCAACATTACAAAAATGGGGAAAGTGCAGTAATAAACCTCTGATTGCATACTAGTCTAAACCGGTTTTTAGGGGTATACCATCAGAAGGTTGAGGGGGTGGGGGGGGGGGGGGGGGAGTCGTCTTAAAACGAATGAAGTGGAAATTTATTTGAAATTAATTTCCGGAATACTTCGTAATAAACGGATCATTTCGTATATTCCCTCGACAGGGAATCCCGGATGTTTTCAAAAGTATTTTGGGTGATCACTGGCATGATTTTGCAAGGAAAGGTTTTGATTGAAATCGAATGAACTCCAACGGGGTGCTGTCTAGATCCAAAGGTAATGGTAAGGGAAACCAGTGGAGCGAATTTTAAGTTAGATTGACTTATAAGGTGCTGTCGGGAACATCGGAAGTCGTGTCGGGAAAAGAGCACCTTTAAGTGTCAAAGGAAGAAAAACAATATATTATTGATATTGACGAACCTGAAACGTTCCCTCGCGTGATCCGTCAGGTCGACGACGTAGACGTCGGTGTCCCTGTCGCCGTTCTTATTGATGAAAAACATCTCCACTGATGCTGGCGGCAAACAAACGAAGGAAAAAACACAAACAAGGGGATGGGGGTTTTATATGTCTGAGAGTGTATGCAGGAAGGCTCACATCCCAGCAGACGTCAGAGGTGGGGATGCATGAACGCACGCACCTATTTATGAATAGATGTATACAATACCCTCAATATTGTACACACTTGTACATCAGATCTAAAAAACAAAGTTGAGAATCTAATTTCAAATCGTCTATCACAGCCGTGCTGGCACTCAGAGTTATGGGCACCAATTTGCACAAAAGAAGTACTACGATAGCATCGGCCAACGATACCTATATGTAGTTGGCATGTATGTATTGATGAATGGATGTATGTAGGATGTATGTATTTATGTAGGATGCATTGTATGCATGAATGAATACAGATTTAATCTCTATATATTGTAGGTATGTCGGGTTGATTATTTCAGGACGTATATGTTAAAGCACTGACGCCAAGGGATAATTAAATAGTTTCCTGACTAAAAATTGTCTCATGCCGCTGCGGCGACTCGAGCCTCTGGCGCTGGAATCGTCCACAGGTCCAGACCACTACGGACCACCCGAAAAAGATCTGTACGTAGGCACATCAGAGATAGGTTTAAGGATCCGCGGGGCCTGTAGTACAAATAACAGAAAAAAGGGCCCCCTCCCAGGACTATATATGTTGCAACCAACTAGGGGAGAGAGGAGGGAAAAAATGACCAGGGGAAACTAAATGTACACAGGTGATCTCGGGATCCCCTAGAGCGCGCGGGCCCGTAGAACGTGCTGCGTGAAGGTAAAAGATAAACCGGCTCTGAAGTACATAGGTACTGCATGTACGTAGCGTGCGTGGGTATGTACGCACAGCAGTGCAGTTATAATCGGTATAGTCTATAGATGTGTGTATTCATCTACATAAGAAAACCGTATCACGGACCAGTCAGGGAGTGGGTAGCTGAGTCCATTCGAAAAAAAAAACGGTAAAGGGAGGAGGTGAGTCCGGATTCCAAAAGGGGGGGGAAACGCTCTTCCAAAAAGCGAGATAGGTAACAGGGTGCTAAAAGTCTCGGAGTGACCAGGGCATTATGGGAACGCAGAGGGAGAATCAAAGGCCGGTGTGAATTGGATGGAGGAGGAAAAAGAAGATCCGATGCATCCGATATGAGAGGGAACCGGCATGTCGAGTTACTCGGATGAACTCACTAAAAAGGGAGTGGTGCAGAGAAAGGATGTAGAGTCGATCGGGGGAAAAATGGGAGGGAAGTACGTAAATACGTCAGGGGTGGAAAAGGATGGAAGAGGATGAGTGGAGCGAAGACGAGAGAGAGGATAGGAGAGAGAGAAGAGAGAGGAGGAGCGGAGAGAGTAGAGGAGAGTAGAGAGAGAGAAAATGAGAAGAGTGCGAGAGAGAGAGGAGGAGAAGATAGGTAGTTATAGGACACAGAAAACCTTTCTTATGACACTTACTTAGAGATTATATGGCAAATCGCCCTAAACGTGTTTAGTGTATGGGGAGGCGATACAATGGGTCCGCATGGGTATCATCCAGCCAGCGGTAAATTGAAAATTGTATGCTCTGAGCACTTTTATATGAAGAAACTTTGAACCAATTTGTGGTTTGCCAGTAAGTAACCAGTGATTGTAAGAGTCGTATTCGGTGGATTTTATCGGAGGATTTGCACTAATGAGCGTCAGAGAAGAGGAGAGAGAGAGAGAGGGGAGAGAGAGAGAGGGGATTGAGAGACATGACGAGAGCAGAGAGTATTAATGTTAACGTATGCTTTATATACAGTTTTAACAGTTAAAATAATTACATACTATATTAATGTAGGGTTAAGAGAAACAGAGATTGTTGATAAATATATTCTCTACAAAATCAACGTACCATGTCTTCGCTTTTAACCATCATTAAGAAAATAGCAGACTACGTGTTAATGCAATTATCGAGTATTGTTTATTCCGAAATGTCTTCCATATGCTTCAGTGTCATATAGCTAGTTAGCTCCACGGTTTCCTAATGACGCCTTGGACCTGGACAACAACCCACTGATTACAGCCGGAAGCACGACTCGCCATACACAGATAAGTCATCGTAATGACTTTATTCATTCCAACTGACAACTCCAACTCGCTCTCTATTGAACGATTATTACGTCTTCGGGATTGGAAACCAAAACTTAACGGCTTTAAGGGTGATTGCTTAGCCACTAAGCCACTGTGATCGTTTCATGGACAAACGTACAACCTGTGTATCATGTGTAAGGATCATACAGATTGGATGCGGCGCGTGCGTGGGGTCCGACGTAACAAAAAACAAATCCAAATGCATTAGTTTCAATGAAAACGTCTAGACCGGATGCAAAACGCTTGCGGCTGGCTGCAATAAAATAATCGTATACGCCCAAAACGCAAAACACGGACTCATCAAACACAACTGTCGGGTCGCATGCACGCGCCGCATCTAACTTATAAGCGCCTTTAAAGTTTAAAATGTGAGTATTAGATGACGTTTAACAGTTACTCTTTATCGGTATATAAAAGTCACGTTAACATTCTTACCCAAATGAGTCTATGAACATACTACTCATTACTCTAATGGTGTAAGAAATTCTAATGTCTGTGACATTATACAACCATAATGGATCTGTGGTATTTAGGGGAAAATATCGATAAATTTTGAATTTATTATGTCGTTTTTTTAAAGTAAATTAAACCATATTTAATACGATTAATTTTTGGACCGTTCACAGCAGTCAACATATTCGCAAACGTACAATCTATAGGCTATAAGTGGGGGCGTGGTTGTTATTGTTAACATACGATTTTAGAGAAATAGTCAATGTTTATAGACATATTCCGCACAAATTCAGCATTATTTGTATATTGTTTTAACAGTTAAAAATATCAGACTATGTTAATGTTAACGCACCTTTTTAGAGTGTTAATAAATGTATTTCTTTCAAATTCAGCATCATTTATATACTTTTTTGACAATTAAACGTATCAGACTATATTAACGTACGCTTTTACAGAAACAGATACTGTTGATAAAACTATTCCTTACAAATTCAGCATTATTTATATACTTTTTAACAGATAAATATATCCGACTATATTAACGTACGCTTTTAGAAAAACAGACGCTGTTGATATAACTATTCCTTATAAATTCAGCATTATTTATATATACTGTTTTAACAGTTAAAAACATATCAGATTGTATTAATGTTAACGTATCCTTTCAAAAAGCAGGAAATATTGATAGAACTATTCCTTACAAATTCATCATTATTTAAATACTGTTTTAACAGTTACAAAATATCAAATTGTATTAATGTTAACGTATGCTTTATATACAGTTTTAACAGTTAAAATAATCCCATACTATATTAATGTAGGGTTTAGAGAAACAGAGATTGTTGATAAATATATTCTCTACAAAATCAACGTACCATGGTCTTCGCTTTTAACAATCATTAAGAAAATAGCAGACTACGTGTTAATGCAATTAACGAGTATTGTTTATCCCGAAATGTCTTCCATATGCTTCAGTGTCATATAGCTAGTTAGCTCCACGGTTTCCTAATGAGGCCTTGGACCTGGACAACAACCCACTGATTACAGCCGAAAGCACGACTCGCCATACACAGATAAGTCATCGTAATGACTTTATTCATTCCAACTGACAACTCCAACTTGCTCTCTATTGAACGATTATTACGTCTTCGGGATTGGAAACCAAAACTTAACGGCTTTAAGGGTGATTGCTTAGCCACTAAGCCACTGTGATCGTTTCATGGAGAAACGTACAACCTGTGTATCATGTGTAAGGCTCATACAGATTGGATGCGGCGCATGCGTGGGGTCCGACGTAAACAAAAAACCCAAAACAAATCCAAATGCATTAGTTTCAATGAAAACATCTAGACTGGATACGAGCGTCTACAAAACGCTTACGGCTGGCTGCATTAAAATAAGCGTATACGCCCAAAACGCAAAACACGAACTCATCAAATACAACTGTCGGGTCGCATGCACGCGCCGCATCCAACTTATAGGCGCCTTTAAAGTTTAAACTGTGAGTATTGGATGACGTTTAAAAGTTACTCTTTATCGGTATATAAAAGTCACGTTAACATTCTTACCCAAATGTATCTACAACAAAGTGTTGGATACGTATCCAGACTGACTGGCTTTTTTAATTTCTCGCGGTTGGGCGTCAATTTCTTTTCTGTTTTTAATGGAATTTGCGGCCAAAGTCGAAGTCATAAAAGTTGTCTTGGCTATATGGAAAATGTTACGGGTAATATTTAGGGTATAAAGGCAGAGGATGGGGCACCATGACCATTAAGACAGATGAGGGGGACGTAAAAAACACTAAATAGACCCATCTTTTCTACAGAATCATTCTTTAAAAATGTTGACAAAAAAGAAGAAAAGCTGCATCAATTCTCGAACTTTGGTCTGATCAGAGACCAACCGTTTCATTTCTCTCTCTTTTTTCTCTTTTTTTTTTAATCACTATTTGAATAAACGAGGTCAACGGTACAAGTTGATTTGTCCTACACAGTTATCAGCTATGTCTTCTATGGTTGAAGTCTTACCGGATGTTGTCTAAAATCCAGGCCATAGTCTCGAATCGATCTGTTGTTTGCATTCTCTAGGAACTGTTTGCAGATCGTAGAGTTGGTCTTGTACGAGGTGAGTAGCAGAACACTTTGGTAGGCTTGTTTCAGCGCCTGTGAGAAGTTGTGGGGAAAACAGTGTAAACAAACAGTAAGGTATCTGGAATCCTACAGCAAGGGCAAATCGTTCGCCTGAAGCGCGGATGGTCAAAGATCTATCCTCATACGGATAATTGCCATATAAAAGGTCGTGGTATCATGTCTGTGGGAAAGGTGTATATAGAAACCCTTGTTACTAATGGGAAAATATAGCGGATTTCCTATCTAAGACCATGTGTCAAAATTATCAAATGTTTGGCATACAATAGCCCATAATAATAAATTATTCTGCTCTGTAGTCCTGTTTACATCCACACACCCATGGAGCTATCGTTGTTTCACAAAACGACAAAAAATATACCCTCCCACCAGTCCATCAATTCAGACCCCACATAACCTTCATTTTAGTTTAAATTAAAGAGTCTTTATTAGCAAAATAAATAATTAACTTAGTGATACCTGGACTGGAAGCCATTTAAGGAAAACACACAACGTTAGCATTCGGGATATATGAATTATTGCTGAATGATAATAATAATGGAATATGCTATCATCAATCGTTAGAGCTTATAAAATCTGTTTTTGATAATGTTGGAATGTATTATATAACATTTAGTGAAATATCTTAAGATATCAGTGAAATAAAAGTGTTATCACTCAGTCGGTGACGATAACACATTTTAGAGTGAACATTTTACTTATTTCACTCTAAAATGTGTTATCGTCACTGTAAAAAGTGTTATCTTTACTGTAAGAAAGCCGGAACTATTTTGTTGCTGGCATTTAAAAAAATAAAGGTAAATTACCAAAAGTTATATAATAAATAAAAAATGTCATGTTTTTTGTCAAATATGATTTATATCTCATCTCGTGAAGTTTGCAATCATATCGCAAGCGACATGAAATATCCTCTGTGTATGGACTGCACAGTGTAACCAGCTACATGATGTAAATCTACTAAAATTAATAATTGTTTTAAAATTACGGGATCAGTTCAAACAAACATGGGACAATGGTATTGCTAACTTATCTGAAGCATCGTTTTACAGACTGTTTAAATCAAATATTGTGTTCGAGACACACTTAACCAATCCAGAGAAAAAAACAAACAAATATTGATTACCATTATTACGTTTTGGACTCTCGAAACATTATCTTCCAATTGAAAAAAGAAGCTTGTCTTGTTTAACAACATCACTAGAGCACATTGATTTATTAATAATCGGCTATTGGATGTCAAACATTTTGTAATTTTAACATATTATCTTAGAGAGAAAACCCGCTACAGTTTTCCGTTAGTAGAAGGGATCTTTTATATGCACTATCCCAGATACAGGATAGTATATACCACGGCCTTTGACATATCAGTCGTGGTGCAGTGGCTAGAACGAGAAATAGCACAATGGGCCCATTGACGAGGATCGATCCTAAAACGATCATACATCTAGCGAGGGCTTTAACACTGGGTTACGTTTCGCCCCTCCAATTGAAAAAGCAGATGGAACAACATAACTCTGACAAATATAACACGCTGTTTGTGTACACATAATGAAAGTGGTGATGAATTTCATCATATAATGTGTTGCCGTTTCTAAAAGATGAAAGAATAAGACTTCTGCCAAAGTTTTGCCAGTCTAAAACAAATGTTTACACATTTAGAATGCTATTTGACTTTGAAAAACTGGTGTTATCAGAAAGTCTGCAGTCTTTTTACACATATAATGCACATTCATAAATCACATGGCTAAAATTTATGTTTTTACGATTTTATTTTAGTTGTATATACAATGTATTTCTTCAAATGCAAGTTTGACATAAACTTGTTGTTGAGGTGTTTGGGTTTGTTATTTGTTGTTGTTTTAAGGGGTGTATGTTTTTTTGTTTTGTTGTTGTTGTTGTTTTTACTTTTATATGTTTGAATATCTGATGCACATCATTATTATGACGAACGTGTCATCTTGCCCTATATTTATTTACTTATATTTTTACAATGAAACTCATATGCCGGTGAATTATGGTCAGAGTGTAAATAAAGTTCATTTCAGTTCAGGTAGCAATTAGGTATGCAAACCATAAATTTATATAAAGCACATTTTATAGACCTCCAAATGCTAGGACTTAATAATGGAATCTTATAAACGAATCTTTACAGAGAGTGCCAGACAAAAGACTAGCTAAATTTGTTATAGTGGGCGATTCTAATGCTGTCTGTCCTACTAAACTTCATTCGAAAATAGAGGCTTTAGAAATGAAATATGGAGTCCATCAAGCAACTTCCGAACCTGCCCAAATGACCGAGCACACTAGCACTTTACTATAACTAATTTTGGCATCGTGTCGTGATGACGTGATTAATGTGCGTACTATTCTTTATTTGGTAACAGACACCACGCAGTTTTTGTCACACTAAAATTTAGAAAATCTGAAGATTCAGCCTTTAAAAAGGTTTATATGGAATTATAGCAACATTCAAGATTAATGCATTCGTGCCCACTGTACCGAATTAGCCAGGTTTTGCACGGTGCTAGACCAATCTGTCCAGCACCCCAGTGCTAGACGAGTTCTACATACGTCTGACGTTATAACTCATGTTTTACGATTCAGGTCATATCTTTCTTTTACAGAATTATGTTGCCATTTCACGTTGTATCATTCGTCATAACTCATATTTTACGATTGACGTCATACGTTTTTTTTTGGTTTTTTTGACAGAATTAGTATGTTTTGCCATTTCACGTTGTTTTATTGTTTTAAATGTATTTACACAAATTAATATTTTCAAGTTTATATTTATTGTTAAGTTGTTACATTTTTAGTTTTATGTTACATAATGTGGACTATATTTTTCCGCGTATGATTAAATGAGTTTGTAGGTGTAATCTTCATGCATCGTTCTACAATAAACAAACCATATCTTACAAAATCAATTTCTGTACTGTAATTAAATCGGCCAAAAAAAAAAAATCAATCACAGTTGTGAGGTATAGATAATATATAAGGCACTTCCAAACATCGGGACAAAATGTTGTTGTTGGGGTTTTTTGTGTGTGTGTGTGTGTGTGTGTGTGTGTGTGTGTGTGTGTGTGTGTGTGTTTTGTAAGGACATCGGTAAACGTCGGCTCTCACAACAAAAACACATAATTGCCGCGGATATACACGATATATAAATGTAATACACACCATTCTAACACAGCTAGTTTGGGAAACTGTACCACAGCGCATATACACGACATCTAAACGTAATACACATCAATCAAACACAGCTAGTCTGGGAATCTGTACCACCGCGGATCTACACGACATCTGAACGTAATACACATCAATCAAACACAGCTAGTCTGGGAAACTGTACCACCGCGGATATACACGACATTCTTAACGTAATACACATCAATCTAACACAGCTAGTTTGCGAAACTGTACCACCGCGGATATACACGACATCTGAACGTAATACACATCAATCTAACACAGCTAGTCTGGGAAACTGTACCACCGCGGATATACACGACATCTGAACGTAATACACATCAATCTAACACAGCTAGTTTGCGAAACTGTACCACCGCGGATATACACGACATCTGAACGTAATAAACATCAATCTAACACAGCTAGTCTGGGAAACTGTACCACCGCGGATCTACACGACATTCTTAACGTAATACACATCAATCTAACACAGCTAGTTTGCGAAACTGTACCACCGCGGATATACACGACATCTGAACGTAATACACATCAATCTAACACAGCTAGTCTGGGAAACTGTACCACCGCGGATCTACACGACATTCTTAACGTAATACACATCAATCTAACACAGCTAGTTTGCGAAACTGTACCACCGCGGATATACACGACATCTGAACGTAATACACATCAATCTAACACAGCTAGTCTGGGAAACTGTACCACCGCATATATACACGACATCTGAACGTAATACACATCAATCTAACACAGCTAGTTTGCGAAACTGTACCACCGCGGATATACACGACATCTGAACGTAATAAACATCAATCTAACACAGCTAGTCTGGGAAACTGTACCACCGCGGATATACACGACATCTGAACGTAATAAACATCAATCTAACACAGCTAGTCTGGGAAACTGTACCACCGCGGATCTACACGACATCTGAACGTAATACACATCAATCTAACACAGCTAGTCTGGGAAACTGTACCACCGCATATATACACGACATCTGAACGTAATACACATCAATCTAACACAGCTAGTCTGGGAAACTGTACCACCGCGGATATACACGACATCTGAACGTAATACACATCAATCTAACACAGCTAGTCTGGGAAACTGTACCACCGCGGATCTACACGACATCTGAACGTAATACACATCAATCTAACACAGCTAGTCTGGGAAACTGTACCACCGCATATATACACGACATCTGAACGTAATACACATCAATCTAACACAGCTAGTCTGGGAAACTGTACCACCGCGGATATACACGACATCTGAACGTAATACACATCAATCTAACACAGCTAGTCTGGGAAACTGTACCACAACGGATATACACGACATCTGAACGTAATAAACATCAATCTAACACAGCTAGTCTGGGAAACTGTACCACCGCAGATATACACGACATCTGAACGTAATACACATCAATCTAACACAGCTAGTTTGGAAATCTGTACCACAGCGGATACATACGACATCTGAACGTAACAAACATCGATGTAACACAGCTAGTTTGGGAAACTGTACCACCGCGGATATACACGAAATTTGAACGTAATGAACATCAATCTAACACAGAGAGCAAAGTTGGCCAGTTGTGGTGCAATGGTCGGAACGAGAAAAAATCCCAACCAGTTAAATGGGTACACCGAGGTGGTTCGATCCAGTGTGCGCTCAACTGTCGGAGCTAAATCTGGCCTCTTCTAACACGGCTAGTTCGTTAAATTGTACCACTGTGGGGATATAATCAATTTTGGGCATAATAAACATTGATCTGCAACATACATCTTTTATCTCTACACTAACGAAAGTTAACAATGACAAATATATCTATGTGAGCCATTTAGTCACTCGTTATGCGAGTTTACCAGAACTTAACCAAGCAATATCAGATGATAATTAAAGCAAACTAATTAAGTCGATGTCCTTAGCGTATCTGTGGGTTGGATTCGTTATAAGAATGGTCTTTGATCAATGGAATGTTATTAACTATGTCCATATCAGGAACACAGCAAGTATTAACATATCATTGGTCTATTACACACAGTATTATATGTTTATTAAAGGTTATTTCCAGCTCGGACTCAAATCAACGAAAGGAAATTAATATCTTGTTAAAGAATGTATCGACGTCTTTTTCTGAGAATAATAAATATCAAGTTTTTTCTTGAAACAGGTCTGGAGCGACATCAGCTGCAAGGTGCATATTCGTATCTGGTTTAATAGGGAAATGAGAATGTTGTTGGCCACTTATTGTGAAAACATACAAATATTAAAACATACTTACTAATAATTGTGTTTGATTTGAAATCTAAAGATATATTCACCCCAAACTATAATCACATGGGTACATATCGTCGTTCTACGGCAAATCTTAAATTGTTTAACTTACTATTCCTGTGTTGAAATATATATAGGCGTGGCAAATCAATCAACGTGTCTTATTATACATGGTATAATTTACACACGTCTTTTCCGAGCCGCCATATTATATCTGTCACATACACACACTCATACTCACACATGGTATAATCTATATTATATATACATAACCAGACCTCTTCATCGTGGTTGCCGAGCCGCCATGTTATATCTGGAAAGGATTCGATGTCGTCACTGGAAGACAAGAGTCTGATAAACACGAATTCCCCGGATGTGAATCCAAGTTCGCGGGCAGCTAGTAAGATTGTCGCGGCGACCTCTGGCGTGAAGAACAGGAAGATGACTGACAAAAAAATAAATAATAATAATAATAATAATAATAATAATTAGGCGCAAATTGCATTTGTCCGTAATCCGTGTGAGAAACATACACACTTACAAAACAAGCGGAGACTCCGCTTCGTTTTATGTTTCTTATTGTTTAGTAATTTTTGTGAAATAACTTGCGTCAAATATTTGTTAAATTACCAGTCATAATTCATGTCTAACTGACACATAAAACAAATTAGCTCCCCCACCTACGTTTGAACGACGCTTGTTTGATTTCATTTCAACTCATTATCATGCTTATATCCAATTAAGGTTCAAGCACGCTGTCCTGGGAACCATCTGGGCTGTCTGTCCAGGACAGTGGGTTAGTTGTTAGTTTGTTAGTGGATTGTGAGAGAAAAGAGGTGTGTAGTGGTCTTACACCTACCCATTGGACCTTTAAGGTTGGAGCCGGTACCGGGCTGCAAACTCTGTACCTACCAGCTTGTAGTCCGATGACTTAACCACTGCGCCACCGAGGCCAGTCGCTTGTTTGAATACTCACTTCTGGCGTTCAGACTGGCGGTTTTCAGCGCCATGTGATACCCGTCCTCGCTGTCAGTGCGCGGGTCGACTCCCAGACTCACAGACACGAACTCCGCATCCTCGAAATGTTCCATGAAAGTCGCCACCTGTGTTGTCTTCCACTCGCTGGAGTTGTCGAACATGAATGCGATGTGGCGCCACCTGTACCGCCGCATGACGATTTGCAGGACATGGGGGTACGGGTGCAGCAGGTCGCTCGCGAGGCGGGTCACGGTCGCGAACTGAGTCTTGTCGTCCAGGCGAGCCGACCCGGGGTAGACCGATATGAGGGGCAGGTTCCAGTCGTTCGCCATGTACCCCAGTGTCTCGACCGCCGCGCTGCACGCTGGAAGATCATAACACAGAGGAAGTAGGTATGCAGAATTATTGTTGGCTGGGAGGGGGGGGGGGGGGGGGGGGGGGGGGCGTCTAACTTTTTTCTTCTTTTTTCCTTTTTTTTTTTTCTCTTTCCTTATTGGTGGAGGTGGAGAAATAGTGTGTCTTGGGGGTTTTTGTGATACTATGTTTTTTCTGCTTTTTGTTGGTTCGAATTTGGGGTGTTGTTTCTTTGTTGTTGTTTTTTTTCCATTTGTTGTTCTTTGTTTGTTTCTTTCTTTGTATTTGTGTTTGTTTGTGTGTTTTGGGTTTTTTTTTTTTTTTAACGACACCACTAGAGCACACTGATTAATTAATCGTCGACTATTGGGTGTAAAACATGCTATTAATTTGTTCACTGGCAAGGAATATGCCATATGGATCTTCCAAAAGACAGTAGTCAGAAATAGTAAGGTAGTTATTTACACATGCAGGGATGTAGACATGCAAATGTACGAGGGCGGTATGTACCTCAGTAGTAAAGATGTTCACACATTGTTTACCTGTGTTGGAATGCTACTCAAATAACAGTATTAAGTTTAAATTACTTTTTAATAAAGAAAGTTTGAACACCATAAAGTTGTATACGTTTTACTTGATCTTTAAGACAATTCTCACGTTTAACGTATCTGACAATCAGAAAATGGACTGATTTGGGTCAGCCAATGAATGATTCATGAAGCCAAGATAGGTTTCTATTTGATTTAACACATAAGGGTTCCATCCATGAAGGTTCATTTTATACTCAACTCGTATGGGGGATTGTTTACTTATCTAAGAATGAGCGTCGCTCTGGGATCGATTCCCGTTGGATGGCCTATTATGCTATTTCTCACTCCAGCCAGTGCTTCTCAACTAGTGTAACAAAGGCCGTGATATGTACTATCATGTATCCTGTGGGATAGTGCATATAAAAGATCCCTTGCTGCTAATCGAAACGACTAGCCCATGAAGTGGCGACAGCGGGTTTCCTCTCTTAAAATATGTGTGTCCTTAACCATATGTCCGACGTCATATAACCGTAAATAAAATGTGTTGAGTGCGTCGTTAAATAAAACATCTCCTTCCTTCTATACAAATATACAGGTACATGCTTGTAGGGGATGATATGATAGCATTCTTGGTAGGAAGGCAGACACGAGGTTGCAGGGAGTTTGCTGCATTGTAAGATGTTTCCAATAAAATATTTCTACCATTAAACTTACAAATTAAATATATGTTCTTGTTTAGAATATTAGAGTCTGTATATTCAATGTCTTTCGGGTCGTCTTAATATTTATAGGAAGCCCGAATTGAATTTTGTCTTCAAATAATTTCGTATGTACGAATAAAACTTATTTCAGGAAATAAAATGAAATTTAACCTAATACAAATATTAGAACAATCAGAAACAAGTTTAATATACAGCCACTAATATTTTATGCAGAAAAATATGTTTGGCATGTAATTACAATCGTTAAAAAGTTTCTGTTAGTCGATAACATCTTAAAAATTGCAGCAAATTCCGGAATAGGAATGTCCCTTTAAGATATGTGTATGTAGCTTTCGTGTAGACAAAGGCTACAGTTGTGTAGTTATGTATATAGGTACTTAGGTAAGTAGGCTGGTATATGGTTCAAATTAGAAGATATATATATATATACATTTCTGTTACATTCATTATAACGTAACGTCATCCCATTGGTCCAGACATAGCAACAGGACTTTGTTCATTTTCCGATGAACGTAAAAATTACGTCGTCAGGGAACTACTTTAACAGCTGTTTACAAACTATTTTTAGACTGGGGATGTCGGGGAACTCCAAGTTTTAAATATCAATAATATGAACGGAAAATAAATAATTGGTATGATAAACACTAAGTGTTTTAATAAGAAATATATTTTGGGGTATAAAATTAATTAAATAGTAACTTTATAAATTAAAAACTTAATCTGCACGTGCAACCCAGCGTTATCAGCGTTAGCAATGGACACAACAGAAATGGCAATACGTGGTTTTGATATGGATACTTCTGAGTTACTGGAAATATTTGATGATGACTTTGATGACGATTTAATAATGGCATCGTCTAATAGTGAAGATGGAATAAAACAAATGAAGAAAAACCTGGAATGCAACCCCAAACTAAACACGTCACAGAAGTCACAACACAGATTTAAGAAGTTAACCGAGGAACAGCTGATGGAACTAGAGGAATGTAAACAATGAAAGTCAACAAAAAGAAATACTAAGTGGGCCCTAAAACTGTTCTAGGGTAAGTTAACCTTCAAACAAATAGCCTATTACAAATCACTCAAACAACACCTTGGTAACTTTATCCAAAATGCTTACAATACACATTCTGCGAAACAAAATATTTATAGGAGTGAGAAAAATAAAAAGGATGGGGAAGGATGATTAATCTACAAGAATCCCTTGTGTAAAAAACAAAAAAAACAAACAAACAACAACAACGAAACAAAAACCCCATAAGCACCACCCTAAATAAGAGTAAAAGCAGTGTTACGTATAAAAAATAAAATAATAAAACGTCATTGAAAATGACGTCTTTAGGAATTTTTATGTGACACTTGTGCGCAATTGTTGATCATAAACTGGATATATTTTTACACATTATAAACCAAATATAAACCTATAAATGATAAAATCTCTGTATGAAAACAATTACCAAATTGTGTTAGCATCCCTAATTAAGTATTATTACAATTGTATTTTTCAGATTGGTATAGTGAAACAGAAGGCAGCATGGTTGATTTTAATTCTGTTACCAGCGAAGATCCGAATATTAAATTGCGAAAATTCTACGCTGAAGCCCAACCAAAAGATAAAGTTAAACGCGAAAATGTTATGTCTGCGGGCCAAGCTGTGGAATATCACAAAAATACCCTGAAAAAATGTACGCGCCGCACTAAACCGTCATCTGCATGACATAGGTCAAGATGTTGATATAGTGAAAGATAAACAATTCAAGACATCCAACGAAATGCTGGACAGCAAACTGAAATTCAATGTAAAGGAAGGCATTTCGCGAAGCACAAAACACAAACAAATAATAGTATCAGCTAACCTAGAGAAAATAAGTACCTTTCTCCATGAAAGCTTCATGCGTTTTAGAAATTGGTTCAATTTATCGGTCCACTTTGTCAGTCGTGGATTAGAATTCCACCAACAACTGAATTTAAAATCTTTCAAATTTTCAAAAGATGAAAATAACTGTGAATATGTAGCGATTGTACCACCAAGGTGGTGTTGATAGCGTGGAAGCACCTACTGACACACGGATGTATACAACTAACGATACTTACTGTCCAGCTGAAGCACTTCTTTCGTTAATCGAAAAAACTCACCCAGACGCCAAATCTCTATTTAATCATTGCTCAAAGGATGCCTTAAATTCTCCCAATAGTGAATCTGTCTGGTACACCACAGTGTTCCAGTGAAACAATCCCAGCTTACTCGCTTCATGGCCGACATTTGCAGGCAGTCGAAAACTAGCACAATATACACAGCACACTGCTTGCGAGCAGCAAGCATCCAGGCTATGAGTGATGCTGGCTTTGAAATGAGGAACATCATGTTTATGCGTGGGCATCGAAGTGAATCTGCTGTTAGAAGTTATAACAGAGATTTCCCATCCATACAGAAAAAACAAATTAGCAAAACTTTGTCGACAATGGCAAAACAGAAACTTGTCCCGTCTACTATTTCGGCGCCTCAAATGCTTGTTCCATTTGAAAATCCAGCAGTTCAATCAAGTTCGCACAATTTCACATCAACCGGGTTCATTTCTAATTCTTCTTTTCAAAATTGCACTTTCCAGTTTGGCGGCAATTGGCAATAATTAAATTAAGTGTGAATTGATGGTGCTGAAGATTGAAATCTTCTCGTGAGTGCATTAAAAAAATTTGCAACGTCATAACTTCTGATGACGTCATTTTATTTTTATATTTATATCTTGTATTACTGAGCGTTAAAGTTTAAGAAACAAATAAAATAATTCAAAATAAAATATGAACTTTTAGTAGTATTATTAATAAGTATGTTTGAAATTTAATTATAAGGATTGTCTGTAATTTCTATTACGTTCATCGGGGTATGAACAAAAAATATCATCCGCAAACTTCAGTGAGAACGGCTTCGCCGATTCACACAGTTTGCGGATGATTTTCTTTGTTCATACCCCGATGAACGTAATAGAAATTACAGACAATCCTTTTATATATATATATATATATATATATATATATATATATATATATATATATATATATATATATATAATATGGGGGGGGGGTGTAAAGAAATGTTTTATTCAAAGATAAAACCAATACATTTCATTTACTGTGGTAAGAACCACATAGATAATTAAAGGGGGAACCATCTCCTTGCACTATACTCTTTTCTATTAGCATTAATCCCGCAATCAGTCAAACAACTGACGGTTCAAGCACGTCTGTCATAGGCACATTCTCCGAATTTCCCGGCGGATGTATCCAAGACAGGGGCATCCCACAGGCAGAGCAGTACACACTACGGTCTTTGTTCCACACGTTGTGGAGCACTGGCTGTAACGAGAATTATCCCAAACGGCCTACCACTCCTATAACGACCGCACATCAAACGAGCTATTTTCAACTGTCAAATTAAAAATCTATAACTACATGTATACCATTAGGTTTCACTATTTTAACCTTGATTAAAAACGTTACTGATGTTAGTACAATAATTACGAGGTCTAACGTTAGTAAATATAATTTAAATTCATCTTTTCTATATGTTGTTTTCGTTTGTGGTTATTTTAGAAACTGAATCTTATAAATACATGTCTGTTAATTGAAGACGTTTGCTGTAACGTACCTGTTTCACTCGATAATGTTTAGACGTTTGCTGTGACTTACCTGTTTCACTCGATAATGTTTAGACGTTTGCTGTAACGTACCTGTTTCACTCGATAATGTTTAGACGTTTGCTGTAACGTACCTGTTTCACTCGATAATGTTTAGACGTTTGCTGTAACGTACCTGTTTCACTCGATAATGTTTAGACGTTTGCTGTAACGTACCTGTTTCACTCGATAATGTTTAGACGTTTGCTGCAACGTACCTGTTTCACTCGATAATGTTTAGACGTTTGCTGCAACCTACCTGTTTCACTCGATAATGTTTAGACGTTTGCTGTAACGTACCTGTTTCACTCGATAATGTTTAGACGTTTGCTGTAACGTACCTGTTTCACTCGATAATGTTTAGACGTTTGCTGCAACCTACCTGTTTCACTCGATAATGTTTAGACGTTTGCTGCAACCTACCTGTTTCACTCGATAATGTTTAGACGTTTGCTGCTACCTACCTGTTTCACTCGATAATGTTTAGACGTTTGCTGTAACCTACCTGTTTCACGCGATAATGTTTAGACGTTTGCTGCAACCTACCTGTTTCACTCGATAATGTTTAGACGATCGTGGATAACGGTTTTTAGTCCAGGAAAAATGGCCAAAAGGTCGGAAAAAATTAGTGTTTGTCGGTCAGATTTATTGTCTCGACATTTTGTGGATTCGTGTATCATCCAATTTCAATATTTAAATTAAGTTAGCTTTATGTTTTGTGGGTTGTGTGAAGTCATCATCATTATTATTAGTAGTATAACCATTATTATTATTATTATTATTATTATTAATATTATTATTATTATTTATTTATTTATTATCACCATCACCATCACCGTTATTATTATTAGTAGTAGTAGTAGTAGTAGTAGTAGTAGTAGTAGTAGTAGTAGTAGTAGTAGTAGTAGTAGTAGTAGTAGTAGCAGTACAATTATTAGTATGCTCACTTTGCTTCTGGGACAATTTTAATGTAAGATGTTTTGTTTTTAAATTATTTTGGATAGTATTGTTCAATTGTGTAAAAAAAAAAAAACATATTTGTGCTACATTATCAGTTAGCATTTGTATATTTTATGTTGGGAGGCAATGAGACCACCAAACCCCACCCCGACAAAACCCAACTTAAAAAGCAGTAAAGAAAAGCGCAACTATGTGAATCCGACAAGTTGTTGATAATTTTAAGTTCGCCAACTTTTTGTTGGTGGGCGCTTGTTCAAATCTAAAATAAATAACAGAAAATCCTTATACTTAAATTTGAAAAATACTTATTAATGAAAACACAAAACTAGATCATATTTTAATTAGGTTTAAATAAATAAATACATAAAGGCCCACTTACATGTTCCAATGAAGGCCGTGACGTTGTCGTTGTAGTAAGCTGCCGCGGCCGCCGTGGCGACGTAATGGTTTGTACACCTCGACTCAGTCGGTCTGAACACAAACCTCAGGTCGATCGTTTCGTTGTACATCTTCCGGATTCGATCCAGGGCCATGTCGATCCCAGGGACGAACCTCAGGTACCCGTATTCACTCGTGTCGTTCCGGTTGATCGTCACAACTGTCGCCACGAACGGAGCAGAGGTAGCCGGGATCGGTGTAAACGTAATCGAAGCGAAGATCAGAACCAATACGTTTCTGATTTCAAATTTCGTTTTCTCCATCGAAATAATAGCATGCAATCAACAGTTGTATGAAAATGGTTTTAAAGTTTGTCTTTGTGGGGTTTTTTTTTATCCGAAATACACAATTAATACGCATATGATTTGAAATTTCCCTTTCTCCATTGGTATAATTGCTCGTAATCAACGGTTATATGAAAATGATTTTAAAATATGTCGAGCTTTATTGTCTGAAAGTCACAATTAATACGGATTTGATTTGAAATAAAACGACGTTTTCAATTGCTGCATGAAAATGCTATTAAATTATATATTTTTCTTCATCCAATAATCACAGTTAATAAGCACATGATTTGAAATTTCGCTGTCTCAATCGGAATAACCCACGTACTCGAGGACTAATTGTCAGTTTAAATGTTGTACGAAAATCGTGAAATATGTCCGAAAATCACAACAGATAAGTGTATGATTTACAATTTCGTCGTGTCCATCAGAATGAAAACAGGTATTCGAGGATTAATTGCCAACTTAAGTCTTGTTTGGAAATGTGTAAAATATGTTTTCTTCATCCAAAAATCACAATAAATACTTATATAATTTTAAATGTATTTAAGGATGAACACATACTCAAGAATTCCCAAGTTAACGGTTGTACGGAAATATTTTTAAAGTATATTTTTCTTCATCTGAAAATCACTAATACGAATATAATTGGGCATTTCGTAGTCTCCGTTGAAATAAAATCATGTAGTCAGTCATTACTAATATAAGGAATGAACAAAATGCTTTTAAAATAGGTTTTCTTCCGAAGAGCACACCTAATACGTAAATGAATTTGAAATTGTGCTGTCTTCTTTGGGATAAAACCACACAATCGTTGATTAATAGTCAACTGAAGTGTTTACGAAAATCTGTAAATAGTTTCCTTCATCCGAATAATCACAACGATTATATATATATAACATGAAATGTCGCTGTTTCCATTGGAATAAACTCATGCAGTCACGGATTGGTTAACAATTTAGTGTTGCACGGAAATGGTCTTGAAGTGGTTTCTTTCAAACGGATCACTACCGATTGACTCGGTGCTTTGCCATTTCTGACTTATACTCCACGATTGGCATTACAAACATTGTGGTAAGTACTGTCCTGCCTATAAAACATGCATACAGAAGGTCCAAACTAACGCTTGTAGTTGGAGCAACATATATGGCAGAAGCAGGTTTCCTCTCTATTAATCTTGACTATTTGTTGAACTAAGCCTACGTAAAACATCGAACAGCCATAGTTTGACAGTCTCCGATATGTCGTTAAACAGATAGTCCTTTCAGTTGCTTTTTATCAAACTACATCTCGTTTTTCTAAAACAAATGTCCAGAATTGTTTTTTGTCAAGCAATGGAATAATTTGAAGAATTCCAACCAACAATCAGATCAATGGCATAAATGTATCATTAGAAAGTCATCTCTCTCTGCCGGGGTAATCGTATTTAACTCGTTCTCAATCACCGCTTTGTTATACGGCGAACGATTTTTAACCTTCTCTTTTGCGCACTTCCCAACAACATCTCATAGATTTAAAATATTGAAACAACTTCGTGAAATAAACCAATGAAGGAAACGCCCGTTTGATACTAATTGGAGTTTATAGAGTTAGCGTGCACCGCGGTGCCTCATCGATATTTGCACTGTCGTTCAGTGTTTGGATGTTTGAGGAAATTAAAGATGATATTTGTTTAACGAAAACTCAGTACATTTCTAAACCACGGCTGTTTTGTGTCTAATATAATATGGTTATTTCGATATTTGTTTAAGAGACTGGGAGAAACAGGGGGAAACAGGAAGAGATAGGGACGGATAGAGATATAGGCAGGTAGATAGACAGATATAGAGACAAAGACAGAAAGAGGGAGATACGAAGATCGAGAGGGGAGGGAGATAGAAGGTGCGAGAGAGAGAGAGAGAGAGAGAGAGAGAGAGAGAGAGAGAGAACGAGCGAGCGAGAGAATGTGTGTATGTCTGGTGGGGGGGGGGGGGGGGACAGACAGACAGACAGACAGACATAAACACAGACACGGAGACCGATAGAGACAAAACAAAACAAGAAAGAAAGATAGGCAAAAAAACATATATGAAAATACGTACATAGACAGACATACATACATGGAGAGACAAACAGAGAAACAGAGAGAGAGAGAGAGAGAGAGAGAGAGAGAGAGAGAGAGAGAGAGAGAGAGAGAGAGAGAGAGCGAGTCAGACAGACATAGACAGACAGACAGGGAGAGACATACATAAAGAGACATACAGAAAGGAAGAGAGACATACAGACAGGAGGAGACATACATAAATAAATACAGAGATACAGACATACAGGAAGAGACAGACAGACAGGGGAGACATACATACATAAATAGAGACAGAGATACAGACATACATGGAGAGACATACAGACAGGGGAGACATAAATAAATAAATACAGAGATACAGACACACAGGACGAGACTGACAGACAGGGAGAGGATAAATACATACATACATAAATAAAGACAGATATACAGACATACAGAAAGACACATACATATAGGGGAAGACAGACATACAGACAGGGAGAGGATAAATACATACATACATAAATAAAGACAGATATACAGACATACAGAAAGACACATACATATAGGGGAAGACAGACATACAGACAGGGAGAGACAGAGACTGAGACTATGATCCAGGATATTACAAAGTTTGGGCTCACAAAAATCTACAAAGGGCACAATTTGGTTTGTCAACGGTTAATGAGCCAAACTTTCGAAGTCAGCGACATGTATTTAGGATGTGTGGACGTCCAGTAGCATACTGCATCGAAACGTCTTGAAAGATTCTTAATAACAGAGTATTGTGTTAGAGGGACATTCCTGAGTTTGCTGTAATTTTAAAGATGTTATCGTCTAACAGAGATTTTTTAACGATTGTAATTACATATGAAATATATTTTCCTGCACAACATATTAGTGGTTGCATCTTAAATGTGTTTCTGATCGTTCTAATAATTGTACTAGATTAAACTTCATTTTATTTCCCTACCGGTATGCAAGATGTTCAATATCTGTGACATTGTGACATTTCGTTACCTTATTTCATCGTAGTTTCGTTCATATGTAATCAGAGTTTAATCAAAAATGGGTCTAGGCGTGGCTTTCAGATCATACACAGTTTTGCACGGAAGTTTAATCAAAAACGGATCTAGGCGTGGCTTCCAGATCATACGCCGTTTGTGGTCCTTAACCATATGTCCGATGCCATATAACCGTAAATAAAACATTTCTTTTTTTTTCTTTCAGTCTCGATATGTTATATGGTTTAATAGTACTGTATGATCCGCGGGGGACGGATTTACCTCAGACGGTTGAGTGCTCACTTGAGGTGCTTGCGTCGCAGGATCGAACCACCTCGGGTAATTCATTCAAATGATTGGGATTTTTTCTCATTCCGACCAGTGCACCACCACTGGTCAAAGTCCGTGGTATGTGTTTTCCTGTCTGTGGGAAAGTGCACATAAAAGATCCCTTTCTGCATTAGGAAAAATGTAGCGGGTTTCCTCTGTTGACTACGAGAATTATCAAATGCTTGACATCCAATAGCCGATGGTTAATGAATCAATGTGCGCTAGTGGTGAAGTTAAGTCAAACAAACTGTGCATGGTCCGTTTGTGTCAAATACAAATAAAACTATTTCTCAAGAAAGCTAATTTTAATACTGGGGTGGAAAAAAACAGCCAAGGTATACGGTTTTACCTGCATTATTGCTTGTAATCGATAATTTAAATGAAGGTTTGCGATTTACTATAGCTATGTAGTTATCCATTAGTTTCCATCATACCGGTATTGACAAAAAAGAAGAGATTTAACCTATGCAATTTGATGGCATTTATTTACTAATAATTACTTCAGATAGTGTATAACCCTAAAAGAAAATATTCGTCGTTAATTACCTTACAATAAACATGAAAAAGAGAAGAAAAAAAATAGATAGAAAAGCGTATACAAATTGAGTTATTTCCCTTACATCACTTTTTCAATATCATTTTAAAACATCGTTCCCGTCAAACCGGCCTCGGTGGTGCCGTGGTTGAGCCATCGGACTACAGACTGGCATGTACAGCGTTCACAGCCCGGTACCAACTCCCACCCAGAGCGAGTTTCAAAGATTCAGTTGGTAGGTGTAAGACCACTACAGCTCTTCTCTCTCAGTAACCACTAACAACTAATCCACTGTCCTGGACAGATAGCCCAGATAGCTGATGTGTGTGCCCAGGACAGCGTGATTGAACCTTAATTGGATATAAGCACAAAAATAAGTTGAATGAATGAATGTTCCAGTCAATTGTTGGACAGTATAAATTAGTGATTGTGTACCACATGTGATAGGCCTTCTGAAATTGCCTTCACATGTTTTAAAGTTAAAGTTTGTTTTAACGACAGCACTAGAGCACATTGATTAACCAAGCATCGGGTATTGGATGTCAAACATTTGGTAATTCTGACATGTAGTCATCAGAGGAAAACCGCTACATTTTTCCTAATGCAGTGAGGGATCTTTTAGATGTACTTTCCCAGACAGGAAAGCACACCACGAACTTTGACCAGTTGTGGTGCACTGGTTGGAACGACGAAAAAAAAACTAACGAGTTGAATGGATCCACCGAGGTGGTTTGATCCTGCCTGTGACGCAAGCAACTCAAAGGAGAACTCCACAGACTGAGCTAAACCCCGCCACTGATATGTTTTAAGACTTGTTATTCATAAGGAATAACTAGACTTCCAGTCGGAACTTTTAGTACAGTTTTTACCTCATACTGACTTTTACTCTAAATTTTAATTTGATCTATCTGTGATATTTGTATTTTTTATACAGCTTTTGTACACTGTGTTTTAATTTAGCTGTTTAATTTTTATATTGATGTTGATCAACACTTTATTTGTTTGCATTTACCATAGTTTGACCGGCCTCGGTGGCGTCGTGGTTAGGCCATCGGTTTACAGGCTGGTAGGTACTGGGTTCGGATTCCAATCGAGGCATGGGATTTTTAATCCAGATACCGACTCCGAACCCCGAGTCTCAATGGGTAGGTGTAAGCCATTTGCACCGACCAGTGATCCATAACTGGTTCACCAAAGGCCATGGTTTGTGTTTTCCTGTCTGTAGGAAGCGCAAATAAAAGATCCCTTGCTGCCTGTTGTAAAAGAGTAGCCTATGTGGCGACTGCGGGGTTCCTCTAAAAAACAGTGTCAGAATGACTATATTATGTTTGATGTCCAATAGCCGATGATAAGATAAAAAAATCAATGTGCTCTAGTGGCGTCGTTAAATAAAACAAACTTTACTTTACTTTTTGTACCATAGTTTGACACTCAATAGCCGATGCATTGTTCGTGCTACGGTGTCGTTAAACATGCATTCATTACAAGAGGGCATCCTGCACTTTAGCTACGTACGTTGACAATTACATTTAATTTAGTTTTGTTTTGAATTGATAGGAATCCGAGCCAACACTGAATGGACAAGGTTAAACTATTTTGAATAAGATTTTTATAAAACAAAGTTAAGATGGTGCAGTCAACGTTAAAAAATGTAATCTTATGTACAAAAAAAAGCCTTAGGTAGCATATATTGTATATGACAATATAAAATAAAATACAATTATATTTAAACCGCCGCCCCATTTTAGAAACAAAAGGCACAGAAATGGGTGAAAACATAGCATCATTTTATTATGATGTATTACTAAACCTGTTTACATATATAATTCAACAGCTGGGAGCGCGTATCATTTATTTTATTATGAACCGTTACAAAACCTGTTTATGTATTGAATTCGACTGCTGGGCTACAGGACGATATACTTGAGACAAATTATAATTTTACTACATACTTACTTTAGATTCGCGTTGCGAGTTTGGAACTGAAATGTTTTGTTTTTGTTTTTGTTTTTTTTTGACATGCATTGTATTTCAAATTGCTCAATTTTGTATCGATATGAAATTGTTGCATTATAAGTTAAGATTATGTAATGGATGTTTTGCTATATAATACGTGAAACTGTGGACTCGGTTGAATGGTGAAATCACACAGTAAAATGCATAGAGCGATGCTAGTTGATAATAATAACAAGCAACACGTTGATACACGTTATTGTGCATCCCGAAAATTATATCTTCTACATTGGTTGAATGCATTCGTTATTTCCAAGGGGCGGGACATAGCCCAGTCGTAAAGTGCTCGTTTGATGCGCGGTCGGTATAGGATCGATCCCCGTCGGTGGGCCCATATGGCTATTTCAGGTTCCGGCCAAAACACCACGACTGATATATCAAAGATTGTGGTATGTGCTATTCTGTATGTGGGATAGTGCATTACAAACGATTCCTTGCTGCTAATCGAAAAAGAGTAGCCCACGAAGTGGCGACAGCGGGTTTCCTATCTCAATATCTGTGTGGTCCTTAACCATATGTCCGATGCCATATAACCGTAAATAAAACATTTCTTTTTTTTCTTTCAGTCTCGATATGTTATATGGTTTAATAGTACTGTATGATCCGCGGGGGACGGATTTACCTCAGACGGTTGAGTGCTCACTTGAGGTGCTTGCGTCGCAGGATCGAACCACCTCGGGTAATTCATTCAAATGATTGGGATTTTTTCTCATTCCGACCAGTGCACCACCACTGGTCAAAGTCCGTGGTATGTGTTTTCCTGTCTGTGGGAAAGTGCACATAAAAGATCCCTTTCTGCATTAGGAAAAATGTAGCGGGTTTCCTCTGTTGACTACGAGAATTATCAAATGCTTGACATACAATAGCCGATGGTTAATGAATCAATGTGCGCTAGTGGTGAAGTTAAGTCAAACAAACTGTGCATGGTCCGTTTGTGTCAAATACAAATAAAACTATTTCTCAAGAAAGCTAATTTTAATACTGGGGTGGAAAAAAACAGCCAAGGTATACGGTTTTACCTGCATTATTGCTTGTAATCGATAATTTAAATGAAGGTTTGCGATTTACTATAGCTATGTAGTTATCCATTAGTTTCCATCATACCGGTATTGACAAAAAAGAAGAGATTTAACCTATGCAATTTGATGGCATTTATTTACTAATAATTACTTCAGATAGTGTATAACCCTAAAAGAAAATATTCGTCGTTAATTACCTTACAATAAACATGAAAAAGAGAAGAAAAAAAATAGATAGAAAAGCGTATACAAATTGAGTTATTTCCCTTACATCACTTTTTCAATATCATTTTAAAACATCGTTCCCGTCAAACCGGCCTCGGTGGTGCCGTGGTTGAGCCATCGGACTACAGACTGGCATGTACAGCGTTCACAGCCCGGTACCAACTCCCACCCAGAGCGAGTTTCAAAGATTCAGTTGGTAGGTGTAAGACCACTACAGCTCTTCTCTCTCAGTAACCACTAACAACTAATCCACTGTCCTGGACAGATAGCCCAGATAGCTGATGTGTGTGCCCAGGACAGCGTGATTGAACCTTAATTGGATATAAGCACAAAAATAAGTTGAATGAATGAATGTTCCAGTCAATTGTTGGACAGTATAAATTAGTGATTGTGTACCACATGTGATAGGCCTTCTGAAATTGCCTTCACATGTTTTAAAGTTAAAGTTTGTTTTAACGACAGCACTAGAGCACATTGATTAACCAAGCATCGGGTATTGGATGTCAAACATTTGGTAATTCTGACATGTAGTCATCAGAGGAAAACCGCTACATTTTTCCTAATGCAGTGAGGGATCTTTTAGATGTACTTTCCCAGACAGGAAAGCACACCACGAACTTTGACCAGTTGTGGTGCACTGGTTGGAACGACGAAAAAAAACTAACGAGTTGAATGGATCCACCGAGGTGGTTTGATCCTGCCTGTGACGCAAGCAACTCAAAGGAGAACTCCACAGACTGAGCTAAACCCCGCCACTAATATGTTTTAAGACTTGTTATTCATAAGGAATAACTAGACTTCCAGTCGGAACTTTTAGTACAGTTTTTACCTCATACTGACTTTTACTCTAAATTTTAATTTGATCTATCTGTGATATTTGTATTTTTTATACAGCTTTTGTACACTGTGTTTTAATTTAGCTGTTTAATTTTTATATTGATGTTGATCAACACTTTATTTGTTTGCATTTACCATAGTTTGACCGGCCTCGGTGGCGTCGTGGTTAGGCCATCGGTTTACAGGCTGGTAGGTACTGGGTTCGGATTCCAATCGAGGCATGGGATTTTTAATCCAGATACCGACTCCGAACCCCGAGTCTCAATGGGTAGGTGTAAGCCATTTGCACCGACCAGTGATCCATAACTGGTTCACCAAAGGCCATGGTTTGTGTTTTCCTGTCTGTAGGAAGCGCAAATAAAAGATCCCTTGCTGCCTGTTGTAAAAGAGTAGCCTATGTGGCGACTGCGGGGTTCCTCTAAAAAACAGTGTCAGAATGACTATATTATGTTTGATGTCCAATAGCCGATGATAAGATAAAAAAAATCAATGTGCTCTAGTGGCGTCGTTAAATAAAACAAACTTTACTTTACTTTTTGTACCATAGTTTGACACTCAATAGCCGATGCATTGTTCGTGCTACGGTGTCGTTAAACATGCATTCATTACAAGAGGGCATCCTGCACTTTAGCTACGTACGTTGACAATTACATTTAATTTAGTTTTGTTTTGAATTGATAGGAATCCGAGCCAACACTGAATGGACAAGGTTAAACTATTTTGAATAAGATTTTTATAAAACAAAGTTAAGATGGTGCAGTCAACGTTAAAAAATGTAATCTTATGTACAAAAAAAAGCCTTAGGTAGCATATATTGTATATGACAATATAAAATAAAATACAATTATATTTAAACCGCCGCCCCATTTTAGAAACAAAAGGCACAGAAATGGGTGAAAACATAGCATCATTTTATTATGATGTATTACTAAACCTGTTTACATATATAATTCAACAGCTGGGAGCGCGTATCATTTATTTTATTATGAACCGTTACAAAACCTGTTTATGTATTGAATTCGACTGCTGGGCTACAGGACGATATACTTGAGACAAATTATAATTTTACTACATACTTACTTTAGATTCGCGTTGCGAGTTTGGAACTGAAATGTTTTGTTTTTTGTTTTTGTTTTTTTTTGACATGCATTGTATTTCAAATTGCTCAATTTTGTATCGATATGAAATTGTTGCATTATAAGTTAAGATTATGTAATGGATGTTTTGCTATATAATACGTGAAACTGTGGACTCGGTTGAATGGTGAAATCACACAGTAAAATGCATAGAGCGATGCTAGTTGATAATAATAACAAGCAACACGTTGATACACGTTATTGTGCATCCCGAAAATTATATCTTCTACATTGGTTGAATGCATTCGTTATTTCCAAGGGGCGGGACATAGCCCAGTCGTAAAGTGCTCGTTTGATGCGCGGTCGGTATAGGATCGATCCCCGTCGGTGGGCCCATATGGCTATTTCAGGTTCCGGCCAAAACACCACGACTGATATATCAAAGATTGTGGTATGTGCTATTCTGTATGTGGGATAGTGCATTACAAACGATTCCTTGCTGCTAATCGAAAAAGAGTAGCCCACGAAGTGGCGACAGCGGGTTTCCTATCTCAATATCTGTGTGGTCCTTAACCATATGTCCGATGCCATATAACCTAAATAAAATGTGTTGAGTGCGTCGTTAAATAAAACATTTCCTTCCTTCCTTCTTCCTTCGTAATTTCGTCCTGAGTACACACATATTCCAGAACGCTTATCGGAATAACAGTGCCTCTACCGAATGGATTATATAGATAACGTCGGATGACGTCGGATATCTGCTTTATCATATAAAGGTAAGAATGGGAAATCCACCCAAGCGGAATTTCTCATTCGGCATGAACAGCTATTATTTCTGTGAAAAAACACCTATTATTTCTGTTATTTCAGACACATTGTACGATGACCTAGAGGTCAAATGAGCGATTTTGTAATGTAGCTTTGCGTGTGGTGTCACATGAGTGACGTCAAAAGTCATATCCTGCTACTATACGGATATGACTTTGCTTTATCCGTTATCATATCCTGTCAACAGAAACGGTGGTTGCAGAATAAATAAATGTTTTATGGTTCACATTATATAAGCTTATATTAATAGCACATCATCTCAAAAAAACTTACACGATTTTAACAGACACACTGAATTATGTTAACACGACTACAAATTTCAGATATTTTGAACAGTGCATATACAATATTCTTACACACACATTGGTGAGAACACCATGCGTTATACACATGGTTGTCAACAAATGTACGTGTGTTAACACTTTCAAGACATACGACTGGCTGCACCTAAGTGATGACCAGGTTAACAATGTCATACAACCAATGAAAAACTATACGATGGAAATCAATTAGACTGTGGCATATAGTTAAACTGATATTCATGTGTCTGTGACGCGTAAGCCAGCTACAGGTGCAACGGCTGTCGATTTTTTTTTTTTTTTTTTTGCTTAAAGCCTGTTTTTGAGGATATGTAAGAAATAGAATAATACATTTGTGTCCTTTAGATACCATTTATCTCACAACTCGTTGTTTAAAAACGTATCAAATTCGGTTTTGCTCGCTGGATACATTTTAAAACAACTCGTTGTAAGGTAAATGATATCTAACGGCCACTCATGTAGTATTATCTATATAAACAACTCGTTGTGACACAAATGGTATCTAACGGCCACTCGTGTATTGTTCTCTATATAAACAACTCGTTGTGAGATAAATGATATCTAACGGCCACTCGTGTATTGTTCTCTGTATAAACAACTCGTTGTGAGATAAATGCTGTCTAACGGCCACTCGTGTATTGTTCTCTGTATAAACAACTCGTTGCGAGATAAATGCTATCTAACGGCCACTCGTGTATTGTTCTCTATATAAACAACTCGTTGCGAGATAAATGCTATCTAACGGCCACTCGTGTATTGTTCTCTATATAAACAACTCGTTGCGAGATAAATGGAATCTAACGGCCACTCCTGTACTGTTCTCTATAGAGAGAACTCGTTGTGAGATAAATGGTATCTAACGGCCACTCATGTATTGTTCTCTATATAAACAATTCGTTGTCAGATAAATGCTATCTAACGGTCACTCGTGTATTGTTATCTATGTATCTGTATTGTGCTGGTATCAATTTACACGTCTCGTACTTCGCACCGTGACCAATGACTCCGTGGTAGAGCAGCTTTCGTCGAACTGAAGAAAATCTACCGCCATTATCGACAGAAATCAATATTGTATGTTCTATGGTTGTTCTGGGGTTTTTCCATTTGACACAGACATATGCATTCCCACAAATCTTCGTTTGATTGTGTTTAATACATATACATCAACATGTTAAGTTTCATTCCGTTTGGTGAGCAACATTTGCGCTCTTTTAAAGCGTTAACTGTCTAGGGCCGTACCTTGATCAAAATGTCCTGTATGCGGTTTATCCCCCGTGTCTGCCTATATTGTGGTGTGTTGCGTGTCACTTCATACTTTGTTCATTCTCGTGGTACCAGGTGATAACATCGGTAAGCGCTATTTATAAATCGGCGATAACGAAATCGGGAATTCACGATTTAATCTACCGTGTGCGTTAATGTGAAATGTCTTCCTCCTGAATAAAGTAGATTTGAATCATCAACTAACATAAAACAAACAAATCGATCATCAGACCTTTTAAGTATGGTAATGCACAGAATCGCGTATTAAAACAACATTAATTTTTCGCATATGATATGACGTGAATAATGTATATTGTAAAATCAATGCAAGTGAACCTAAAAGAGTCTACGACTGGACTGTAAAAAGACGATAAATTTAAATACAACTCCCATTTTTGACATCAGTAGCTCTGTCTTAAAGTAATGTTATAATGATGAAGACGATGACGATGATAACAATATTAATGACATTGATTATGATGACGACGATGATGATGGTAACAATATTAATAACAGTGGTTATGATGACGACGATGATGATGATATTAATGATAAAAATGATGATGATGGTAATATTCATGACAGTGATAATGATGGCGACGATGATGATGCTATTAATGATAGGATGATGAGTATCATGATGATGGGACTAGTAGTCGTACTGTTAATTGCTGTTATTATTATTATTTGTGTTGTCGTCATTGCTATTGCTGTTGTTGTCGGTATTATTGCTGTGTTGCTGTTGCTGTCGTTGTTAAAACAAACCATTAAGAAACATAATACAAACTGTGCATACCATAGCCGTGAAAATCGATAACACACATTGAAGTTAAATCATAAATAGAACATAGGCCAGCTTACAAACTCGTTCCGTTTTCCGTGTTGGACTTTCCCAGTTCCTCGAGAATACCTGCAAGTTAATGTGGCGTGGATCTCCTAGTTGAATATTTAACGACACCTCGGCACAAAAATATGTATAGGCTATTTGGTGTCGAATAAAGGCAGGTATATGAATGTGATTAGCTAATGTATAAAGAGCTGTGGGGAAAAGTCCGATACAATACAAAAACGAAAAGAGTATAATTTAAACATTTAAGAATTGAATGTGGCAAAATATATACACACGAATAGATATAATCAACACACTTTATGTATATTGCTGTTTTTTGTTTTGTTTGTTTTTATTGTTGATTTTTGTTTAAGTATTATTATCTGGGGCCAAGAAAGAAAAAAAAGAGAAAAAGGAAAAGATGTTATGTAAGGAATTAGTATTGATAAAAGAAAGTATTATGAAAAGGTGTGTGAAGGAGTAGTGCGAAGAAGGTATTTTAGAAATAAATGTATCTCAATATTTGATAGTTTTAATAAACATTTATGATGTTTGAAATAAATTATACCACTGCTCCCATTTTGTCTTGAAATCTTCATAATTACCATTTTAATATAAGATACATTTTTCAGTTTTCAACTTTTCTCTAATTATAGTTTTTAAGGCAGACACGTTAAATTTTTGTGTTTGTATTTTCATGGAATAAATGTATTTTATGCTAATAATTAAGCAATTTATTGCATATGTATTTGTTTTTTTAAGCAGACCCAAAATGGCAATATGTTTATCTATAATTGTGCAGTCTCCTATAGTATTCAATAGAAAATCTTTAACATAACAACAATCATAAAATAGATGTTCAATTGTCTCTGGCATATGATTACAAAACGTACATTTATTTGAATTAAAGGGACACACCCTAGTTACGGCTAGTTGTTAACCATTACGGCGTTGTTTTTCGCTATTAAACCCATTTTTTCACAACTAAAATTGCACTTTACTTACCGTTTATTATTTAGAATATACATTTCCATTCACCTGAAGTGTTTTTTTTTGGTAATCCTGGTAATCCTGGTGTTTGTAATACCACAAAATGCATTTTTCGTATTTCTGAAAAACCAAATTATAATTTATTTTGGCTGGATGGAACTAGGGTGTGCGGCTTTAATCTACAAACCTGTAACACACTTAGATAACGTTTTTATCAAATGGAGTGAAAAAGCAGTTTTATATCGATAAATACCATGTGAATCCCATGTCCCAATTGCTTGAAATAATTTTGAAAGTTAGTATTCTGATGTCGACGGTAGATGTCGCTCGAAGCACAACAATGCCTACGTCACGACAAATTTCACAGACTTGGGGGGCGTTCTTTTCACCTCTCCTGGACATGTTCCAACTGTTCTGTCCTGGTTGTATCCCCTCTCCAGATATCGTAGGACTTAGCAAAATTATTGGTTTTAAGGGTTTGTAACGTTTTGTATTGAGATACTTACTTGTCTGAACTTTATTGTTACTGAAAATGTTCACGAACTGTGAAGAAAAATCTCACAAATGAACAACAACAAATCGGATGTTGATTTCGCGAACCGTGCACGAGAAAACAAACCGAACCAAAATGATAACGGTTACGTGGTATACCAACGTCTGTGACATTGAAATGGAAATATCCCGTCTAAAAATAGATTAGACCTTGTCTGCTCAACGGGTTTTTTCTCAAACGTGCGTCCGTTTTTCAGAAATACGAAAAATGCATTTTGTGGTATTACAAACACCAGGATTATCAGGATTACCAAAAAACACTTCAGGTGAATGGAAATGTATATTCTAAATAATAAACGGTAAGTAAAGTGCAATTTTATTTGTGAAAAAATTGGTTTAATAGCTAAAAACAACGCCGTAATGGTTAACAACTACCGTAACTAGGGTGTGTTCCTTTAATATAATGTATTGTATAATGAAATGTGTTAGTAGCGAGAAATCTGTGTAGAATTTTATATTGAAACCAACGTATCTCTAACGCATTTAAATGGTATATTGTAAAATATATTCCATTCTGCTGGTGAATAGCAAAATCTTTATTGTTATATTTAATTGAGACTTTGGAATGGCTGTTGTGTAGCATAACAATTTCTCTACATCCCGTTTTGTCTTTAAGAAGTTGTTTTAGCTTGTGGGGGTAAACTGGTTTTTCGTTTGTAATTGACTCGTTTATTTCATAATTATGTTTTCCATATATCCCTATGAAACATTTCACTGCATTAATTAAAGAAGCATACTCTAGAAAGTTTGTTTTTATATTAAATTTTGCAATAAAATCGCATTAATGTGGAAATCCTCCATCAGTATTAATTAAATCACTTATGAAACAAACTCTCTTTTCTGCATTTTTTTTATTTTTATAAAAAATAGGCTTCTTATTGTTTAATATTTTACTGTTAAACCAAATGTTTATACTAGTTATATCGTATCATTTTCTATTGGCTGTTTACATTGGATGTTTCGCCAGCTATCTAGAACATCTTCCCAAAAAGTGTTAGTCATGTTTTTAATTTTTAAATTAACAAAATGATCAGCATATATAATTAAAGTAGTGTCGGAAATAGAATAAAACTGATTTTCGTCGATTATTTCTTTCATATTAAACTAACAAGTAAATATTTTCTAAATATCTATTTAATGATACTCTACCTAATTTAGCATTTACTTGTTTGGGCTCTCATTGATGTACAAGGTGGTGTTTACTCTTGAAATTAAAAGAAATATATCAGTAAACAGGTGAGTTGTGCACTTTATTGGAAAAGACTATAGCAAATTTTGATCGACATGTGTCAATTTCATTTAGCCTTAAACAAACTTTTAATTTAAAACTGCAAGTTAACTGGATATTTTGAATTGCATCATAAATTATTAATTATTATCAGCACATTTAGTGAATAAAAATTCAATATAAGTACATTGGAAATTTACACAATCTTGCAACCACTTAAAGGTGCTATATCATAGTTATATGTGAGCATCTGTTTGTGATAAAGATTCTCAAATAAAAATGTATTTTCTACTAGCAGATAAAATTACTTTGTTATAATTATTTATAGGCACATAGTTGAAGGTGTAGTCTTTAAACTGTAAAGTAAAATTTAATAAAAAAATTACTTGCAATAGCTGCCATTATGCAACATTAATGCATAGCACCTTTAATACCGGTATAATAGATCACGTATTCAGAATGGTTCTTGACAGTTTTGCTCAAGCGTTACTTAGAAATGTCTACAAATATTTTGTTTTCGAAAGGGATAGGGGTAAACAGTCATCAGAGACGGTCCCTCACATATTACAACAGCAATGAAATTGACAGATGTCGATCAAAATTTGTTATAGTCTGTTCCAATAAAGGTCACAAATCACCTGTTTACTGACATCTTTCATTTAATTTCAAGAGTAAACACCACCTTGTACACCAGTGACAGCCCAAACAAGTAAATATTAAATTGTTTAGAGTATCATTAAATAGATATTTACAAAATATTTACTTATCAGTTTAATATGAAATACATCATGGACGAAAATCAGTTTATTCTATTTCCGACACTACTTTAGTTCTTTGATCGATATACATGTAACTGACGAGAAAAGACATGCCAGTTTTGTATTGTTTATTCTATTTCCGACACTACTTTAGTTCTTTGATCGATATACATGTAACTGACGAGAAAAGACATGCCAGTTTTGTATTGTTTATTCTATTTCCGACACTACTTTAGTTCTTTGATCGATATACATGTAACTAACGAGAAAAGACATGCCAGTTTTGTATTGTTTATTCTATTTCCGACACTACTTTAGTTCTTTGATCGATATACATGTAACTGACGAGAAAAGACATGCCAGTTTTGTATTGTTTATTCTATTTCCGACACTACTTTAGTTCTTTGATCGATATACATGTAACTGACGAGAAAAGACATGCCAGTTTTGTATTGTTTATTCTATTTCCGACACTACTTTAGTTCTTTGATCGATATACATGTAACTGACGAGAAAAGACATGCCAGTTTTGTATTGTTTATTCTATTTCCGACACTACTTTAGTTCTTTGATCGATATACATGTAACTGACGAGAAAAGACATGCCAGTTTTGTATTGTTTATTCTATTTCCGACACTACTTTAGTTCTTTGATCGATATACCTGTAACTGACGAGAAAAGACATGCCAGTTTTGATCGATATACCTGTAACTGACGAGAAAAGACATGCCAGTTTTGATCGATATACCTGTAACTGACGAGAAAAGACATGCCAGTTTTGATCGATATACATGTAACTGACGAGAAAAGACATGCCAGTTTTGATCGATATACATGTAACTGACGAGAAAAGACATGCCAGTTTTGTATTGTTTATTCTATTTCCGACACTACTTTAGTTCTTTGATCGATATACCTGTAACGGACGAGAAAAGACATGCCAGTTTTGTATTGTTTATTCTATTTCCGACACTACTTTAGTTCTTTGATCGATATACCTGTAACTGACGAGAAAAGACATGCCAGTTTTGATCGATATACCTGTAACTGACGAGGAAAGACATGCCAGTTTTGATCGATATACCTGTAACTGACGAGAAAAGACATGCCAGTTTTGATCCATATACATGTAACTGACGAGAAAAGACATGCCAGTTTTGATCGATATACATGTAACTGACAAGAAAAGACATGCCAGTTTTGATCGATATACATGTAACTGACGAGAAAAGACATGCCAGCTTTGTATTGTTTAACAATAACCTTCCTATTCACGTTATCTTTAGTGATGTTATAAACGTAGATAATGTAATAATGTTAATGTAATTAGTTTTTATGGTCCTGAATTATAACATTTCTTTTAACTTTGTCAGGTTTATTTTGCCAAATGAATTGGTAAAATCGCGTATTTAACTTTTCAACTAACTGTTCTGATGGGCATGGTAGCGAAATTAAGAAATTTGTAATTTTTTGTAATATTACTGATTTTAACACTGTGAGTCTGCCTAATAGTGTAAATGTACGGGCACTCCATGCGTTTAATATAATTTCCATTTCTTCTGTTTTTGGCTCGAAATTACATTGTACATTTAAAGAGAAATTAATACTTAATAAAGTAAATTGAATTGAACCCCATGCTAACTTCCATCTAGAACGATGAAGCACTTGTTTTCCTGCCTATCCATATTATCTTTGATTTTGAACGTTATATTGTTGATGTTTATGCGATGATAAACACCAAAACCAATTTACACACTGTAAAGCGTTACAGTGTTTACGTGATACTGAATTTTACTCTAAATTTTAATTTGATCCAATTGTGACATTTGTATCTTTTGCATAGTTCTTTACACTGTGTTTTAATTTAACTGTTGAATTGTTATGTTGATGTTGATCATTATTTGGTTGCATTTACCATACATTGACACAAAATAGCCAATGTATTTTTAGTCCTGGAGTGTCGTTAAATATTCATTCATTCATTCGAAGAGGGCATCCTGCACTTTTGCTACGTATGTTGACAACTGTGCATTTAATTTATATTTGTTTTGAATTGACAGGAATCCGAGCCAACACTGAATGAAAAAAGGGAAAATATTTTAAATAAGATTTTTTATAAAACAAAGTTAAGATGGTGCAGTCAACGTTAAATAATGTAATCTTATGTACAACGAAAAAACCTTAGATGTCATATATTGTATATGACAATATAAAATAAAATAAAATTATATTTAAACCACCGTCCCATTTAAAAAAATATATATAAAAAAGTGGGTGAAATGAGTCAAATTAGAAACTTCTCAACCGTTTCATCTTGGATAATTAGCAAATATGACAGAAGAACGTGTTAAATAAAGTATTTGTTTTATTGTATGACGTCCAAAGAAAGAATAGGAATAAAAGTCGAGTCAAAAATCTGTTCGTCAAAACCACAAACAGTCAAAATGGTAATTCACAAGCAGGGTCGTCTGATGAAATCACAGGTTCAGGAGCGCGTATGCCCTCCGTGTGTACCCACAACACTGAGTGCCTGGTGCGTGTAAAGCCTGCATTAGGGATATGGCGCCATTGTTCCACTAATGAGACACCAAGTCTGTGGAAGGTTCCTGAGAGTGTGCAGGCGTCCTCCGAGGACATCCCAGATGTGGTCTATGGGATTCAGGTCGAGCGACCTTGAAAGCCAATCCATGACATTGATGCCCGCGTTCTTCAGGTAATCCCTTGTCAAGATGGCCATGTGGGGTCTGGCGTTGTCATGCTGAAAGATCAGGCCTGGACCATGATCTGCTGTGAAGGACACACGTTCCTGGGCTAGCACCTGGTCGCGGTATGCAGCAGCTTTGAGGTTGCTACGGCTGACAGGAGTCGAGAACCTCCATTTCTACAGAAAGCACCCCAAACCATTACACTAGCCTCCGAATCTGTCAACTTCACTCACACAACACTGAGCATGACATTCACAATGTCGTCTCCAAACCCTCGGCCTGCCATAGGCAAATCGCATTGTGAATCTTGATTCATCGCTAAACACGACTCTATTCCATTCCCTATGAGGCAAGTGGCGTTGTGCCCACGGTTGACGTTGACGTTGATGGAATGGGGTCAAAATGGGTCCAACATATGGGCGCTGTGTGTGGAGGTGAGCGGTTCGCAGCCGATTTCGGATCGTTTGCGCGGTCACCCGACGTCTGAAAAGTTCATTACTGTTTGCTGTCATGAAACGGTGACGTAACACAATATGACGGTCATCTGCCTATGACGTCACACGTGGTCTACCCGGTCAAGAGCAATCAGCTGTGCTGCCCGTTTGTTGTACTCGTGACCGCAGATCATAAATTGCGTGTCGACTGCTACCCAACGCCCTTGCCACGTCAGCTACTGACGTTCCCGCGTGCAACATGCCGACGGCACGTTCACGTTGCAAATTTGTAAGGCGTGGCATCGAAACAGGTCGTAACAAATATCGTTTTAATGTGTTGTTTTGTTGAGTCAGACTACTGTGAGCAAGTAACGATTAAAACACGTGAGCTATTTTAGTCACGTGGCCAGTGGCATGTGCGAAACCATTTTTGCCTTAATGGTGCTGTACACGTGCTATGGATCGGGTCACGTGGTCTGTGATGGGCTTCAAATGGAGTGTAGACATTGTCATTACAATATTTATTCCTGAAAAATACCTGCTTTCAACACTCATTGACTTTATTCAAATTTTAGATTGTGAAGTTTTTAATTTGACTCAGTATATTACAAAACCCGTATATATATAGAATTCGATGGTTGGGAATCTAAGTTATGGGACGATATACTTGAGACAAATTATAATTTTAGTACATTTTTTTATTTTAGATTTGCGTTGCGAGTTTGGAATTGCAATTTGATTTTTGTTATTCGACATACATTTTATTTCAACTTCCTCAATTGTGTATGGATGTGAAATTGTTGCATTATAAATGGACTTCTACGGCAACACGCGATGAGGACAGACGTCTTGCCATGTACTATCGACTTACACCCCCCCCCCACACACACACACACACACCCCACACCCAAACCCTGGGAGGGGGGCTTTTAGCAAGTTACGGGAAGCTGATTGAATATCGCGTCGCTTACACCGGCAACCGTGACTTTGGTGTATGGCAACACGGTTGTAAAGAAGAAGAGGGGGAAGAGAAGGAAGAGGAAAAGCGCGTCAGGGGTGGCACGGGGGGAATCAAAACTGTCGGTGTTCATGTTGCACGTGCAGACAACGCACGTGCAGTGGTGACATGGTTTGCACGTGGCTGCGTTTTTGCGAATATTCACATTTTGGAACTTTATTGTACAGTAGCTGCGTTTTATCGAATGTAACCGTGGGAATGTGTTTGGGACATGCAATGACCTTATATTCACAAAGCATGAACCGGTAGGAAACATAAAATCGGAGTTATAACCCATTTGTACCCTTTTGCGTTTCTTTTTTTGAAGAGTATATGTATTCATAACAGAAAGGAACTTTACGGGTTAGCATGTCTACCTGATCGGGAAAATGTTTACTTAAATGTACAAAACATTGCTTTCCTTTGCTCATGAGATTTTTTGTCAGTGAATCGAGAGATGATGTTAGGAATTTAAAAGAGTCGACGAAGATTAATTACATCGTCAATGGAGAACGACAGAAACTGTTCTGTATTATGCGGAATGCAGCTGAGTTTTCTGTCTGCAAACCTAGTAGATGCTTGTAGATTTAAATGCGTGTCATACCGTTCGCTGTTATGAAGCACACATATCACTTCTTTTTCCAGTTTGAAATTTAAATTACAGTAACCATGACAGACTCCCCTAAACTTTCCCGTGAGGTGACAGTGGTCAACGTGCCTACTGTAATCTAACTCTTCACCGCACAGATAACAGTGTGTAGCGTTAGCAATTTCCCATCTTGCTTCGGTCGTGAGCACAACGTCAACGGGATTATTAAAAAATGTCCATTATTTCTTCATATTCCTCTAAAATGCTTTCTATAAAATGTTCTGACGCATCGTTACCGGTGTAGACTTTCAGGGGTTTTGTGTATTTATCTAGGATACTTACGATCTTGTATGCGTAACCACACGGTACGTGTTTTTGTATTCGATTTTTTTCGGATGTGGGTTCGAGAACACTTTCGAAATCACTATATATAATAAAGGGAAATCGCTGTGTTTTATACTTTTGTTTGACACCAAAACATTTGATTGCATCATCATCTGGTGGCATAACTAGTATCTGAGCGTTGTGGTAACAGTAATCTCTGTGTTTGTCTAATCGTTCTTCGCTGGTAAAGGACCACAGACACTTTTTACATATGTAATGTTGTCGATCACTGTATTCCGTACAAGCTATTAAACCGGACAAACTTTTGGTTAGACAGAAATGATTTTTTGGTTTATCGTTAAGTGTATTTTTTGTTAGCATGAGAAGATCAATGTGATGGTTATTTGATACGTTGAAAGATTTGCTTATTCCTATGGGATATACAACCTTCTGGAGTGGAGAGTCTTTAGGTTCGTTTCTACTCACTGGTGGAATTTCTTCATAACCGTAAACATTTATAGTCAAGTCATCATGTTTTTCAAATAAATAGATTTGTTTTAGTGTAACTGGAAATGTTATACCATTGACATTCAGTTTGTCATCATGAGGTAAATAGTGATGCGTTCTCTCTGGGTGTGAATGAATGGGAGCGGGGTACAGTTGCGCCAAAACACAATACAGAAAACATTTGTCATCATCGTTTTGAATGTTAAGGATACTTTTGTTCTTTCGCTTCAACTCTACAGGTAATTTGATGTACGACGCGCCTCTGAAAGGTTGAAATCGAATAACGGTCAGTTTCATGGTAATGACTTCTTCAAAATTAAGATTTGACTCTTCTTCTTCATAGTCGTCTAATCTAATCATAATAGTATTCATTGCAGTAGAATATTGTTCTGCTAAGTCATCTGTCTCTGTAGCAACAATCATTTTGTTTTTGAAGTATGGTTCTACAAACGTCTGTTCACCTTCTGTGGTTACTTTTGACATTTTAATTTGTACACAAATACCCCATTTTATCGATAGTTTTTCTCTTAGTTCTGATTGAATATCACGAATAATGTCACGACGACGTGCGACTAGAAATCTCATCAAGTCCGACCTATCTTGCTCAGTACCGACATAGTCAAATTCTCTCACGTAACCACCCAGAGCTTGTCTATTACAACCTCTGTTTGGAGAAAGTGGCTCGTCGGGAATCTGATTGTGGGTAAGGGGCTTGTGCAGCTATGAGATTAATCTGGGGTGGGGGCGTTGTGTCAGGGTTACGACTAATGGTGGCCGATGGTTTGCGTCGCTTATTATGGGGTTGAACACCGACAGTCTGGGAAGATGTAGTACTGACTGACGGAGCTGGCTTTGCTCGTTTGGTACGTCGCTTTCCCCCCCCCCCCCCCCCCCCCCCCCCGATTGTGTGCGACATACTTTAAAATGTCGTTTTAACATATGCACATTGATAAAGTCTATCAGACATAATGAACACTGAAATGTTCTTTGCGGTTTATGATTTCGAGAGTTGTGTATTGCAAGATCTCTAAATGTTGAAAAAATGCCCTGATACTGATTACACGAATACGTTTGAGGTCTACTGATGCATGCTAAAACGTGATTTTCGAGCATGGTTCGGTCTGAACACTGATACAAACAGTTTATACATTTTAAAGTATGTTTATGAAACCTTTTAACATGTCTGTGATAATTATATTTTCTGGTAAATTGGTCACCACAGAGTTCACATATGAAAATGTGTGACTGATTGAAACAATTCCTTTTATGTCTAAGAAGATCAGAATGTTTTGAAAAGCGGCTCTGACAAACATCACAGGAAAATATTCTACATGTCGTGTGAGAGGACATTTTTAAGGTTTAAAGTACTGTTTATTCCTGATTACGTATATAAACTATTTATTCTCGATTACATATTTTAAACTACATTCTTGATTACATATTTAAACTATCTTTTCTGGATTACATATTAAACTATCTACTTTTGATTACATTTGGTTTAAAACTTTGATCACATTTTATATTAACATGTTGCACATGAACACTTTCAGTAACCTGCAAATAAATAATAATAATCTTTTAACTAAGCTGTTTTAGAAATGTTTAGTGAATAAACCATATTTTCAAGTTATAACAACTAAACTATCTTAATAAATTCAATTTATTTCTAAAGTTATATGTTAAACATCTAAATATTTAAAACTGATTAAATTCATGTTTATCTGTGTGGTTCACTTTGAAATAGACTAATTTCTTCGTTGTTGAAAAAGGTTAGCTAACAGTTACCTTCTATATAATATAGATTCGGGAGTAAGGAAGAGTTTGCAGCAGCGGTGTCAACCAAAAGTGTGTCTGTTACTTGTAGACGCAGTGATATTTAAAAGAAAAACAATGCATTTCCCGCGATTTTCATTTCTTCACTTTGACAACCAATTGTAAACTGTTTAATTATAGCAATGATGTAAACATAACTATCAAAACCGTTTATAGAACTATTAAAACCGGTTGAGCAACTATTAAAAGCGTACACTCACTAACTGTTTAATGGAGTGATGTCAGTGCACCTACCCTCATTGCTTTACAAAACTATCGACAACACCCAAATTAACTTAATAAGCATGCTTTCTCTCTCGTGACATTATTACTAATGTAACACTGAAATTATATCTTTTAAGCTGTACATTTTTAACGAAAGTTGTACATACGCATTTATTTCTTCCAATATACATTTTTAAAACAGTATTACAATCCATGCTGTGCTGTGCTACACTCTATGTTAAGGTTGATAAATATCCTGTTATGAATAACCGTGTAGTATCTTGTTTCTGCTCTAGAACATATTATTCTATATGTTATTAAATAGTTTAAACGTTGCACTAACAACTATTCTTCGAATTTCACATATAACATTAACAATGTAGATTGTTTTTATTTTCAAATAATCGCTTGCAAAACAAATATGTTAAAACTGAATACTACAAATATATTTTAAAATAAAGTTATGTAGGTAGGGTAATGTACTCTGCGTTTCTAGGTTAACACTTTCTAAAAAGTATTTCAATCCTTTAAAGTACAAACATAAATCGAACAGAAATGTAGCAAATAGTCACACTCGGTGGACTAAACTGAATACGTTTATTATTATTAAGTATTAGTTTTACCCAAGACCATCATCGCAGATGTCACCTGTTATTTCTATAGTTAAATAGAAGCTTTTAAATTAAAGGCGACTCAAAGTCTGGTGTTTCAATGGTAACGTCTTAAAATAGTCTTGGAAGGTTGAAGAACCAAAATATGTTTTTCATTTGGCAATTAAGTATTTAACCCAAAAAGGTTTTTTGAAAAGAAAGTGGAATTTCTAATTTCAAAGAAACATCTCCCATCATTTGAAATTAAAGATGTAGTTGCCACCTATGATTTTCTATAGTCAATAGAAACTTTATCATGATCCAGCACTTTTTAATGTTGGTTAATAGCTTGCTATTTCTAGTCAATAGGAGGAAAAACACCAAGTCACTAAATCGTGGTAAATGGGTTACAGATGTTCTATTGGTTAATAGTAACCTACCAATCGTTTAGACCTTCTACGTTATTGTTATACGGTTCCATAAAAGTGGAAACGCAACAGTTTGTATCACTCTGCGCAGAATATTATTTTGAAAACATATAAAATTGAAGTAACATATTTTTTTAAATGAATCAGTGTAAACAAATTATTTGTTTTTACAAGGACTATACGATGATCAAAATATGGGGCGTCAATAATGAAGTATATATTCACATAAACAAAATTACAAAGTCAGGCACAAAGCACCTGTCTTTTTCGGCACCTAAGTTCCGTGCTCTGATGGAACACAGAGAGGAAATTCTTGCAGCTGTCACTCAGCTGGAGCGCGAGGTGCAGTAAGAGAGCGATATGCTTTCATTAGCCGTTACCGATGAGAGATTGGAGTAGCAGCAACAGCTACAACATCAGCACTACCAACACCCACCTATGGAGAGAGTTCCACTCCATTCCACACGGTGGTTTCAACCGTATGTTGGAGAGGTTTTTTTACAGTGTAACAAGAGTTAACTCCCTTATAGTCCAGTTAGCGTATGCAAATCATATAGAACTCTAGTAAATCAGAAGTGTTTTGGAGTTTTCTTTAACGAATTAGTCAACATATTTATTACAGTTATGTATTGTTACAAATTTATTTTCCAAATAAATGAGAAGAAACCAGTTCCCACACGGGTTTCTCTTAATATATTATATATATGATTAATTCTGTTGAACAAATATCTTGTTTTCAGTACAAATAAGTACCAACATAACATTAAATATGTAGCAATCCCCCCCCCCCCCCCCCCCCCATTCAGGAAATTGTGCTAATGAAGGAAGATCAACTTTAATAATGATTATAATAATAAATTAAACTGTTTTTATTGTTTTCAAGGAACTGGGCTAGGAGTCCCACAACCACTCGAACAGGCACGTGGTGTGCACACAGTTAGAAGAAGTCGGGGAGCGAACCTGCTGGCGGCCCTACAACACCAGCAGCAGCAGCAACAGTCGCAGCAACATCCACAGCAACATCAAGAGCAACATCCACCGCAACAAAACAGATATATAGACATTTCGCCACCACCAAGTGTAACATTTATTGAATGAATTTTAAACAATTAGAATGTAGTAGAAGTTCTTAGTAATAAATAATTAAGTATTATTATGTGTTATTGTGAATTTAGCTACAAATATTTAAATCTGAATATTTATTACAACTATCTTCTTAGACCAAATCAGAGTTTAACGTGAACATCTGCCCTGAACACAGGTGACGAGCTCAGCCGGCTCCTCTGTCCGGGACACTATATTGCAAATTAAGAAATTGTCTCCCCTTGACCATCAAGAAAATCATTTCTTGTTTGATTATGTACTATTGTGCTTTCATATCGGATTACCTATTAAGTGTTTCATGTTGGATATACCTTCTGTGGAATAGGAAAGTTTCTCCTGTGGAATAGGAAAGTTTTTTCATTTTTGGATATATATTCTGTGGAAATTACCTACACTGGATTACTAAACCTACATAGTGTGGAGAATATGTACCCTGCAAACACCTCTCTCTCTCTCGTAGTCGTTTATTATTATTTTTTTTTATTTTTTTTATTATTATTATTATTATTCTTATTATTATTATAGTTCATTAGCTAGATATATTTACCACACCAATATTTCTTCTATACTGGATTTATATAACTCTGAAACATATATCTTTGTATGTACACAACTTAATGTGTGTAATATTTAAAATGTAGTTTTTAATAAATAAATAAATTATAAACTATTTATTATTGTAATTGTTAATTTTAAATAACTATAACATTGCAAATTATGTAATTATTTCCGCTTGCTCATCAATCAATCAATTCTTGATTGTATGTTTTGATGCGATTACCTACTGTGTGGATTTACCTAATGTGGGGATTTACCTACTGTGGATTTACCTACTGTGGGGATTTACCTAATGTGGGGATTTACCTACTGTGGGGATTTACCTACTGTGCGGAGTTGCCTAGTGTGTGTGGATTTACCTACTGTGGGGATTATCTACTGTGGATGTACCTACATAGTCTGGAAAGTATATATATAATATTCATATTAAACTACTATCTAATAAACTAATACCAGTTAGTGTTTAAAATATTACAAACCAGTGTTCTGTGATAAATAATTTTTATTTATTAAATAACATATGTTTGAATTACAAATACTTGTGACTACATGGAATACATGATGGACTAAAATATCTAAAGTAACGACATATGAAGTTGGTTTCAAATAAGTCATTGTGTAATGTATCTTCACTAAACTGACTCATAATAGCATTCATTATCAGTTCAGTTTTACATTTCTGTAACAGGAAATACAAACAATAAAAAGCACATGTCTTGGATTTGATACATTGTATGGATTTGGCGTTGTAAACGTATGATGTACAATGTTTCCTTATTGTAATGTTCGGGTGGTTTCCCAAAACTATCGAAAAACACTGCTTTGTTTTTGTCAAAATAGAACGCCACCCAGTGTTTGCCGGGAAGGTGAGATGGGTCCGTGTTTACAATACACCCCAAGGTCTCCCCCGTTTCAAGCGTGGTAGTGTATCCCTCGAGTAAACACCGACAATACGTGAACGTAGAACTGGCTCGCAGTTGATCGCACACTGAATCTGTTTGCCATTCATGATCTATTTGACAAACACGTTCCTGGTCTGATCAATTTCAATCAAGCTGGGGAATTCACCATACACTATGCAACTCACTGTCTTTGTTAATGCAGATTGAAACTGCACTTCTAACCGTAAATTACCGTGTTTTAATAAACTTAAATAATCAGAGTCCACAAAAACGGGTTCAAGGTTGAACACAAACAGACCATTTCCCAAAGAAAATTCAGTTCTTTCAATATAATTTCCACAATCCAGGTTCCAGCTATTAACACCTTCGAACAAATTCACGTACGCACTGACGTCATCTGCTTCGACGGGTCGACCGGGCACACTGACCCCATCCAAATATAAGCACACCGTTTTCACGAATGAACTCTGGAAGTTAAACGGGTTCTTTGTGTATGATCCACTCACTCCGTTACCGTCGATAAACCCAACAATCAGTCTGTTTGGACACTGCGACTTTGTACACACTGTCCCACACGTAGCTCTGTTGAGAAGACGGGATGCTACTCATTTTAACTTCGGTTTTAGTGAATGGGTACAAGGCGTTAGACTTTTCAAATAGCTAGTTGTGTGTTAAATAAAATAAGTGCACTGTTCATTTTCAATTTACATATCTTGAAGTAAATATCTAACAGCTCGACCTTGTAGTCCTGACCCGACTTCCCAGACATCAAACAAAAGGGGATGGAGCTCCGAAATAACTTAACTGTCATATCCACACCATTCACCAGATATCTGCCCATGTTAAAATATCTTGACACAGGGGCCCTTCCATGGTAACCGGTTTGCTATCTGCAATGAACAAACCTCTGTCGGACAATCCAGCATTTGTTCCAGTGCTTGTGTCTCCTCGTTGTCCTTGTAGAACAGCTGAGACTGAAGTAGCGATTGTTTGGCCTCTGCTCCGTAATTCAGTAGAGTTTGAATGTATGTTTTGTAGGGATAATGATTGTTCGCAGAACTCACCAGCTGACCTTGTAAATACACAGCGACTTGCGACCTCAGAGCTTGCATGAATAAATTTACTGCTGGCACGTGTTAATCTTTAGAAAGTACAGTACCATCGGAGTGTCTCACTTTCAGTTTAACATGTAAACGACTTCGTTTCAAATCCACATAGTCACTTCCACTATTTGCAATTTGAAATTCTACTGGTGACGAATCTGTAATTTGACTAACAGGTCTAACATCGACGTAGTAATGTTAAAACACACTCGTTTGGTATGGGGGCATAGCAAACAGATCCAAAGCACTGGGTAAACCTTCCACAAAGTCTTTGTCTGTGAGGAGTGACATATCGTTTGTTGTTGACGTTTATACAAATATATCTTTTTCACTAACAACTGATTTGTACTTCGATGCGGGAGATCGTTTTTTCTGTACTGTCATGCGTCTGACGTTTTTGCTTCTGACAATAGAAAGCTCCAGCGTCTCTCGGTTTTATATATATTTTTCAAGACCGTTTTTGTCACGTTCATTCTTTTCAGTGTTAGGTTTCACTCTGGATGACATAACTGAACTGAACTAATGTATTCTGTGACGTTGATTTATACGCGCAGACGATCTTCCAAACGTAGTATTTTAAGTACTTGTTCTTTTAAAATGTTCATCCACTCTACAGTTTTAACGTTCATATCCAAATAGTGTTTGCATTGATACTGACACAAAACAACTCCTGGAGTGTTTAATAAAACTGGATCTGCATAAACAAGACGTAACCACCTGTCAGCAACGACATCTTCGTTCAGTTCAACCCATGCAGTTGTGTAGTAGCGTTCGAGCATATCCTCGTGGCAGTGTTTTACAGGTGTGCGTTTTCTCCTCGTCGAACATGCATCCCATGCACATTTTTTTCACAGAATCGCTGAACCAGTTTATACACTTCAAAGGCGTAACTCAGAGTTAACAAATTTTCCAAGCATTTTCTGTTATCAACTGTATCTACTTCATCCACGAGCACACGAGTTGGCCGTATTTTCTTGATTATTATTAGCTTGGTACTGGTAGTCAAATCGCAGAAAGATCGTTTGGCATCCATTTCACATTCAGTACGACTCTTAAACCAACAAGTTGATTTTTTCACTATTGATTCATTAAAACTGCATTCTGATCGTAAAACATATTTCCAGCTGAAGTAAACAGCCTGTGTCTTGTCGTTATAGTTCATCTTTGAACGCAATCGTTACAAATAATAAATAATTACACTTCTCTTTATGTTATAACATATATTCAAATGCATTGTTTAAAAGACTGGTTGCGATTGGCTAATAATAACAAATAAACGGGTTTCAACTGGTTTTCTATTCAAAAGATATTATTTCATCATTGCTAACAATAAACCTTTCAAAGCATATTTAGATAAAGGTCTTTGCACCCATCACCCTTGTCGCAACTAAAAAACCCAACCCCACACAAAAAAACTGACTCAAAATATATATAAATAACACCACTTTCAATAGGTATTTAGTTCCCACTGAAAACGCGGACGTTCCCGCCAAAAAAATTGAAAAAAATGACAATCATCCATCTAACACAATAGGTGCACTTCGTTTGTTCAAAAATCCATTATACGCTCCACTGAACTGGAAAACCCCATTATTCGCTTCACTGAACCGGAAAATCAAATTATCCGCTTCACTGAACCGGAAAGACACTAGGTGCACACCCATTGTTCCGGAGGCGGAGGCCATTGTTCCGGAGGGCATATCCATTGTACTGGAGGCGTTTCTATTGTATTCCCATTGTTGTCCCCGTTACGTATAAAATATACTACTGCAGTCCCCGATTTGCTGCGACTCCGCTCATCACCTCGCCTTAGCCAACCTTACCTAGGACAGGTAACCTCCTTTTTAGGGCTTAATAGGACTTAAAGAAATTTTGGCAGTCATTCAAAATGTTATGTTTATTTTTTTATTTTTTTTTATTTGTAACCAGTCCAACACACTTTAATTTGACAGCCCGTCTAAATTGCTAAAACCTTTTAGGCCGAGCACTCTAATTTTATTTTTGGAGGGGTTTTGTTTTTTTCTGTCCAGACTTGAGCAGGTGAATCAGCTTAGTGGTATATGCGAACGTAAAACATTATCCGCATAATAAATTAAGATTATGTAATGGCTGTTTTGCTATGTAATACGTAAAACTGTGGATTCGGTCAAATAGTGAAATCATACAGTGAAACACATACGGCGATGCTAGTTAATAATAACAAGCAACATGTTGATACACGTTATTGTGTTAGATGATTTTTTATAATTATTATTCTGCGCTCATTACTGCCGAAAATTAGTTCTTCCATATTGGTTGAATGCATTCATAATGTCGAAGGGGTGGGACGTAGCCCAGTGGTAAAATGTTCGTTTGATGCGCGGTCGGTCTAGAATCGATCCCCGTCGGCGGGCCCATAAGGCTATTTCTCGTTCTGGCCAGTGCACCACGACTGATATATCAAGAGCTGTCCTGTCTGTGGGATAGTGCATGTAAAAGATTCCTTGCTGCTAATTAAAAAAGTAGCCCATGAAGTGGCGACAGGGGGTTTCCTCTCTCAATATCTCTGTGTGGTCCTTAACCATATGTCCGACGCCATATAACCATAAATAAAATGTGTTGAGTGCGTCGTTAAATAAAATATTTCCTTCCTTCCTTCTTCCTACGTAATTTCCTCCTATTCCAGAACGCGTATCGGAATAACAGTGTCACTACTGAATGGATTATATAGATAACTAGTTATGACGTCGGATATCTGCTTTCTCATTTAAAGGTAAGAATGGGAAATTCAGCCGAGCGGAATTTCTCATTCGGCCTGAACATCTATTATTTCTGGGAAAAAAGCTATAAGAGGTCAAATGAGCGATTTTGTAATGTAGCTATGCCTGTGGTGTCACATGAGCGACGTCAAAAGTCATATCCTGCTACTATACGGATATGACTTTGCTTTATCCGTCATCATATTCTGTCAACAGAAATGGTGGTTGCAGAATAAATAAATGTTGTGTGGTTCACATTATATAAGCTTAAAGTAATAGCGCATCATCTCAAAAAACGTACACGATTTTAACAGACACACTGAAGTATGTTAACACGACTACAAAAGTTCAGATATTTTACACAGTGCATATACAATATTCTTACACACACGTTGGTGAGAACACCATGCGTTATTTTTGGTTACACATGGTTGTTAACACATGTACGTGTGTTAACAATTTCAAAACATACGACTGGCTGCACCTAAGTTATGACCAGGTCACACATGCCATACAACCAATGAAAAGCTACACGATAGAAATCGATTAGACTGTGGCATATAGTTAACCTGATATTCATGTGTCTGCGACACGTAAGCCAGCTACAGGTGCAACGGCTGTCAAAAAAAAAGAAATAAACATGTGCTTAAAACCTGGGGGGTTTTAAGAAATAGAATAATACATTTGTGTCGTTTAGATACCATTTATCTCACAACTCGTTGTTTAAAAACGTACCAAACACGCTTTCGCTCGTTGGATACGTAAGGAATTATATGTAAGAAATATAATAATACATTCGTGTCCGTTAGATACCATTTATCTCACAACTCGTTGTTTAAAAACGTACCAAACACGCTTTCGCTCGTTGGATACGTACGGAATTATATGTATTATTATATAATGAAAATATATCTGTATTCTTATTGGTCAAAAACCAGTCACATGACCTTCCGTAAATAGTGATATTGCCCTGAGACGGTCCCACCGGTCCATCAAAAGTGAGATTGCCCTGACCAATGAAAATAAAGATGAGACAAAATTATATCCAATTAATGAGTAGGTAACACAATATAACGTCAACTGCTAATTCTAATGTAAACAAGCACAAACTTGTGACAAAACGCTTTGCTGTCCTTCAACGAAAAGATAACATATTTAGTCATACTGAGTTTAATACCGCAAATACGACAAAAACAAGGTCAGTAATCGTCAAATTGTGTAAGGAATATTTCGCAGATTTAGAAACGTAAATGATAGGCCTACATCAAAATGCAGTTGGAATCGGCACTCTCAGGATTTTATGTTACAAATAAAAAAATACATTAGGAGGTCCTAATCGGTAACTGTTCAGTATAAATGTATGTTCAGATTTATCACTCTTTTGTTTTATTTTGCTATTAATATGATTTTGACACGCTTGCTAGTTATAATGTCTCGAATTTGATTTTTGTCTTGGTAATGTTTCAACTGTTTATTTCCGTATTCCTCTGTGTGTCATACAGCGTCATAGGATTATGTGACGTCACTAAATCCCATCAGTTTTAACGCATTGCGGGGAAATTATAAGTGTTGGCGTATTTCGATTCTGATAAACAAAGCAGGAATGTACAAGTCTTATGGATGATATTATGTAATAAAACAATTACTGACCACATTTCGGGCAATATCATGTTTTATGGAACTCGGTCAATATCAATTTCTTCGGTCCATAAAACATGATATTGCCCTCAATGACGGTCAATAATTGATAAAGAAATAGAATAATACATTCGTGTCCGTTAGATACCATTTATCTCACAACTCGTTGTGAGACAAATGTTATCTAACGGGCACTCGTGTATTGTTATCTACGTATCTGTATTGTGCTGGTATCAGTTTACACGTCTCGTACTTCGCACCGTGACCAAAGACTCCGTGGTAGAGCAGCTTTCGTCGAACAGAAGAAAATCCACCGCCATTATCGACAGAAATCAATATTGTATGTTCTATGATTGTTCTTGGTTTTTTCCATTTGACACAGACATATGCATTCCCACAAATCTTCGTTTGATAGTGTTTAACACATATACATCAACATGTTAAGTTTCATTCCGTTTGGTGAGCAACATTTGCGCTCTTTTAAAGGGTTACCTGTCTAGGGCCATACCCTGATCAAAATCGGTTGGAGGGGGGGGGGGGGGGGGGGGCATTGTTTTTTTTTTTATAAACAAATGAAACACTATACAAATTAAACCCTAAGATGTGTATGCTATTTTCTGGAGTCAAAAAAAGGTGAGAGTATCAGGGGGGCAACTGCCTCCCCCCTCTCCCCCCCCCCGAAGGGTGTGGCCCTGTCGTCCTGTATGCGGGTTTTCCCCGTATATTGTGGTGTGTTGCGTGTCACATGATCATTCATACTTTGTTCATTCTCGTGGTACCAGGTGATAACATCGGTAAGCGCTATTTATTAAAATGGCAATAACGAAATCGGGAATTCCCGATTTAATCTACTGTGAGCGTTAATGTGAAATGTCTTCCTCCTGAATAAAGTAGATTTGAACCATCAACTAACATAAAACAAACAAATCGATCATTAGACATTTTAAGTATGGTAATGCACAGAATCGCGTATTAAAACAACATTATTTTTTCGCATATGATATTGTAACCATGTGGGTTTTATTGTTTTATTGATTTTAGTATGCACAAAACACATGCACCTAAACCTTTGGCTAGGAGCTGTAGGGACATGCATTTACCTGTCTAAACCTCTGACCTCTGACCAGGGACAGTGACGAGCAACCAATAGACTGGCCAGCTGTGTTTGACCTAGTTGGTGGCTATTCATGGTCACTCACCTGACATTCCTTTACATGCACAGGCTACACACTCTTGATCTGCTTTAAACATACACTGGGATAATTGGTGAGTTATAGTTCTACTTTCTAATTCACTTTACTATTTTACTAACATATAAAGTACAGTTTATAAATTACAAATAAGGTTTAAATAAATAACTACTTCAATTAACATTTACTTTGATAAAGGAATAAACTGAAGTAATGTAAGTATTAGAATTTGGACGTGGCACTTACGCTGTAGCAATAATGGATATCCCTATAGCCAAGCCATAATTAAATGAGTTGTTATTATTGTTTTAGAAATGTATGTGAATAGTGTGTATGTGTGTATATTAAATTAGAATAGTATTAGTTATATTTTACTTGTTTCTTGTAGACTTTTTGACGACTGATGTTACCGCCCTAAAGCCCACAGCTGAAGGTAATGGTATTTCAGTGTCTAGGTAAACCGTATCACCTATGAGGATAATGTTTTCTGTACCGTACCTTTATTTTATTATACTATATATCGCCATATGTGTACTTGTTGTCGGCTGTAAATAATGATTTAAAGCCGCACGCCCTAGTTCCATCCAGCGAAAATAAATTATAATTTGGTTAATCTACTAACCTGTAACACACTTAGATCACGTTTTTATCAAATGGAGTGAAAAAGCAGGTTTTATATCGATAAATACCATGGGAATCCCCATGTCCCAATTGCTTGAAATAATTTTGAAAGTTAGTATTCTGATGTCGACGGTAGATGTCGCTCGAAGCACAACAATGCCTACGTCACGACAAATTTCACAGAGTGCGCACAGACTTCGGGTTCGTTCCTTTCACCTCTCCTGGACATGTTCCAACTGTTCTGTCCTGGTTGTATCCCCTCTCCAGATATCGTAAGACTTAGCAAAATTATTGGTTTTAAGGGTTTGTAATGTTTTGTATTGAGATACTTACTTGTCTGAACTTTATTGTTACTGAAAATGTTCACGAACTGTGAAGAAAAATCTCACAAATGAACAACAAGCAAACGACAACAAATCGGATGTTGATTGCGCGAACCGTGCACGAGAAATCAAACCGAACCAAAATGATAACGGTCACGTGGTATACCAACGTCTGTGACATTGAAATGGGAATATCCCCTCTAAAAATAGATTAGACCTTATCTGCTCAACGGTTTATTCTCAGAGGCCCGTGGCATTTTGTGGTATTACAAACACCAGGATTACCAGGATTACCAAAAAACACTACAGGTGAATGGAAATGTATATTCTAAATAATAAACGGTAAGTAAAGTGCAATTTTATTTGTGAAACAATGGGTTTAATAGCGAAAAACAACGGCGTAATGGTTAACAACTAGGGCGTGTCCCTTTAAGATTACCGGCGATTGATTAATGTTCAGTCGTTTAACGTACGGCAATTCTGTATGTGTATTATGCCTATATTTGATGTTTACTGTAGCGATGTTAACTATTGTTCAGTGTATAGTTCTCTTTTGTTTAAAGGATTTGCTATTATCTGTAGATAATAACTAGACTGCAGAGTATATTTATATATATTTTAATGCGTTTTAATATGGTGTTTTAAGACTGTTTTTATATAGTTGTGGATGTATTTTAATAATGCTATTTTTGCTTATAGGGTTTGTTTGACTATTTATCTGTATTCTCTGGAATAAAGAACCCTATAAAAACATCTTCACCGAGTCCAGTTATCTGTTCGGGGGACGTGAATAATGTATATTGTAAAATCAATGCAAGTGAGCCTATAGTGTCTGGACTGGCTGGACTGTAAAAAGACGATCAATTTAAATACTACTCCCATTTGTGACATCAGTATCTCTGTCTTAAAGTTATGTTATAATGATGAAGACGATGATGATGATAACAATATTAATGATAGTGATAATGATGCCGATGATGTCGATGATATTAATGATAACAATTATGATGATAATAATATTAATGATAGTGATAATGATGCCGACGATGTCGATGATATTAATGATAAAAATGATGATGATAATAATATTAATGATAGTGATAATGATGTCGATGATATTAATGATAAAAATTATGATGATACTAATATTAATGATAGTGATAATGATGCCGACGATGTCGATGATATTAATGATAAAAAATGACGATGATGATAATATTAATAATAGTGATAATGATGGTGACGATGATGATTATATTAATGATAGTGATGTATCATGATGACGGGAGTAGTAGTCGTATTAGTAATTGTTGTTGACCGGCCTCGGCCTCGGTGGCGTCGTGGTTAGGCCATCGGTTTACAGGCTGGTAGGTACTGGGTTCGGATCCCAGTCGAGGCATGGGATTTTTAATCCAGATACCGATTCCTAACCCTGAGTGAGTGCTCCACAAGGCTCAGTGGGTAGGTGTAAGCCACTTGCACCGACCAGAGATCCATAACTGGTTCACCAAAGGCCATGGTTTGTGCTATCCTGCCTGTGAGAAGCGCAAATAAAAGAGCCCTTGCTGCCTGTCGTAAAAGAGTAGCCTATATGGCGACAACGGGTTTCCTCTAAAAAGAAAAGTGCCACAATGACCATATGTTTGTCGTCCAATAGCCGATGATAAGATAAAATATCAATGTGTTCTAGTGCCGTCGTTAAATAAAACAAACTTTACTTCGTTTTTGATTAATTGTTGTTGTTATAGTTATTATTGTTTGTGTTGTTATTGATATTATTATTGATGTTGTTGTCAGTAGTATTGTTGTGTTGCTGTTGTTACAACAGATTCTATATTTATATATCATTTAGATGATATTGTTGTTGGTGTCTTTGTTAAAACAAACCTTTACGAAACACAATACAAATTGTGCATACCCCAGTTGTGAAAATCGATCACACACATTGATGTTAAATACTATACAGAACACAGGCAGTCTTACAAACTCGTTTCGTTTTCCGTGTTGGACTTTCCCAATTCCTCGAGAATAGATATATTGATTTGAAAGCCACACTCACCCTGTGGAGTGTTTGTTCAAGGTATAGATAATACCTATTACATTTAACATTGATGCATAGCTAAGCTTTATTTTTAGATCATAAAAGGTAGGTGTGTTGGTGACAACGGTCGCTTTGAAGATAACATTTCTGATGTCATGACATTTCTAGAACACATTTAACAAGCATGAAATATGACTACACTTTATATTTTGCTGTCTAATGCTTACGTATGGGCTTTTATCGAGAAATTCAAGTAGAGTAACAAAGAGAACAATACCCCTTTGACGTGGGGCTATAAATACGTCTGACTACACACTTACGGTTAAAACTTCGGTTTGTCTGGTCTATAGATCACGTTAACGTGACTAGGATCTCGTATTGGAATGTTTAACGACACCTCGGCACAAAAATATGTATAGGCTATTTTGTGTCAAATAAAGGCAGACACACGAATACGATCAATTAAAGTATAAAGAACTGTGGGGGAAAGTCCATTACAATACAAAAACGAAAATAGTATAATTTAAGCATTTCTATATGAAGCCAGGCAACATAATGTCGATCTGACGTGCATTATAAATACATATGACTAGCGAGTGTGACAACACCCTACTGGGAAAATTCAAAATAAAATTATCTAAAAACGGGTTTCTTCTCTAATACAAACCTATTATGTTTGTAGAGAGAGAGACTACATACATAGATAGATACGGAGTTGAGGTATTGCTAAACATAATGTGTTTATTTCACACACTCATCCAATCTCCGTGTTACTGATAGGTCGCATTACAATGGGGACAGTTAGTACAGTTAATGATGTGAATGTGATATAATACCTGATGATTTGTTTTAAATTAATTTAAAACTCAAATGCAGTTTATTCGCTAACCTGACATTATCATATTAACATATTAACGTCTCTTTTCTTCATTCTAAATCGGGAATTCCCGATTTTATTTTGAGCGCCAGCTGGTGTGTTGCAGATCTCCTATAACACGGTCACCTGACGTGATTACTTTACTGAAGGTTACTTTATAGTCACGCGCTAGGCGACACCCGCCACAAACAGAAACGCCACGGATTGGGGCAGGTCGGCTGGTACTTCGGGGGAAAAGTCGCAGCCAAAGTCGTGTAACTTAAAATGTACGTATGCTAAATACCGCGAGGCGAAGCTTCGTTGAAATGGGTATGCATGTGTTAAAAGACACCACAGCCATAGAAAAACTAACACAGATTTCAGTTGATAACGCTGGCGGAATATATAGTGTTCGAAGAAAATTGCATTATTCTGGAGTACTAGGCCACTGCGTCAAATATCAAACAATGCAACAACAACAGATGTGAAGGTGTAAGCGTGACCTTATTGTGCCAAATAAAATATATTCATAGTCGTGTTAATACACTTACGTGTGTTTCTTATTATTGTGTAGCGAACAAAACCCACATGACAGTAGATCTCTTGTTATAAGACCAAACTGGCAGTGAATTTGTTATTACTATATCACAGTATTATTGTTATTCCTATAAGCGGATAGACGTTGTTATTCATATAAACAGACAGATCTTCGACAGTGGCGTTTTTATTCTTATAAACGGATAGTACTTCGACAGTGGCGTTTTTGTTCCTATAAACGGACAGTTCGACAGTGACACTGTTATGGCTAAAAACGGATACAAACCCGACAGCGAGGCTGCAAAGATCCAACTGTATCAGCAATCGTTTAACGGATGGCCAGGGAAAGTGTCTGCAGTGAAACTAGCTATAGCAGGATTCAGATACCTGGGACCTGGAGACAAGGTTATATGTGACACGTGCGGACTAAAACTCTACAACTGGGATGGCAGCGAGAAACCCACGGACGTGCACAAGTCTAACTCTCCTCGGTGTGAGTTCATCAACAAGTGGTTTGGCGGCTCCGTCGTGTCGGATTCTGTAAGAGTAGCACCATCAGAGCCGCCTCCTGCTTTCCCGCAGTTCTCAGACATCAGTTCTCGACTCGACTCCTTTGAAGGTTGGCCCCAAACTATGACCCATCAGTCGCCAGCGACTTTAGCTGCAGAGGGGTTCTACTACATCGGGTCTGCGGACAGAACGTGCTGTTTTCAGTGCGGCATTCGTCTGAGAGACTGGGATGGAGATGATGACCCGTTCGACTGTCACAAGGAATATGCTCCTGGCTGTTCGTTCATCAAGCGCAGAGAGCGAGAGAGGCAGGGACAGCTGGAGAAGACAGAGAAAACGTCAAAGGAACAAGCTGAGGGTCCAGAAAATGGGATCAGTACATTGACTATAGGTGAAGCTACATCGGATTTCAAAACCAATAACAATACGCCAAGTAACGAAGCGACAAACTCAGTGACACCCAATGTGACAAACACAGTGACACCCAATGTGTCAAACACAGTGACACCCAATGTGGCAAACACAGTGACAACCAATGTGACAAACACAGTGACACCCAATGAGGCATCACCCGTCTCGGAAAGGCACACTGATGTATTTGATGCACCAGCAGCCGGCGTAAACGTAGCTGATGGTGGACAGTCGGATAAACACAATGTTGATGACGACAGTAGAAATGATGTCAGTGATGACGTGGTAATCGACTGGCAATGTCCCAAAGTTCTGGCAGTTCTGGATTATGGATGTACTAAGGAGGAAATTACGAAAGCGTTTAAACAATATGGGGGAGATCATTTCCGGGATGCACAATCATTGTTGTTAGCCATATCGGACGCTTCATAACAGATTGAAACAAAAACAAACCAACAACAACAACAACAACAACAACAAAAACTGCATATGACTAACGAACGTATGTGTACTCCGCTACAGAGACACAAACGTGCAGACTAAATCGATGGAACTCACGTCGGCCTCAGGGTGCCAACACATGGGACAATATTTCGAAATCTGAGGTAACCGGAAGTCCCGTTCAGGTGTTACTTTTTACCTTGTTCGGTTACGTGTGTTCGGTTACGTGAATTATATTTGCGTAACCTGTGGGTTAACTCATCGGTTATCTCAAAGTTACGTTCATTTGTGAGGTTTTGTCTTCACCGTTCTACAATATTTTCATTAACAATAAAGTTCAGTATCTAAATACAAAACTTTACAAGCCCCTAAAACCGTTAATTTTACTCAGTTGTTTTTGTTTATTCCTTACAATTACCGATGTCGGGTATACATGGAGGAAATCAATTAACATTCGGTGCATGTCACATAACCGCACACGTGCCGCCACTGATTCTGACAATGTGGGGACCCAATCTGTCGAGGTTTTTGAACAGGTGAACAGATGAACACTTTCACTACTCCGTTAGAACTTAGAAGTGATTATTTTGACAGTATGGTAAATGTGTTGCAGCTATTTACTTCATGGAATTGTTTCGTGCTGGGGTGTCATTAAACGTTCGTTAACTCATCCATCCATTAATGGAAATGTTCTAGTGTTACGGTATCTACGTGGAAGGCAACTATGGGATCGCCGGGAGAAGATGAAGTTAAAAGCTAAAAAAAAAAAAAACTAAATTTAATATGACACGACATGACAGACATGAGTTCAGGAGGGCGATTGATCGCGGTCGCTCGCTAAGCTAATTGTTGTGTCTAACGTTAAATAAATGTAATAGGACAGGAGACGGTGGTACCAGTCAAATGTTTCGCGAGCGCTCGGCCTCCTGAACGCAGTGCCATATATTATTATTATTATTATTACAATTATTATAATTATAATTATAATTATTACAATTATTATAATTATAATTATTATTATAATTATAATTATAATAATTGTAATTCGTAAATTAGTATTATACTAATTGTAATTATTATAATTATAATTATAATTATTATTATAATTATAAAAACATTAAATCATCATCATTATTATAACTATTTTTTATTTTTATTATTATTATATTTTTTTTTTTTTTTTTTTTTTTTTTTTTTTAAATAACCTTCTTTATTTTCTTGTGTAGATTTGTTTGTTTTCGTCTTATTTGTTAACGTAGGCTAACCGCAGTCTGAAGGTAGAATCATAATTAGTACTTTAATTAATGAATGTTTTGGAATTTAATTTTGGAATTCGTAAATGTAAACAAATCATACTATTATTATTGTTATAATTATAATTATTATAATTATAATATTATAATTATAATTATTATAATAATTATAATAATCATAATTATAATCATAATTATAATTATAATTATGTATTATAATTATTATAATTATAACTATAATAATAATAATAATTGTAATTCGTAAATTATTATTATAATAATTGTAATTAAAATTATTATTATAATTATAATTATAATTATTATAATTATTATTATAAAAACATTATAGTAATTATAATTATAATTATAATAATTATAATTATAATTATAATTATAAAAACATTAAATCATCCGTAAGTATTTCAGTGACAATGCGTAATGTTTAAATGGGTTTTTTACAAACAAAATATGCATGTATCGTTTTTCAATATTTTTATTTTTTTTATTTTTTTTTGCAGCAACACGTATTTTATGTATATATTCAACAACGCATGCCACACCATTCTATACACCATTCATAACAAACATGACAGCATTTAATAACAAATTACCATCAAATCTCATGTTGATAAGAGGGTGAAAGGAAACTGTTCGGACCACTGGCATAAAGCAACTGCGCATGCACAGACATTTCTGTATCTAGCTTCTTTGTGCTTGATAATGATTTCTAGTAACAATCCGTACAGTTGCCTGCTGTGGCTGTTCCAGCATATTATCTTCACCGCTGTTGGGGCAGGACGTAACGTTCGCTTGATGCGTGGTCGGTCTGGGATCGATCCCCGTCGGTGGGATCATTGGGCTATTTCTCGTTCCAGCCAGTGCACCACGACTGGTACAACAAAGGCCGTACTATGTACTACCCTGTCTGAGGAATGGGGCATAAAAATACCCCTTAGCTGCTAATCGACAAAAGAGTAGACCATTGAAGTGGCGCGACAGCGAGTTTTCCTATCTCTATCTGTATGGTCCCTTATCAATATGTCTGAAACATATACTCGTAAATTACAGAGTTGAGGTATTGCTAAACATAATGTGTTTATTTCACACACTCATCCAATCTCCGTGTTACTGATAGGTCACATTACAATGGGGACAGTTTATACAGTTAATGATGTGAATGTGATATAATACCTAACACTAGTTTATGCGCTAATCTGACACTATTATATTAACACCTGATTTGTTTAAATTGGGGATTCCCGATTTTATTTTGAGCTGGTGTGTTTGCCGACCTCTAGTAACTAAGGTTACGTCGTGATAGGTTACTTTATAGTCATGCGCTAGGCGACAACCACCACAAACTGAAACATCACGGATTGTGGCCTGTCGGCTAGTAGTTCGGGGGAAAAGTCGCAGCCAAAGTCGTGTAACTTTGAAAGAAAACACAGCCATAGAAAAAGTAACACTTGGTAATATATAGTGTTCGAAGAAAACTGCATTATTTTGGAGTACTAGGCCACTGCGTGAAATACGAAACAGAACTTCGACAGTGGCGTTTTTATTCTTATAAACGGACAGTTCGACAGTGACACTGTTATGGCTAAAACGGATGCAAACCCGACAGCGAGGCTGCAAAGAACCAACTGTATCAGCAATCGTTTAACGGATGGTCAGGGAAAGTGTCTGCAGTGAAATTAGCTATAGCAGGATTCAGATACCTGGGACCTGGAGACAAGGTTATATGTGACACGTGCGGACTAAAACTCTACAACTGGGATGGCAGCGAGAAACCCACGGACGTGCACAAGTCTAACTCTCCTCGGTGTGAGTTCATCAACAAGTGGTTTGGCGGTTCTGTCGTGTCGGATTCTGTAAGAGTAGCACCATCAGAGCCGCCTCCTGCTTTTCCTCAGTTCTCAGACATCAGTTCTCGACTCGACTCCTTCGAAGGGTGGCCCCAAACCATGACCCATCAGTCGCCAGCGACTTTAGCTGCAGAGGGGTTCTACTACATCGGGTCTGCGGACAGAACTCGCTGTTTTCAGTGCGGCATTCGTCTGAGAGACTGGGATGGAGATGATGACCCGTTCGACTGTCACAAGGAATACGCTTCTGGCTGTTCGTTCATCAAGCGCAGAGAGCTAGAGAGGCAGGGACAGCTGGAGAAGACAGAGGAAACTTCAAAGGAACACGCTGAGGGTCCAGAAAATGGAATCAGTACATTGACTATAGGTGAAGCTACATCGGATTTCAAAACCAATAACAATACGTCAAGTAACGAAGCGACAAACTCAGTGACACCCAAAGTGACAAACACAGTGACACCCAATGTGACAAACACAGTGACACCCAATGAGGCATCAGCCGTCTCGGAAAGGCACACTGATGTATTTGATGCACCAGCAGCCGGTGTAAACGTAGCGGATAGTGGACAGTCGGATAAGCGCAATGTTGATGACGTCAGTAGAAATGACGTCAGTGATGACGTGGTAATCGACTGGCAATGTCCCAAAGTTCTGGCAGTTCTGGATTATGGATGTACCAAGGAGGAAATTACGAAAGCGTTTAAACAATATGGGGGAGATCATTTGCGGGATGCACAATCATTGTTGTTAGCCATATCGGACGCTTCATAACAGATTGAAACATAAACAAACCAACAACAAAAAAGAAAAAAACTACATATGGCTAACTCACGTCGGCCTCAGGGTGCCAACACATGGGACAATATTTCGAAATCTGAGGTCACTGGAAGTCGGTTCAGGTGTTATTTTTTACCTTGTTCGGTTACGTGAATTATAACTGATCGGTTATTTCAAAGTTACGTTCATTTGTGAGGTTTTTCTTCACAGTTCTAGAATATTTTCATTAACAATAAAGTTCAGACAAGTAAGTATCTAAATACAAAACTTTACAAACCCTTAAAACCGTTAATTTTACTAAGTTGTTTTTGTTTATTCCTTAAAATTACCGATGTCGGGTATACATGACTCGTAGAAATTGACTTAAAATGGATAAAATCAATTAACATTCGGTGCATGTCACATAACCGCACACGTGCCGCCACTGATTCTGGCAATGTGTGGACCCAATCTGTCGAGGTTTTTGAACAGGTGAACGGGTGAACACTTTCACTACTCCGTTAGAAGTGATTATTTTGACAGTATGGTAAATGTGTTGCAGCTATTGACTTCATGGAATTGTTTCGTGCTGGGGTGTCGTTAAACGTTCGTTAGCTCATCCATCCATTAATGAAAATGTTCTAGTGTTATGGTGGAAGGCAACTACGGGATCGCCGGGAGAAGATGAAGTTAAAAGCTAAAAAAAACCCAAAAAACCCAACTAAATTTAATATGACACGACTTTAAGCTAGACACAAAGTCTAACGTTAAATAAATGTAATAGAACAGGAGACGATGGTACCTGTCAAATGTTTCGCGAGCGTTCGGCCTCCTGAACGCAGTGCCACAGATCACAGAAATGTTCAACAACTGAGGTGATGGAGTTTGTGATAAAACAAGAAAAGGAGTTTCTTTTATTTAACGACACCACTAGAGCACATTAATTTATTAATCATCTGCTATTGCATGTCAAACATATGATAATTTTGACACAGTCATAGAAAGGAAACCCGCTACATTTTTCCATTAGTAGCAAGGGATCTTTTATATGCACCATCCTACAGACAGGATAGCACATACCATGGCTTTGGATATACTAGTCGTGGTGCACTGGTTGTCACGAGAAATAGCCCAATGGGCCCACCGAAGGGGATCGACCCGAGACCGACTGCGCATTAGGTGTGCGCTTTTCCACTGGGCTACGTCACGCCCCCGAGCGAGTGATAGCGTCAAGGGACGGGACGTAGCCCAGTGGCATAGTGTCTGCCTGGTGAGCGAGTGATAGCGTCAAGGGACGGGACGTAGCCCAGTGGCATAGTGTCTGCCTGGTGAGCGAGTGATAAAGTCAAGGGGCGGGACGTAGCCCAGTGGCATAGTGTCTGCCAAGGGACGGGACGTAGCCCAGTGGCATAGTGTCTGCCTGGTGAGTGAGTGATAAAGTCAAGGGGCGGGACGTAGCCCAGTGGCATAGTGTCTGCCAAGGGACGGGACGTAGCCCAGTGGCATACTGTCTGCCTGGTGAGCGAGTGATAAAGTCAAGGGGCGGGACGTAGCCCAGTGGCATAGTGTCTGCCAAGGGACGGGACGTAGCCCAGTGGCATAGTGTCTGCCTGGTGAGTGAGTGATAAAGTCAAGGGACGGAACGTAGCCCAGTGGCATAGTGTCTGCCTGGTGAGTGAGTGATAAAGTCAAGGGACGGGACGTAGCCCAGTGGCATAGTGTCTGCCTGGTGAGCGAGTGATAAAGTCAAGGGGTGGGACGTAGCCCAGTGGCATAGTATCTGCCTGGTGAGCGAGTGATAAAGTCAAGGGGTGGGACGTAGCCCAGTGGCATAGTGTCTGGGTGAGTGAGTGATAAAGTCAAGGGACGGAACGTAGCCCAGTGGCATAGTGTCTGCCTGGTGAGTGAGTGATAAAGTCAAGGGACGGGACGTAGCCCAGTGGCATAGTGTCTGCCTGGTGAGCGAGTGATAAAGTCAAGGGGTGGGACGTAGCCCAGTGGCATAGTATCTGCCTGGTGAGCGAGTGATAAAGTCAAGGGGTGGGACGTAGCCCAGTGGCATAGTGTCTGCCAAGGGACGGAACGTAGCCCAGTGGCATAGTGTCTGCCAAGGGACGGAACGTAGCCCAGTGGCATAGTGTCTGCCTGGTGAGTGAGTGATAAAGTCAAGGGACGGGACGTAGCCCAGTGGCATAGTGGCTGCCTGGTGAGCGAGTGATAGCGTCAAGGGGCGGGACGTAGCCCAGTGGCATAGTGTCTGCCAAGGGACGGGACGTAGCCCAGTGGCATACTGTCTGCCTGGTGAGCGAGTGATAAAGTCAAGGGACGGAACGTAGCCCAGTGGCATAGTGTCTGCCTGGTGAGCGAGTGATAAAGTCAAGGGACGGAACGTAGCCCAGTGGCATAGTATCTGCCTGGTGAGCGAGTGATAGCGTCAAGGGACGGGACGTAGCCCAGTGGCATAGTGTCTGCCTGGTGAGCGAGTGATAAAGTCAAGGGACGGAACGTAGCCCAGTGGCATAGTGTCTGCCTGGTGAGCGAGTGATAAAGTCAAGGGACGGGACGTAGCCCAGTGGCATAGTGGCTGCCTGGTGAGCGAGTGATAAAGTCAAGGGACGGGACGTAGCCCAGTGGCATAGTGTCTGCCAAGGGACGGGACGTAGCCCAGTGGCATACTGTCTGCCTGGTGAGCGAGTGATAAAGTCAAGGGACGGAACGTAGCCCAGTGGCATAGTGTCTGCCTGGTGAGCGAGTGATAAAGTCAAGGGACGGGACGTAGCCCAGTGGCATAGTGGCTGCCTGGTGAGCGATTGGTCTGGGATCGATCCCAGTGGGTGGACATACTGGGCTATAGCTCGTTCGAACCAGTGCACCACGACTGGTATGTCAAATGCCATGGCATGTGCTATCGTGTCTGATGGATAGTGCACATAAAATATCACTTGCTACTAATGGAAAATATATTTGACATAGCAAAGTGGAAATCCCTCATTTGATGTGCGGTCGTTCCAGTTTCTCGTTCCAGCCAGTACACGACTGGCATATCATATGTCTGTGAGCTGGTGCATATAAAAGATCCCTTGCTACTATTATTATTATTACAATTATTATAATTATAATTATTATTATAATTTTTATAATAATTATTATAATTATAATAATTGTAATTCGCAAATTATTATTATAATAATTGTAATTATAATTATTATAATTATAATTATTATAATTATAATTATAATTATTATAATTATAATTATAATTATTATAATTATAATTATTATTATAATTATAAAAACATTAAATCATCATCATTATTATTATTTTTTTTTTTATTATTATTATTATTTTTTTATTATTTTTTTATTATTTTTTTTTTTTTTAAATAACCTTCTTTATTTTCTTGTGTAGATTTTTTTGTTTTCGTCTTATTTGTTAACGTAGGCTAACCGCTGTCTGAAGGTAGAATCATAATTAGTACTTTAATTAATGAATGTTTTGGAATTTATTTTTGGAATTCGCAAATGTAAACAAATCATACTATTATTATTGTTATAATTATAATTATTATAATTATAATATTATAATTATAATTATAATAATAATTATTATTATAATAATTATTATAATTATAATCATAATTATAATCATAATTATAATTATTATTATATATTATAATTATAATTATAATAATTGTAATTAGTAAATTATTATTATAATTGTAATTATAATTATAATAATTGTAATTATAATTAGTATAATTATAATTATTATTATAAAAACATTATAATAATTATAATTATAATTATAATTATAAAAACATTAAATCATCCGTAAGTATTTCAGTGACAATGCGTAATGTTTAAATGGTTTTTTTACAAATAAAATATGCATGTATCGTTTTTCAATATTATTTGTTTATTTCTTTATTATTATTATTAATTTATTATTAACAAAACTTTACAAACCCCTAAAACCGTTAATTTTACTAAGTTGTTTTTGTTTATTCCTTAAAATTATCGATGTCGGGTATACATGGAGGAAATCAATTAGCATTCGGTGCATGTCACACAACCGCACACGTGCCGCTACTGATTCTGACAATGTGGGGACCCAATCTGTCGAGGTTTTTGAACAGGTGAACACTTTCACTACTCCGTTAGAAGTGATTATTTTGACAGTATGGTAAATGTGTTGCAGCTATTGACTTCATGGAATTGTTTCGTGATGGGGTGTCGTTAAACGTTCGTTAGCTCATCGTGTATCTGATTTTTATTGACTTCATGGAATTGTTTCGTCGTGGTTAGGCCATCGGTCTATAGGCTGGTAGGTACTGGGTTCGGATCCCACTCGAGCCATGGGATTTTTAATCCAGATACCGACTCCAAACCCTGAGTAAGGCTCAATGGGTAGGTGTAAACCACTTGCACCGACCAGTGATCCATAACTGGGTTTTTTACAAACAAAATATGCATGTATCGTTTTTCAATATTATTTGTTTATTTGTTTATTATTATTATTAAATTTTTTTTTTTGCAGCAACACGTCTTTTATGTATATATTCAACAACGCAAACCACAACATTCGATACACCATTCATAACAAACATGACAGCATTTAATAACAATTTACCGTCAAATCTCATGTTGATAAGAGGGTGAAAGGAAACTGTTCGGACCACTGACATAAAGCAACTGCGCCTGCACAGACAGTTCTGTATCTAGCTTCTTTGTGCTTGATATTGATTTCTAGTAACAATCCGTACAGTTGCCTGCAGTGGCTGTTCCAGCATATTATCTGCACCGCTGTTGGGGCGGGACGTAGCGTTCGCTTGATGCGTGGTCGGTCTGGGATCGATCCCCGTCAGTGGGTCCAATGGGCTATTTCTTGTTCCAGCCAGTGCACCACGACTGGTATAACAAAGGCCGTAGTATGTACTACCCTGTCTGAGGAATGGTGCATATAAAATACCCCTTACTGCTAATCGAAAAGAGTACCCATGAAGTGGCGACAGCTAGTTTCCTCTCTCTATCTGTATGGTCCTTATCAATATGTCTGACACCATATACCCGTAAATAAAATGTGTTGAGTGCGTCGTTAAATAAAACATGTCGTTCTTTCACCCTTGTAATTAAAATGAAAGAAAGAACCGTTTTATTTAACGACGCACTTAATTAAAATGAGTGTTAATACAATTTGATGGTAATTTGTCAAGAAACTTCTTTCTTTTTCTTCTACTTTTTATAGACAGGACAGCAGTTAGCATAAACCAATTTAAAAAACCACATCCGTAACAAGGCATATCACAGCTGTTGATATACCAGTCGTAACAAAAACGACAACACATACCACAATCTTCGATATACCGCTAACAAAACATAAACTATGTTAGCACATATCACAGCCTTTGATATACCAGCCAGTAAACGCAGACATGACAGCACATACCACACTATTTGATACACCAGTCGTTAATAATTGAAAACTACGCCATAGTATTTAAAAACTAGGGTCTGTCACTTTAAGCTGGCGTCAGAATACAACAAACTCTAGCTTCTATGCTGGGTAGATACTCTCATTTCACATCAGTGAAAAAAAGAGAAAAAAAAAAGCTTCCTGAATTAGGAGATAATCATATGGATTTTTTAGATTTGCGGGTGTTATTGTTTATTTGATCACGCAACGTTTTCATGTTTGACCGAAGGCGTGAGCCTGGGGTCTTTTTTGCGGTGTTTTTTCTCTATTTAATCAAGAGTATTCTATTTTTTATAAACATACTGCTGAGTATATTTATATAGCTTTAGTATCTTTTTATGCAGATGTATGTATCATCGTGTGTTATATATTTTAAGATTATTGTTATTGTTTTACAGAGTTTTTTGCTAGTACCCGCAATAAAGAACTCTATGAAATTGCTTTCGTCTTTTGTTGACGATTAGTAATAGTAACAGTTCTACTACTGAACTATCCACACACACACAAACACACCTCGTAATGCATGGGGACAAGCAACTTGATATATTTATCAACATGTGACTTGTATTCATAAGCGTACGAGACAGGGGCGGGGGGGTGGGGGGTGGGGGGTGGGTGCACATCTCCCCTAGTACTTGAGCAAAATCTCCAATTCGGGCAAAAATGATACAGATATTCGGGAAAAAAATTTCTAACCTGAGACCTTTTTATCATGTATTTTCATCATTGTGTCCTGAAGATTTTAAAATGCGTAGTGATTCGTTCGGAACCCTATTTAGCTGTTTAGCTGTCATTGTCCAGATACGGGCATTTTTGTTTAATTCGGCCAAGATCCAGCTTGCCCCCCCCCCCCCCCCCCCCCCCCCCATCACCACTCTCTACAAATATGGGAGCCTGCACGCCTATGCTTGTGTTACACCGATGTCCGGTTCATCCTACCGACGGAGCAGGAAGAAGGAACTCTTCTTACGTCATGGTCATGGTCATACACATCTGACGCACTGGTTTGCTTTGTTTACAAAGGAACATTCCACCGCAGTCTGAACACTAACACTAAGTGGGGCGCTACGTAGCACAGTGGTAAAGCGTTCGCTTGATGTGCGATCGGTCTCGGATCGATCTCCGTCGGTGGGCCCATTTGGGCTATTTCTCGCTCCAGCCAGTGCACCACGATTGGTGTATCAAAGGCCGTGGTAAGTGTTCTCCTGTCTATGGGATGGTGCATATAAAAGATTCCTTGCTGCTAATCGAAAAGACTAGCCCATGAAGTGGCGACAGAGGGATTCCTCTCTCAATATCTATGTGGTCCTTAATTGTATATCCTATGTCATATAACCGTAAATAAATTGTATTGAGTGTGTAGTTAAATAAAATATTTCCTTCCTTCCTAACACGAAGTGTGAATTTAAGACCTATAACCCCTGCGTGTGTTGTAACCTCACCGTGGTACAGGGGTGTATGCATGCGTCTACAAAAAAACACGCATGCAGTCAGCTGCAATGAAATAATGATATAGTTTGTATGCCCACAACGCAAGCCGGAGACTCATTGGACGCAGCAGTCAGACCACGCGCATGCGCCGCATCCAGTCTATATGGGCCTTTACCACATGCATGTTCCCTGACCCCGTTACAACGTAGTTTGACAAACATCAGTCGTATGTATACCGGATGACCATCTAGGCTAGTATACTATTACACGCGGACCCACAGGGAGGCTGATGAGTGTGTGCCCCCCCACCCCCACCCCACCCCCCACACACCACCCTTGAACGCCATAGACAAACTGTCCCGGGAATTCAATATGTAACACATGCATGTAACGATCAGTTAAAGAAAATTGTTTTGTTTAACGACACCACTAGAGCACATTAATCAATTAATCATCGGCTATTGGCTGTCAAACATTTGGTAATTTCGACATATAGTCTTAGAGAGGAAACCCGCTACATGTTTCCATTAGTAGCAAGGGATCTTTTATATGCACCATCCCACATACAGGATAGCGCATACCACGGCTTTTGATGTACCAATCGTGGTGCAATGGGTCGAGCAAAACATTGCCCAGTGGGCCCACCGACGGGGATCGATCCCAGACCGACCACGCATCAAGCGACCGCTTTACCACTGGGCTACGTCCCGCTCCCCGATCAGTTAAAGTTTGTTTTGTTTATCGACACCACTAGAGCAGATATATTTCTTAATCATCTATTATTGAATGTCAAACATTTCGTAATTTTGACGTATAGTCTTAGAGAGGAAACCCGCTAATTTGTTCCTTTAGTAGCAGAAGATCGTTTTATATGCATCATCCCACAGACATGATAGCACATACCACGTCCGTTTATGCACCAATCGTGGTGCACTGGCTAGAACGAGAAATAGTCCATTGGGCTTAATGATGGTGACCGACGTCAGACCGACCGCGCATCAGGCGAGCGTTTCACCACTGAGCTACGTCTCGCCCCTTGAATATAACGAGTGAGGACCTTTTTTCAGTGAGGCGCTTCTGGAGGGTGATTTTCTGTTCATAATGCATGTTGGCGTACTTTTGTAATACTGCAGATGCCCTTTTTTAGACATTGCACCCCATCCATGGAAACACCCTACGGTCGCCCCTGTTAATGTACATGGTAACTATCATACATTTAGCAATGTTTGTACACCATATTTCCGGCGCTCTATTTGAGGGTTGTTACCGGAAACAATTGTTTCGCTACTTCCATGCGCAGTACGAGAAATCAGTGTGTCCATTGTGAGGCGGTGACTGGACTATCAGGATTATCAGCGGGCTGTTAATTTGACGCAGGACTTCAGAGGTGGTGTGGTTTTAACTATGATCTCCAATATATTCACAATACAAGCGGTACTGCTTCTCATTTATATAATTCACAACCACATCGGTGAGTATGTTGATTTAGTTTGTTCTGGTTATAAGTTTTAAGAAGTTACTTATCGCAATACAAGTTATTAAAATAATAATAATAATAATAATAATAATAATAATAATACAAAAAATAATTTGTTTTTAAATAAATAATAAATAAATAAATAAATAAATAAATAAATAAACAAATAAACAAATAAATAAACACAAAACAAAAACAAAAAAACCCCAGAAGAAAATGAAAATTAGATGTCATTTCAATCATTTGAAACAGCACATATTGTCTACATTTGTTTTGTATGTATTGTGTGTGTGGGGGGGGGGGGGGGGGGGGACGTAGCCCAGTGGTAAAGCGCTCATACTGTCTACATTTATTTGTTTTGTATGTATGTGTGTGTGGGGGGGGGGGGGGGGGGTACGTAACCCAGTGGTAAAGCGCTCATACTGTCTACATTTGTTTTGTATGTATTGTGTGTAGGGGGGGGGGGGGGCGGGACGTAGCCCAGTGGTAAAGCGCTAATACTGTCTACATTTGTTTTGTATGTATTGTGTGTGTGTGTGGGGGGGGGGGTGGACGTAGCCCAGTGGTAAAGCGCTAATACTGTCTACATTTGTTTTGTATGTATTGTGTGTGTGGGGGGGGGGGGCGTAGCCCAGTGGTAAAGCGCTCATACTGTCTACATTTGTTTTGTATGTATTGTCGGCGGGGGGGGGGCGTGACGTAACGCAGTGGTAAAGCGCTCATACTGTCTACATTTGGTTTGTATGTATTGTGGTGGGGGGGGGGGGTGAGACGTAGCCCAGTGGTAAAGCGCTCATACTGTACATTTGTTTTGTATGTATTGTTGGGGGGGGGGGCGTGACGTAACGCAGTGGTAAAGCGCTCATACTGTCTACATTTGGTTTGTATGTATTGTGGTGGGGGGGGGGGGGTGAGACGTAGCCCAGTGGTAAAGCGCTCATACTGTACATTTGTTTTTTATGTATTGTGGGGGGGGGGGGCGGGACGTAACGTAGTGGTAAAGCGCTCATACTGTCTACATTTGTTTTTTATGTATTGTGGGGTGAGGGTGGGGGGGGGGGGCGTAGCCCAGTGGTAAAGCGCTCATACTGTCTACATTTGGTTTGTATGTATTGTGGGGGGGGGGGGGCGTAGCCCAGTGGTAAAGCGCTCATACTGTCTACATTTGCTTTGTATGTATTGTGTGTGGGGGGGGGGGACGTAGCCCAGTGGTAAAGCGCTCATACTGTCTACATTTGGTTTTTATGTATTGTGGGGGGGGGGGGGGGTGGGGGGGACGTAGCCCAGTGGTAAAGCGCTCATACTGTCTACATTTGTTTTGTATGTATTCTGGGGTGGGGGGTGGGGGGGCGTAGCCCAGTGGTAAAGCGCTCATACTGTCTACATTTGTTTTGTATGTATTGTGTGGGGGGGGGGGGGGGCTGGACGTAGCCCAGTGGTAAAGCGCTCATACTGTCTACATTTGGTTTGTATGTATTGTGTGTGTGGGGGGGGGGGGGGCTGGACGTAGCCCAGTGGTAAAGCGCTCATACTGTCTACATTTGGTTTGTATGTATTGTGTGTGTGGGGGGGGGGGGGGGCGTAGCCCAGTGGTAAAGCGCTCATACTGTCTACATTTGTTTTGTATGTATTGTGTGTGTGTGGGGGGGGGGACGTAGCCCAGTGGTAAAGCGCTCATACTGTCTACATTTGTTTTGTATGTATTGTGTGTGTGGGGGGGGGGGGGACGTAGCCCAGTGGTAAAGCGCTCATACTGTCTACATTTGTTTTGTATGTATTGTGTGGGGGGGGGGGGGGGGGACGTAGCCCAGTGGTAAAGCGCTCATACTGTCTACATTTCGTTTGTATGTATTGTGGGGGGGGGGGGGCGTAGCCCAGTGGTAAAACGCTCATACTGTCTACATTTGCTTTGTATGTATTGTGTGGAGGGGGGGTGGGGGGGGCGTAGCCCAGTGGTAAAGCGCTCATACTGTCTACATTTGGTTTGTATGTATTGTGGGGGGGGGGGGGGACGTAGCCCAGTGGTAAGGCGCTCATACTGTCTACATCTGTTTTGTATGTATTTGTGGGGGGGGGGGGGGTGGCGAGACGTAGCCCAGTGGTAAAGCGCTCATACTGAATACATTTGTTTTTTATGTATTGTAGGGGGGGGGGGGGGCGAAACGTAGCTCAGTGGTAAAGCGCTCATACTGTCTACATTTGTTTTGTATGTATTGTGTGTGTGTGGGGGGGGGACGTAGCCCAGTGGTAAAGCGCTCATACTGTCTACATTTGGTTTGTATGTATTGTGTGTGTATGGGGGGGGGGGGGGCGTAGCCCAGTGGTAAAGCGCTCATACTGTCTACATTTGGTTTGTATGTATTGTGTGTGTGTGTGGGGGGGGGGGGGACGTAGCCCAGTGGTAAAGCGCTCATACTGTCTACATTTGGTTGTATGTATTGTGTGTGTGGGGGGGGGGGGGGACGTAGCCCAGTGGTAAAGCGCTCATACTGTCTACATTTGGTTTGTATGTATTGTGTGTGTGTGGGGGGGGGGGGGACGTAGCCCAGTGGTAAAGCGCTCATACTGTCTACATTTGGTTTGTATGTATTGTGTGTGTGGGGGGGGGGGGACGTAGCCCAGTGGTAAAGCGCTCATACTGTCTACATTTGGTTTGTATGTATTGTGTGTGTGGGGGGGGGGGGGGACGTAGCCCAGTGGTAAAGCGCTCATACTGTCTACATTTGGTTTGTATGTATTGTGGGGGGGGGGACGTAGCCCAGTGGTAAGGCGCTCATACTGTCTACATCTGTTTTGTATGTATTGTGGGGGGGGGGGGGGGCGAGACGTAGCCCGTGGTAAAGCGCTCATACTGAATACATTTGTTTTTTATGTATTGTAGGGGGGGGGGGCGAAACGTAGCTCAGTGGTAAAGCGCTCATACTGTCTACATTTGGTTTTTATGTATTGTGTGGGGGAGGAGGGGGGGGGACGTAACCCAGTGGTAAAGCGCTCATACTGTCTACATTTGTTTTGTATGTATTGTGGAGGGGGGGGGGGGGGGGGGGGGGCGTAGCCCAGTGGTAAAGCGCTCATACTGTCTACATTTGGTTTGTATGTATTGTGTGTGTTGGGGGGGGGGGGACGTAGCCCAGTGGTAAAGCGCTCATACTGTCTACGTCTGTTTTGTATGTATTGTGTCGGGGGGGGGGGGGGCGTAGCCCAGTGGTAAAGCGCTCATACTGTCTACATTTGGTTTTTATGTATTGTGTGGGGGAGGGGGGGGGGGGCGGGACGTAACCCAGTGGTAAAGCGCTCATACTGTCTACATCTGTTTTGTATGTATTGTGGGGGGGGGGGGGGGACGTAGCCCAGTGGTAAAGCGCTCATACTGTCTACATTTGGTTTTGTATGTATTGGGGGGGGGGGGGGGGACGTAGCCCAGTGGTAAAGCGCTCATACTGTCTACATTTGTTTTGTATATATTGGGGGGGTGGGGGGAAACGTAGCCCAGTGGTATAGCGCTCATACTGTGTACATTTGTTTTGTATGTATTGTGGTGGAGGGGGAGGGGGCTGTACGTATCCCAGTGGTAAAGCGTTCATACTGTCTACATTTGTTTTGTATGTATTGTGTTTGTGTGTGGGGGGGGGGGGGGGGGGGGACGTAACCCAGTGGTAAAGCGCACACCTGATGTGCCATAGGTCTAAGATCGGTCATTGGTGGTCAGCTGATTTCGGTTATTTTTCGTCCCTGCCACTCCCCACAACTGGTACAGCAAAGGCCGTGGTATGTACTACCTTATATGTGAGATACTGTATAGAAAAATAAAACCGGGCTCGCTTCTTATGGTAAAGAGTAGCCCATTGCGTGACGGCAGCGGGTTTCCTCTTTCATTATCTGAATAGTTTTTACGATATGTCCGAAGCAATAGGGTGTAGTTAAAACGTATCATTCTCTCTTTTATTTCTGTCTCATGCTCTAACCACCTCTATCCTTCGCTCTATCTCTTTCTTCCCATCACTGTCTCTCTCTCTCTCTCTCTCTCTCTCTCTCTCTCTCTCTCTCTCTCTCTCTCTCTCTCTCTCTCTCTCTCTCTCTCTCTCTCTCTCTCTCTCTCTCGCATTACACATATATATAATATATGTATGTGTGTGTGTGTGTGTGTGTGTATATATATATATATTAGAGAGAGAGACAGAGCGAGAGACAGACAGAGAGAGAGAGAGAGAGAGAGAGAGAGAGAGAGAGAGAGAGAGAGAGAGAGAGAGAGAGAGAGAGAGCAATATACTCTCTTTCTTTCTCTTCCTTTCTCTCTTTATATATACACATGTATATCTTTCTTTCCTCCCTCTCTCTCTCTCCCTCTCTCTCTCTCTCTTTCTCTTTCACTCCATCTCTCTGTCTGTGTGTACCTGATGAATATTGATTTTACTTTACTTATCACACATAAATACTAAAAAAGAAGAAAACAATCGATATATTACTTATTTCCAAACGTAAATATGAAATCTTTGATTTTGCCGACTTTGAGAAAGCGTTCTACCGTTGAACCACGTGTCACACGTGGCGTCGATCTATAATTTTAATGAGGGAAGGGGGCAGGCTATTAATTTATTGCCATTCTTAGTTTTTGCCGTGTCATATAATGAACTACCGTTTAACAACACTCCAGCTCAATGATCTCAAATCTATTCCGTGTAAAACAAAGGTAGCACCTTGTGGAAAACCAAAATTAATTACTTTACGAAAAACAGAAGGGATCAGGTCCTTTGGGTCCCTACATAAACCCGCGCCTGGGTCTCGTTTTAGTGAAAACCCAAACATTTTACTATCGATGTGTATAATCGAGAGTTTATACAATATATATTGTATTCTGTGTGCACAGGTAAAATCCATACAGTATAAAATAGCCATTGTGTTCTGATCAGAGATCGCTCACACCGTGCGACAATCAGATCGGCCGGTCGGCGTACACGTACAGTCCCTATACGGCGTTACTTGGTGCGAGTCATAGACGGGTTGGTATCGTTATACGGAGGGGAAACATTTACTCAGCAGTTATAATTGGATGTGATTGTTCTTGTGTTTGTTACTCACCGAGTGTCGGCGGATGTGTGTCGAGCGAGTTGGTCTCACATACCAACTATTGACTACTTGTTCGTGTGTCACTAAACATAGAGTGGTTCAGTGTAATTAAAGTCGAGTGTGTTTGTGAAATTGTGTGTGATATAGGAGATTACTGTGTGACAATAAAACAAAACATATGGGAATGGGTATGCGCACGCACATTCACACACACAACCACGCACATTCACATACACACAACCACACACACACACACACACATGAGAGAGAGAGAGAGAGAGAGAGAGAGAGAGAGAGAGAGAGAGAGAGAGAGAGACACACACACACACACACTCATACATATACATACACACACACTCAGACATACACACACACTCAGACACACACACACACACTCAGACACACACACTCACACACACTCAGACACACACACTCACACACACTCAGACACACACACACGAGCACGCACACTGAATAATCGGTATCGTACATCCCATGAATCTTAAAGGGCACACTCACACAGCCACACTCACAAACACTCACAAACACACACAAATATGTACAGACATACACACACTCGCATAATACATACACATGCATATACACACGGGCACCCCGATTTTTACACACACACACACACACACACACACACACACACACACACACACACACACACACACACACACACACACACATACATACATACATACATACATACATACATACGTACGTTACATACATACATACATACACATATACACACAAATACACACTCGCACTCACACACATACGAACACACACACACACACACACATACATACAAAATGTACATACACAACTACACACACACATACACACACATACACACACCTAACATATTATACAGACATGCGCACACGTAGAGACATATATATGCATACACACATACACATACATGCAAACATGCACATACAAACACACATACACACATACACACGTAGGCACACACACATGTACGCACGCTCCCATCGAACTCAAATTAAAATAAATGTTGGTGTATTGCAAAAGAAACAAAATAATAAAATAAATGGAGAAACAACGCCCGAAAACGTATTAAAAAAAGTAATAATCATTAAATAAATAAATAATGAAATAAATAATGAAATAAAACCCAAGAAAACAAACAAGAAACAGCAAACATAATATAAAACTTCGTTTTGTTTAACAACCCAATTAGAGCACATTGGTAATTTTGATATATAGTCTTAGAGAGGAAACCTGCTACATTTTCCCATTAGTAGTAAGGGATCTTTTATATGCACTGTGACGGTACATGCTCTTTTTTTTTTCGCCTGTGGCGATGTTAATTGTTTCAGAGGGCCGTATGCGGCGTGGTTACGTAATACCCCCGCGCGATGGTGGTCGAGCTGTTCCCAATATGCACTTAGACCAGGTGGGCACTTTGTTACGTAATACCTCCGCGCGACCGTACCCCCTAGTACACACCCAGACCAGTTGCGGAGGCCATGTGGCCAGTAGTTACGTAATAACTCCGGTAGAACGGTTTATGACCGGGGTATTTCTGGCGAACTGGCGACAGTATGTCTGGTCATCTAAGAAAATATATCGACTCTGGGAGTGGTGGAAATTCACATGATAGGTGAGGGCCCCCAGGCGATATTCGCTGTCTCTGAGATTTTTTGAATAAATAGATAGGATTTTAGAGATATCGGGGAGAAACTTTGGAAGGCTGCAGGGGAACGAACGTCGTCCACTGAACGATCTATATAAGTTCAGTCCGGACGTGGTAAATATATTGTTCTGCTCTGTTGTATAACCTTGATGTGATTGATGTGACTTTAAATATTTTAATACTGTATTATACCAATATTATTTAGACAGTGTTTCCGGTAATCTGACGAAGTAAATTGTAGGCTTCACTGTTCTAAAATTATTAAAGCTTAACCAGTCATCCTAGAGGACCTAGGTAAACTGTAGGTTATTGTCTTTATTGTGATAGGTACCAGTATTAATTCTGTATAACAAGGTTACCGAATGAGTATTTAAGGGTTAATTTAAAATTAACCAGTTAGGAATAGAGTTGTAATTCCTTTATTAATTAAGTTCCCCTGGCAGCGTTTCTCAATTATCACATGTGTGCGTGTTGTATCACGGTGAAGTGATTAGAATATTGTGTAAACTAGACACCTAGTGATTAACTAATTAAGTGATTAGTTCTGGGTTGTTATTATTATTGTTGTTGTTAATTAATTAACTGCGGCAAATATATTTGTCAGCTTAAGGTTAATACAGATTCCAAAGTGTATTGTGTTTTGTTGTGTTTTCTAGTGAACTAACGTGCTATATATATATACTTTATATAATATCGTATCTCTGATTATACCTAGAGCCGAGCCACTCGGGTTTTGGACTGCCCGATACAGAGAGATCTAATAGATATACAGTTAGGAGAGATATTTGGATAATCGTGTTTTATTCAGTTACGGGTATTATAGGATCCCCGTGACATGCACCATCCCACAGACAGGATAGTACATACCACGGCCTTTGAAATACCAGTCGTGGTGCACTGGCTAGAGCCAGAAATAGCTCAATTGATTCACCGACGGGGATCGATCTTAGACCGACCGCGCATCAAGCGAGCGTTTTCCCACTGGGTAGGTTCCGCCCTCCAGTTACGTATAAATGCCGAAGCACAATGCGCGTGCATGCATTTATACAACACAGGGAACACCAACAAACGTAGACAATCTAAATATTTATAAAAATTTTAATATTTATTGACTTGATTATTCAGTTACTTCATAACTGTGCTCTAGTGTCGGGGTTTATAATATCAGTCATCACAGTTTATAACAGTGATACATCATCAGTTTATAAGATTGATCTGTCGTCACAGTTTATAACATTGGTCTATCATTACAGTTTATAACATTAGACTATCATTACAGTTTATAACATTGATCTAGCATTACAGTTTATAACATTAGACTATCATTACAGTTTATGACATTGGTCAATCGTTACAGTTTATAAGAGTGACCTGTCGTCACAGTTTATAATAGTGATATATCGTAACAGTTTATAACATTGGTATATCGTTTATAATATTGGTCTATCGTTAGTTTATAGCATTGGTGTATCGTTACAGTCTATAACATTGGTCTATCGTTACATTTTATAACATTGGTGAATCGATACAGTTTATAACAGTGGTTTATCGTCACAGTTTATAACATTGGTCTATCATCTCAGTTTATAACAGTGATGTATCTTAACAGTTTATTAAATAGGCCTAGCGCCACAGCTTATAACAGTCAGTTTACAATAGTGATCTATGGTTATAATTTATAATAATGGTCTATCGTCAAAGTTTACAACAATGCTCTGTCGTCAAAGTTTATAACAGTGACATACCGTCTAAAGTTTAAACAGTGGCCTATCGTCAGAATGGTAAGAATGGTCTATCGTTACAGTTTAAAACAGTGGTATGTCGTCAGTTTATAACAGTGGTCTGTCTTTACGGCGTATAACATTGGTCAATCGTCAGTTTATAGTAGTGGTCTATGGTTATAATTTATAATAATGGTCTATCGTTACAGTTTTATAACAGTGGTATATTGTCACAGCATATACCATTGGCTATCGTCACTTTTTATAACAATGGTATATCTTCACATTTTATATCGTCACAGTTTGCAACAGTGGTCTAACGTCAAAAATGTTTAACAATGGTCTATCGTCAGAGTGTCTATCGTAACAGTTTATAACAGTGGTCTATCGTTACAGTTTATAACAGTGGTATATCGTCAAAGTTTTTAACAGTGGTCTATCTTTCAGTTTATAACAGTGGTCTACCGTCACAGGGTATAACAGTGGTCTATCGTTACAGTTTATAACAGCGGTCTATCATTACAGTTTATAACAGTGGTATATCGTCAACGTTTTTAACAGTGGTCTATCGTTACAGTTTATAACAGTGGTCTATCGTCACAGTTTATAACAGTGGTCTATCGTTACAGTTTATAACAGTGGTATATGGTCACAGTTTATAACAGTGGTCTATCGTCACACTTTATTATATAGCAGTGGTCTATCGTTACAGTTTATAACAGTGGTCTATCGTTACAGTTTATAACAGTGGTATATCGTCAAAGTTTTTAACAGTGGTCTATCTTTCAGTTTATAACAGTGGTCTACCGTCACAGGGTATAACAGTGGTCTATCGTTACAGTTTATAACAGCGGTCTATCGTTACAGTTTATAACAGTGGTATATCGTCAACGTTTTTAACAGTGGTCTATCGTTACAGTTTATAACAGTGGTCTATCGTCACAGTTTATAACAGTGGTCTATCGTTACAGTTTATAACAGTGGTATATGGTCACAGTTTATAACAGTGGTCTATCGTCACACTTTATTATATAGCAGTGGTCTATCGTTACAGTTTATAACAGTGGTCTATCGTTACAGTTTATAACAGTGGTCTATCGTCACAGTTAATAACAGCGGTCTATCGTTACAGTTTATAACAGTGGTATATCGTCACAGTTTATAACAGTGGTCTATCGTCACAGTGTGTAGCAGTGGTATATCGTCACAGTGTATAACAGTGGTCTATCGTCACAGTGTATAACAGTGGTATATCGTTACAGTTTATAACAGTGGTATATCGTCACAGTTTATAACAGTGGTCTATCGTCATAGCTTATAACAGTGATCTATCGTCACAGCTTATAACAGTGATCTATCGTCACAGCTTATAACAGTGATCTATCGTCACAGCTTATAACTGATCCATCGTCACAGCTTATAACAGTGGTATATCTTCACAGTTTCAGGTGCTCGATGCTTAGCTTGTTCTCGCCTGGACAAGAAATGTGTCATAGAATATCAACTTCCGTTTATGATCGGCAGCAACGTGTGTGAAAAGGTCCGGTCAGATTCCACAACCGGTAAGTGTACGTGCTAGAACGTAGACTATATATGTCAGATTGTTTCGTGAACACAATATAACAGAATAATATTTATGCTGTTAAACCTACTTATTTCTTAACGCCAGTGACTTTTGGCATGTATTTTGTTTTAGCAACTCCAGTGGTAAAGCGATCGCCTGGTGCGCCGTCGGTCTGGGGTCAATTTCAATCATTTTACCTTTGTGCTACACCCCGCCCCTTTCTTGTTAGACGAAACTATTAGTTTGCTTCAATGTAGGAAACGAGATTGAATCAGGAACCGGTCTCGGCGGCGCAGTGGTTAAGCCATCGGACTACAGGCTGGTAGGTGCAGGGTTCGTAGCCCGGTACCGGCGCCAACCCAAAGCGAGTTCTTAAGGGCTTAGTGGGTAGGTGTAAGGTCACTACACCCTCTTCTCTCTCACTAACCACTAACCAACTAACAACTAACCAACTGTCCTGGACAGACAGCCCAGATAGTTGAGTGTGTGCCCAGGACAGCGTGCTTGAACCTTAATTGGATTATAAGCACGAAAATAAGTTGAAATGAACATGAATCAGGGACGGGATTTAGCACAGTCGGGCGAGTACTCGCCTGAGGTCCTTGCGTTGCAGCATCGAACAACTCGGTGGACCCATTCGACTGATCTTGTTTTTTTAATCGTCCCAACCATTGCACCACGACTGGTCAAATTCCGTGGTATGTGCTTTCCTGTCTGTGGGATGATGCGTATAAAATATCCCTTGCTGCTAATGACAAACAATGTAGTGGGTTTCCTCTGATGACTGCGAGTCAGAATTACTAAATGTTTGACATCCCATAACCGATGATTAATTAATTAATGTGCTCTAGTGGTGTAGCTGAACAAAAAAACAAAGAAAGAAAGAAATGTTTTATTTAATGACGCACTTAACACATTTTATTTACGGTTAAATGGCGTCAAACATATGGTGAAGGACCACACAGATAATGAGAGAGGAAACCCGCTGTCGCCACTTCATGGGCTACTCTTTTCGATTAGCAGCAAGGGATCTTTTATATGCACCATCCCACAGACAGGGTAGTACATACCACGGCCTTTGATATACCAGTCGTGGTGCACTGACTGGAATGAGAAATAGACCAATGGTCCCACCGACGGGGATCGATCCCACACCGACCGCGCATCGAGCGAGCGCTGTACCACTGGCTACGCCCCGCCCCCCACAACCCCCCCCCCCCAAAAAAAAAAAACCCCACCTTTTATACCGATTCTTATTGCAGGCCGCAGTTGGGGTCTAGCTCACTAGATCGAACCCCTCAACGAACCTGTTCTCTTACCAGGCTTTCCCGTTCCAACCAGTGCCCCTCGAATGATATATCACCGTTGTATGTGCTGTCCTGTCTGTCGGAAAGTGCATATCAAAGATCCCTTACTGACAATGGAAACATGCAACGGGCTCCCTCTAACTGTATATTATGTCAGAATTAACCAAAGTTCTCTAGTGGTATCTTTATACATGATGTGCACTTTACTTCACAAGGGCCTGATATGACCTAGCGATCGGCTATTTCAACATAATTTACGATGACACAGTCTTTATAGCCTTTTGTATTGCATATTACGTGTGTTTGTCGTTCCATACACAACCGGATATCATGTATTACGACACCATTATTGGGAGGAATAAGTCGTGGGAGGGAGGGGGGAGATAGTGAGAGAGAGAGAGAGAGAGAGAGAGAGAGAGAGAGAGAGAGAGAGAGAGAGAGAGAGAGAGAGAGAGAGAGAGAGAGAGAGCGAGCGGGGGAGGAAACAAGTATTTATTATAATATATTACTTGAGGGTTTGGGAGGCTGGCGATGTTTTAATGCACAAATCAACATCATTGTTCATAATTCTCTCCTGCGTTAAGTCCGAAACTATATGACAGTAAACTCGGGACAGTCTCTTTAAATTGACTTTATTTACAGAACTGGAACTCTGCAAACGACACCCAGAAGGCTACCATCTGCAATGCGAGCTCAACAATCTGTCAGAAATCAACTGTAAACTGCCATGTACGTCGCTGAAGCAAGTCGGGACCGGCAGACGAACAGGAAACGGAAGTGAGTCAGTGACGTCATTCAGTTGGCCGACAGTGACTATGTTGGGAGTGATGATTGTGATCCAGTTATCCGGAATTACATGTATCTGACGTCATTCTTGTCTGTTGTTCTTTTCGAAAAGAGTACGGGTAGGGTGAGATGGGGGGGGGGGGGGGGGGGGGGGGGAGCTGTGGCTTCGTTAATTAATTCAGTCATCCGTTCTTGATTCATCATTCCATTTTTGTTTAAATTTAACGGGTAATTCATTTATTCATTCGTTATTTCACTCATTCTTCTATTAGGGGTGGGTGAGAGTGGGTGGCTTTTATTTCATAATTAATATAATTCAGTCATCTGTTCATACTTGCCAACCCTATCGCTTTACGCGGTACGCTACTTGTTGCTTTAGTGTTCTACCGCCAACCGCATTTTAAAGCTTTCCTACCACTTTCAGAAAAAAAAGTAAAAAAGAAACACAATTTAAGCTTTAAAGGGACATTCCTGAGTTTGCTGCAGTTTTTAAGATGCGATCGACTAACAAAGACTTTTTAACGATTGTAGTTACATAAGAAATATTTTTTTCTGCATAAAATATTAGTGGCTGTATATTAAATGTGTTTCTGATCGTAATATTTGTACTAGGTTAAATTTCATCTTATTTCCTAAAATATTGTATTTTCGTACGTACGAAATTATTTGAAGACAAAATCCAGTTTGGGCTTCTTACAAATATTAAGACGACCAGAAACACATTGAATATACAGACACTGATACTCTAAACAAGAACATATATTTAATATGCAAGTTTAATCATAGAGATATTTTATTAGTCGGAAACATCTTACAATGCAGCAAACTCGGGAATGTCCCTTTAAATTGCGTTTGGTTTAAATCGATATCAAATAATGATTAATTCAGCTTGTTTCAGTAAGCACTCCGGCTAGTGAGTCGTGACTAGGTCTAGGGTATTCCGCGTCGTCATGGTAACTTGGTTCCCGCCGTTTCTGCTTGCGGCCTCTGGCGGAAAACTGTATATTCACAAATAAAAGCGACACTTTGGTTGGCTGCACATAAACTACTGACCAATCGAAACACAAGAAACCTATCAAAAATCGCCCTTGCCTGGACGTTGATCACCCCCACCCCTTCCTGTTGACCGAAGGCAGATACAGGAGGGGACCACCCCTTTTTACAGACAGCTTAACCCAACCAGAGAAGAGGGAGGTTCAGGCAATATGCAGACCGCTCCAAACCCCTCAGTTCAACAAACCCCATTTCAAGTGGACAATGGGGGGGGGGGGGGGGGGGGGAGTTGATAGGAAGTAGGAACCTATCCCCCCCCCAAAAAAAAAAACACACACTTATGTTTCCGGTGCTTCGCCAAAACAAATCTGGCAGGAATAAGGGGTGTAGATGTTTTGAACAGGGCCAGACATGCCAACTGTGATTTGCCTATAGCCAACATCACGATTTGGAATAACGGGTACCTTGACATCCCCCTGTCCCGACCCTCGGAAATAGACATCATCCTTATAAATGGCGTTGCCCATAAAATGAACTTTCAGGACAAACTGGCTAAATGCGCCAAGTGCCAGAGGTGGGGACACACAGTTAAAAAAGTGCAGGTCTACCAGAGAGCACCCCATGTGTTCCCGGTGTGTGGCTAGTCACCCCAAGAGGTTACACCGACAACCCGTGCTCGAGGGCAGTCTCCTGCGCTAACTGCCGGCGACCTCACTGCACCTCTGCTAGGGAGTGCCAAGATCATATCAAAGCCATTTAAATTCTGGCTGAGAGAAAGGCTAAGGCAAATTCTCAGGTAAGGGGTGCTAGGGTTCCATCCGCCTCCCCTCCCCCCCCCCCATCTGCTTCGCATGCACACCTAGACCCACCCACCCCCCACCCCCAAACTCAGGACACATTTATTAACAACCAAGGGAGACCTAAACCGGTTGCTAACCCTAACCGTCAAATCACCGCTCTTGACTTTTTAAGAATTATGTCAGGCCATTTTTGGACGAAGCAATAAAAAATGTCCCTCATCAAAAATAGTGTTTTGCCAATATCGAGGGTGCCACCAAAGCGGCTTGCGAGGTACTGAACAAACATCTTGCCATTAAAACAGAGACGGCCTCTGTTCATACTAGATATCTAAAATGGTATAAGGAAAGGAATTTAGTAGACCTGACAGAGGAGTTAAATAACGCAGTTGATTAATTAAATGAGTTAATTATTAGTAACTAGCATTGTTTCGTACCACATAGCTAATAAATCTAATGATAATGATAATAATATTAATAATAATTTGAATATTAAACATAATAACTATATTAATTTAAATACAGTTAACTAATTAAAGGTCTTATGGTAGTTCAGTGGAACGCCCAAGGGTCTCCGCGCTCATGGGGCAGAAATAAAAAATATATATTTGGCTGATAATAATAATGGTATTGATGTAACCATTCAAGAAACCTGGATTGCAATTTTAACTCCTAATCAAAAACAATCAAAACGTTTTTCTCAATATAAAATTCCTGGTTATACTGATCTCTTATTTAAAGTTGATGTCACTTACTAAAGGTGGTATCACTACTTTTGGATAAAGTGGTGTTTGTAAATTAGGCACCATTCTGGAGACAGCTGCCTGGGTAGGGAAGATATACATAAATATTTTGAAAATCTGTAAAATGTCAAAGCAAAAACTATTAGGCTATCATTATGCAACTTTCATCACGCAACTTTAAAGTGCTCTTTACTCACGTTAGACAATGCGGTGAACCTCAATGAGATTCAGGCCGACCATGTTTCCGGAATTTTCCGAAAAATCTGGAATTATAATCCGGTACCCGGAATTCCGGAATTGATGCCAAATATCCGGATTTTTTTCTTCAAATTTACTAACAATTTGTTTTTGTCAAGTAAATAATTCTTATTACATTCTCCATTTCAACCTGAACTCTGTGATAGTCTGTATTGTCTACAGTTTTGTGCCATTACTAAGACGTGTGTCTATTTGCTGTATTTGTCAACAGCCGACCAAAGAACATATTTTTTACAATCGAGTAAACTGAAACCATATATGAGACCCATCCAAAGCTTCAAATTATAAATTATTAAACAATATTGTTGCATTTGAGACATATCCCACACTTATATAGAAAAAACTCTCGTGTCCATTATTGCGATTCAGAGTTTCAAACCATAATCTTCCTATTGAAACTGGCAGATGGAAAAAATTGTATTAGTAAACAATCGAATATGTCCATTATGCGTTTCATTATATATTCGCATGTATGTTTTTTTAAGAATGAAAGAAATTGCTATTTACCCGCTTTCTGTCAATCAAAACCAAATATATATAAATTTTATACATCATTTAACTCTGAAAAAGCTGGAATGAATGAATGAATGAATGTTTAACGACACCCCAGCACGAAAAATACATCGGCTATTGGGTGTCAAACTATGGTAATGCAAATAAATAAAGTGATGATCAACATCAATATAAAAATTCAAGGTTTAAACAAAAACAGTGTAAAGAACTGTGCAAAAAAACAAATACAAATATCACAGAATTTTACGGACACTGAATTTTACTCTAAACTTCAATTTGTGCTGTATTGGCCATTCTCAAAGAGAATGTTACACCCCTGCACCACGGTAAGGTTACAGCACGCGCAGGAGCTGAAAAAGCTGGTGTCCTTAGAAAACTTTCTATATTTTGTAACTTAGTTATGAATACTTTAAAACCCTCTGGCTGATTTTCTGTGTATTTTTTATATTTATGTATGTTATTGTACTTTCACCATCGTGTTCCAATGTATTAATTGTTCTATGTAAACATATCCTCATATGCCGTGGACTACGGCTTGAGTGTAAATAAAAGTTCAGTTCAGTTCAGTCACCAACTTTGACGTCCGCGCTCACCGCGAGGTACTCACATCGATCGACCGCGCTCACCGCGAGGTACTCACATCGATCGACCGCGCTCACCGCGAGGTACTCACATCAATCGACCGCGCACTATTGTCTTTCTTTTTGAAATGGTATTAGCTCTGAAATTTTTAATAATAAACTTATCAATTTATTTTTTGGTAACCTCTGCAGCTTAATTACTTCTGTCTGGCACGTCAATATTTATTTGATAGGTTGGGCAGAAGTATTTTTAATTCTATGTTTTACGTGCTTTATGTTGTTGTTGTATGCAAGGGTGTGTATGTATATTGCTCGGTAAGGGGGGGAGGGGGGGGGCTTACCTGGCAGTAATACTTTCCCGCTTCCGGAATATTGCATGTTATATTTTTGTTTTTAGTTTTGGCATTATGCTTTTTAACAAAATTAATAAGTTTACAGCGCGCTCCCTCTTCATTTATGTATTATTTATCCACATTTTAATAATTTTATAGCCTTAATACAAAAATAATATATATATCATTTAACAAGGCAGGTGTCTTGTCTGTGCCTTTGGTAGTATTCTTATTAATATTTCCCCGATTACGTCCCTAGGTTTCATAGATTAATGTAGTAACAGCGTATTTATGGATGACTTAATAGTGTTTGATTTATGGGTCAACCAAGGGGCCACCTCGGTTTCGCCGTGGATCGTCATGGGTGCGTTTTCCTCCTCACGGCGGGCTCGACACGTAAAACTTTCTGGCGCTTCATTTGCCTCTCACTAAATTCATCTTTCTTCAATATGCCGGTAACAAATGCACAAAGTACAATGCTAGAGTCAACCTTGGAATAAAAATGGCTTAGGTCTTCTCTCTAGCAACTGCTCTGAGCGAATGCCAATCGTTCTAATTCCGATAAAAGATACCACGGAAACCTACGCTACGACAACGTAGGATGCGAAACAAACCCCCAGAAATATATATATATATATATATATATATATATATATATATATATATATATATATATATCATGCCCGTACGCAGGGGGAGGGGGGGGGGGGTGGGTGGGAGGTGGGGGGTGCGTACGCATCCCCATAGTCTGCCGAGGTCCGTTCGTGGATGTGTAAAAAATATATATATATATACCAATTTACTTCACAGAATGCAGGAAAATGCATCTCATGCATTCTAGATTTTAAAAAAATCTAGGGGTATGCCCCCGGATCCCCCTAGCAACTCCGGACCTTTGGCCGTCGATTACGCACCCCCTCATATACATTTCTGCGTACGGGCCTGTATATATATATATGCGCGACGAAGTAGGTCTATCTGGAAGCGCTAGAATGCATTGGCGCTAACAGAGAGCGCGGGACGAGAATTCTTGTTTACATCTATTTAAATCATTTCGTATTTCTGTCACACTTTGAGAATGCAAATTCTGGAAGTTCCTTACAGTATAGAGACCGACAATGAAAATCAAATCATGATACAGGGGTTTCCCCAGGGCCACCATTTGTCGGATGTAAGCAGTTATAACCATTCAACATTCGGTCCTCAGAAGTGGTAAGTTCCGTTTAACGATACCACTAGAGCACCTTGATTTATTAATCATCGGCTATTGGATGTCAAGCAGTTTTGACAGTTTTTGAGAGAAAACCCGCTACATTTTCCCATTAGTAGCAGGGAACCTACACTTTCCACTACACAGGATAGCACGGGCGTTGCTAAGTAGGACGGATCTGGGCCGGGCTAAGTAGGTCAGGACCAGTCTAAGTAGGTCGGGACCTGTCTAAGTAGGTCGGGATCAGTAGGACGGGGCCGGTAAAAGTAGGACGGGGCAGGGTCACATGACAAGACTGTGACGTCATCAAGATTAAGGTCACGGAAAAGTAGGTCATGGTCACGGAAAACAGGCCAAGGCACCCGGTAGGCTACCATACTACTACGTAACACAAAGCGATAAGAGATGGCTGGACGAATTTTATTTTGTTAGCATGTCGTGCTGAAATTACAAAGACAGAATCAATAAAACTGTCGATTTAAGACATTTATGAAGACATAGAAGAACTTGTAATTGCGAAAGTTTAGCAACTAGACGAGAAAGAAAACCTATTTTAATAAATAAATAAAATACAAAAAAACCCACACCTCAAAAACCAAACAAATCAAAACACAAACAACACAATTCCACCCCGACAAAAACAACACAAGAACAAAAACCCACTCAAAAACCCACAAAAACCTCACAAAAAGCAAAAACAAACAACACAAAACCACAAAAAACCCACACCCAACCCCTGAAAGGCATTTTATTTGCGAACGTTTAGCAGCTAGACAAAAGCAGACAGCAATGTACTGTAGTGACTTTAGAAAGGAATTTCGCAGCCAAACATGCCCTTAAATCCGGAACATGGAATGTATTCCCATCTGAAACGCGTCTTGCTTGTAAAAGCGACACACAGGTTGTTGCCTCCTGCTGTATGATCACTGACTAAATTGTTGTACTCGAACGGGGAATCAGAATCAAACCAATATGCACGTCCTGAGGTTTCGTTGAACTTGGCTCCAATTATTGCATTCATAGGTCCTGGAATCACGAATACAAAATAGTCGGTGCAAATAATGATAATGATGATGATTAATAGAATCGATCACCGCAAGCATACGAAGTACTGAATCTCCAGTAATGGACCTCATTGTGCAGAGATACGGTCCTAATCATTACTGTTTTGTCAATCAGATTTATACAGCATTGTATGTTATGTCTGTATTACCACACCAACCATTCTCCCCTTCCCCCACCCGTCTGCACTGACAACAGTGGGCTGACACTTCCAAACTAGATTACTAAATCAAAGCTAGCATCGGACAGAGTTAACTAGAATAAGTATAGCTGTGATGGTATGCACTCATGAATAACTGTCATAACACTGATATCAGGTGTCTGCGAAAGTTGAACATATCCTTCCCCACCATTGGCACCCACCATGAGTACAGCCAAATCAGCTGTCACGTTAGCCCGAGTACTCCGACTGTAAGAGAGCTAGACGGACATTTGGACATAAATACGCTCTCATTACAGTCAGAGACCAAGCTATGTATTTTTTTGGCAATTGCCGACAACCAAAACGTTGGCAAAGATTTCCGCTCTAATAACACAACAATCCTATGTTTGAGGTCAAATACATTTACATCGACCATTTTGAGTTACTTGATTAAAAAAAAAATGCTTATATTAATTACTAATACATACACTACAGAAAGAAACCCGACAGCACCCACATTCAGCTAAGCTTCAGCAAACTCCGGACAGCAGAATCCTAAGTTCGCCGACCTATATCGTGACGTTGCGTCACATGATCGCCCACTCAGCCATTCCGTCTTCCAGGGGCCGTCTCAAAACGACTATAATGAGAGCGTGTTTATGTCTAAATGTCCGTCTAGCTCTCTTACAGTCAGAGTACTCGGGCTACTGTCAAGTATGCCACTTCATCTAAAAAGGAATGATAAGACATAACCTACCAGGATGTATGGACTAATCAAGTGACGCGTCACAGAGACACTAAAAACTGGCTAAAAGTGTAATTCAAGCATATCTGGCGTGCATTGTCTTATGTAGTGGTTCGACGGACTATTCTTATAAAGAGATGTTGTTTCGGTGTACATGAAACAAACACCGCTTTTCCAATCAACTTCTGCACAGGGTTTGCCATCAGTACCCGGTGTTGTGTCACACCAATCCTTGCAGACGTCAGCGGAGGCTGCATTTACATAGTATCCCTTATACTTGCTCTGCTCCCCCTCCGTATTCCGTACAACGATATACGTGCACATATCTTCTACACCTGGAATAAAGTCGACTTCACTAATATTCGGTCTCAAAATGGTATTTAAATATTTCGTAAATAATACAATTTTTAAATTACAAAATATTTCTGTAACACATTCTGATGCATTAGTAATGTTCAAACAAAAAATGTCCAATAGCAAGTTTGTATTTGGAATTTTTCTAGAGTTCTAAAAACACAAACCTCGTTTATTGTTATTGTAGGGTATATACTACCAAACCAAATCCGATAGACGACAATTGTAATATATGTGTCTAAACTCCTACCTGCAGCGAATCAATCAACATAAACACCACTCATATAAATACTATCGCCCCTTACCCTTAAAGTGAATTGGAAATACTACCCTAGTTCCGCACAAAAGTTGAGATTTTTTTTTTACAGGTATCCCATACATGTTTCAAGCACAAGGCTACTTAACACAGTGGTACTAGATGACATAACATTGCATACATGTTGTGCCCAGACGAAACTATTTTTTTACAACCAACACACTCACATTTATGACCAGTCACAGGACATGTGGTGTTAACTTCTATATAAAAAGTTGGGTGCACCTCGAACTTTTATCCATCCGGAAGTTATTTGGTTTAGTACTACCTGTAAGGAGATGAGATGTACTGACGTCATTCAAATTCATAATTAAAGGGATATTCCTGAGTTAGCTGCATTGTAAGATGTTTCCGACTAATAAACTATTTCTACGACTAAATTTACATATTAAATATATTTGCTTGTTTAGAATATCAGTGTCTGCATGTTCAATGTGTTTCTGGTCGTCTTTATATTTGTAAAATGTCCAAACTGGATTTTGTCTTCGTACGTACGAAAAAAATATTTTTTAAAAATATTAAATGTAACCTAGTAAAAATATCACAACAATCAGAAACACGTTTAATATACAGCTACTAATATATTATGACGGAAAATATATTTGGTATGTAATTACAATTGTTAAAATGTCTCTGTTAGTCGATAACATCTTAAACATTGCAGCAAACTCTGGAATCTCCCTTTAACTGCATTATTACAATGTTTACCGGCCTCGGTGACGTCGTGGTTAGGCCATCGGTCTACAGGCTGGTAGATACTGGGTTCAGATCCCAGTCGAGACATGGGATTTTTAATCCTGATACCGACTCCACACCCTGAGTGAGTGCTCCGCAAGACTCAATGGGTAGGTGTAAACCACTTGCACCGACCAGTGATCCATAACTGGTTCAACAAAGGCCATGGTTTGTGCTATCCTGCCTGTGGGAAGCGCACATACAAGATCCCTTGCTGCCTGTCGTAAAAGAGTAGCCTATGTGGTGATAGCGGGTTTCCTTTAAAAAACAGTGTCAGAATGACCATATGTTTCACGTCCAATAGCCGATGATAAGATAAAAAATCTAGTGGCGTCGTTAAATAAAACAAACTTTATTACAATGCTTCGCCACTTTAATATAAAAGCTATAGCGAACAGACAACACTTAATTTTTCATAATTTTGGACAAGATATTAAGTTAAAAATTAAAAAGATAAAAGCAATAAGAAATAACTTTTGTCAAATATATCATATCAAAACATTACCGTTGCATATGTTATATTTGTTGTGTAAGAAACTAAACCAAGGGTGTGAATAGTGAATGTCATCAACCTCAAAACTACTGAATTATGAAGTTATGGAACAACACTAGAACAGTAAGACTAAATATCAATAGGTATGTGTGTGTGTCCGTGCGTGCGTGCGTACGTGCGTGTGTGTGTAAATGTATGTATGGCAACAAATTAAGAGACCCGTCTACGATCGGGCTGCTGGTGCTCCCTGGCAGTCCCTCCCCCCCCCCCCCCCCCCACCACCTTTCCTGTCCTGGACGGAGGAGCCGGCTCTTGTGCCCATAACAAGCGTGCGCTACAACAGCTTGCTCTGACTGTGTACGTAAAGCCCTATGACCTGACCTGACCTAACCTGACCTGACTTGACCCGTCTACTAGAATTCTATAGGTGAGTCAACACATCAATGCATGTGGAAAAGGTAAATTTACTATATTCCTATTTCGTGAATAGAGGACAATAAACGGGTTACCAGTTATTATCACATTTATGTCCCGAGTGAAATAATTTATCTTTTTATTTTCATTAGTTAAGTCTCCCAGGGCAATATGACTTTTCATCAGACCAATGGGACTGACGAAGGGCAACATCATTATTTACGGAAGGTCACGTGATTAGTTTTCGATCAATAAAAATAGAGATATATTCTCATTATGTAATAAATATATTTATCATATAATAGCTAACATATCCGGTGTAATAAAAATAAGTGATGTTTTTCAGATCACATACTTTTAAAATTTGATAACGTTGCAAATTTGGTGTAAATTAATCGAGGTCACGGCACTAGGTTTATCGACATTTAACCAAACGTCATACGGTGACACGCGATAATTGTAAAAAACAACAACAAAAAACCACAACCCCCCCCCCAAAAAAAAAAAAAAAACAACAAAAAAAAACAAAAAAAAACAACAACAAACAACAACAACAACAAACAAAACATTGATCACTAGTTTACTTTTTATCCAAAATGACATCATTCAAGTTTGACATAATTTTCGTTCAAAATGACACCGTGTCACATATTCGTACGTCATTCGAATATCTAGAAATGTTTGACTGGAATTAAAGCTGCGTATACAGTTTATAAAACACGATGTCTTAAGCATGATCTTATTTAATAAAGATATTATTTAAAAAATGTGTTATGCTTCACATGAATTTGTATTCATAATATATGATATCGACGATACCTAAACACTCTGGTAATAACCCTCCCTCCCTCCCTACCCCTCCCTACCTCTCTCTCTCTCTCTCTCTCTCTCTCTCTCTCTCTCTCTCTCTCTCTCTCTCTCTCTCTCTCTCTCTCTCTCTCTCTCTCTCTCTCTCTCTCTCTCTTGAGGCACATTTGTAAGGCAGTCTGTTTTAATTAACTCATACCCCGTATGCGATGCGCATTTTTCTGAAAAGAAGGAATACAGTAACATGACACTTTAGATCAATTGTTTGGAATTCCATTTTTCTGAAAAGAAGGAATACAGTAACATGACACTTTAGATCAATTGTTTGGAATTCCATTTTTCTGAAAAGAAGGAATACAGTAACATGACACTTTAGATCAATTGTTTGGAATTCATTTTTCTGAAAAGAAGGAATACAGTAACATGACACTTTAGATCAATTGTTTGGAATTCCATTTTTCTGAAAAGAAGGAATACAGTAACATGTCACTTTAGATCAATTGTTTGGAATTCCATTTTTTCTGAAAAGAAGGAATACAGTAACTGACACTTTAGATCAATTGTTTGGAAACATTTTTTTTGAAAAGAAGGAATACAGTAACATGACACTTTAGATCAATTGTTTGGAATTCCATTTTTCTGAAAAGAAGGAATACAGTAACATGACACTTTAGATCAATTGTTTGGAATTCCATTTTTCTGAAAAGAAGAATACTTAACATGACCTTTAGATCAATTGTTTGGAATTCCATTTTCTGAAAAGAAGGAATACAGTAACATGACACTTTAGATCAATTGTTTGGAATTCCATTTTTCTGAAAAGAAGGAATACAGTAACATGACACTTTAGATCAATTGTTTGGAATTCCATTTTTTTGAAAAGAAGGAATACAGTAACATGACACTTTAGATCAATTGTTTGGAATTCCATTTTTCTGAAAAGAAGGAATACAGTAACATGACACTTTAGATCAATTGTTTGGAATTCCATTTTTCTGAAAAGAAGGAATACAGTAACATGACATTTTAGATCAATTGTTTGGAATTCCATTTTTCTGAAAAGAAGGAATACAGTAACATGACACTTTAGATCAATTGTTTGGAATTGCATTTACAGTCTTAAGCCAGGGCGGGTCATAGTCCAGCGGTAAAGTGCTCGATTGATGCGCGGTGTCGGTTTGGGATCGATCCCAGTTGGGCTATTGCTCGTTCCAGCCAGTGCACTACGACTGGTATATCAAATACCGTGGTATGTGCTATCCTGTCTGTGGGATGGTGCCTATAAAAGATCCCTTGCTACTAACAGAAGAATATAGCGGGTTTCCTCTCTAAGACTAAATGTCAAAATTACCAATTGTTTCACATCCAATAGCCGATGATTAATAAATAAATGTGTTCTTGTGATGCCGTTAAACAAACACAAACTTTCTTAAAACAGGTAGTACTTTATTGAAATTTAATATATTGTGATTGTTTCGGATTCCTACAAAAACGTCGTGTGTTTACGTTACATTACCACAACACGTACACGTAACTACACACGCACACACACACATACACACACATACACACACACACACACACACGCACACCCATAGAGAGAGAGAGAAAGAGAGAGAGAGAGACACACACACACACACACAAATACGTACAGATATACACACACACGCACAGACACACACATATGCACACCCACAAACAGAAAGAAAGAAAGAAATGTTTTATTTAACGACGCACTCAACACATTTTATTTACGGTTATATGGCGTCAGACATATGGTTAAGGACCACAGATTTTGAGAGGAAACCCGCTGTCGCCACTACATGGGCTACTCTTCTGATTAGCAGCAAGGGATCTTTTATTTGCGCTTCCCACAGGCAGGATAACACAAACCATGGCCTTTGCTGAACCAGTTATGGATCACTGGTCGGTGCAAGTGGTTTACACCTACCCATTGAGCTTTGCGGAGCACTCACTCAGGGTTTGGAGTCAGTATCTGGATTAAAAATCCCATGTCTCGACTGGGATCCGAACCCAGTACCTACTAGCCTGTAGACCGATGGCCTACCACGACGCCACCGTGGCCGATACCCACAAACAGAGACGCACACAATACGCACATACACAGATACACAAACACACACACGCACAGACACACACACACACACACACACACACACACATATATATATATATATATATATATATATACATATTTACATACACACACACACACACACACACACACACACACACACACACACACACACACATATATATATATATATATATATATATATACAAACACAAACATATATATTCTTTTCATTTGGTAGTCTTAACAACTCAAAACTATAAACATGGCGGAATTAAAATGATAAACGTAAACAATTGCGAAATATCTCTTTAAAAAATAAATAATAATAATAATAAAAATCTATTACAGGTATATCTATACTCGATCTAATTATACATGGCGACTATTTCGTTACTTTTAAACTTGAACGAATACTAAACATTTTGGAAGTGATGCATCACACAGCAGATATTTAGCTTGTATGGAAATAGATTTCGTCCAAAGCAAACTCTAATTGTCCTTCACAGTAACTCCTTCTTTCAATGTGTTTTCTTCTCTTCGATACCCAACATGCTTATTACCTTTCCAAGTACTGTATTTTTTCCCATCTTCTTTTTGTATTCTATTTTGATTTTAACTTAAATTACATATTATACATTATTCGTATACACGTGAAGTGCAACAACATACTGATGTTTGTCATAATAATGTTTAAAAACCTGTCAAACGATCAACAACATACTGATGTTTGTCATACTAATGTTTAAAAACCTGTCAAACAATCAACAACATATTGATGTTTGTCATAATAATGTTTAAAAACCTATCAAACGATCAACAACATACTGATGTTTGTCATACTAATGTTTAAGAACCTGTCAAACGACCAACAACATACTGATGTTTGTCATACTAATGTTTAAAAACCTGTCAAACGATCAACAACATACTGATGTTTGTCGTAATAATGTTTAAAAACCTGTCAAACGATCAACAACATACGAATGTGTGTCATAATAATGTTTAAAAACCTGTCAAACGATCAACAACATACTGATGTTTGTCATACTAATGTTTAAAAACCTGTCAAACGATCAATAACATACTACTGTCAAGACTTAGTTACAAAAACGTACGTTCATAATCTGGCCAGTTTGTTTGGCACACCATACTGATGTTCTTGAGAGCTTCGTTAGTATGATTTAGATCTTCAGTCAAACTGTTGATAGTTCTATTGGCGTTGTGTAGATCTTCAGTCAATGTGTTGATAGTCCCATTGGCGTTGACCAAATCCCCAGTCAAACTTGTGATATTTGTTTGAGCGTTTCTCAAATATTCAGTTAGATTTGTGATAGTTCCATTGGCGTTGCTCAGATCTTCAGTCAAACTGGTGATATTTCCATTGGCGTTTCTCAGATCTTTGATCAAACTGTTGATATTTTCATTTGCGTTTCTCAAATCTGTAGTCACACTATTGATAGTTTCATTGGCGTTGTTCAGATCTTCAGTCAGACTAGTGATATTTCCAACCAAAATGGTGATATTTTCATTGGCGTATTTTAGATCTTCAAAGTGCTAATATTTTCATTGGCGTTGTTTAGATCGTCAGTCAAACTGGTGATATTTGCATTGGCGTTGTTCAGATCGTCAGTCAAACTGGCAATATTTTCAGTCAGACTGGTGATATTTCCATTGGCGTTGTTCAAATCTTCAGTCAAAGTGTTGATATGTCCATTGGCGTTGTTCAGATCTGCAGTCAAAGTGTTGATATTTCCATTGGCGTTGTTCAGATCTTCAGTCAAACTGGTGATATTTTCATTGGCGAAGTTCAAGTTTTTTATCAAACGGATGATATATTTTTTTAGAATTTGCCAGTGCTTCATTGGTAATTATGGCAGCTTGATTTAGGTGTATTACCTTCCCTTCACGCGCCTCAAGCCTAAAATGTATCAGAAAGCCAGGCTAAACATTAAAACAAACCCCCGAACCCCCCCCCCCAAAAAAAAACCAAAAAAAAAAAAAAACCCGCTACAAACATTTAACACAGATACAAAGACATGTTTGGTCTTTGAACAGTACAAACATGTATGATGCTGAGATGGATGGTGAAGCCGCAGTATAACCCAAGCCCGGCCACAGCATGCCAGGTAATCATACCCATGTGGGGTCATACACTCAGAGAAACATACTACAAATCGCACCCGTGAAGTGGGTGAAACCCGGTGTATGTGGTCTTACACCTACCCATTGAACATAGTGGTGCACGCACTCGGGGTTGGACCAGATTCTGGCATTAAAAAAAAAACAACGTCCGCGTCAGGTGGGATACAAACCGAGTACCTACCAGCCTCAAGTCCAATGGCATAACCCCAGTACCTCCAGCCTGAAGTTCAGTGACATAACCACTACATCACTGAGGTCAGTATGATCATACAAACCGAGTACCTACCAGTCTGAAGTTCAATGACATAACCACTACATCACTGAGGTCAGTATGATCATACAAACCGAGTACCTACCAGTCTGAAGTTCAATGACATAACCACTACATCACTGAGGTCAGTATGATCATACAAACCGAGTACCTACCAGCCTGAAGTTCAATGACATAACCACTACATCACTGAGGTCAGTATGATCATACAAACCGAGTACCTACCAGTCTGAAGTTCAATGACATAACCACTACATCACTGAGGCCAGCATGATCATACAAACCGAGTACCTACCAGCCTGAAGTCCAATGACATAACCACTACATCACTGAGGCCAGTATGATCATACAAACCGAGTACCTACCAGCCTGAAGTTCAATGACATAACCACTACATCACTGAGGTCAGTATGATCATAGAAACCGAGTACCTACCAGCCTGAAGTCCAATGACATAACCACTACATCACTGAGGCCAGTATGATCATAGAAACCGAGTACCTACCAGCCTGAAGTCCAATGACATAACCACTACATCACTGAGGCCAGTATGATCATACAAACCGAGTACCTACCAGTCTGAAGTTCAATGACATAACCACTACATCACTGAGGCCAGTATGATCATACAAACCGAGTACCTACCAGCCTGAAGTTCAATGACATAACCACTACATCACTGAGGTCAGTATGATCATAGAAACCGAGTACCTACCAGCCTGAAGTTCAATGACATAACCACTACATCACTGAGGCCAGTATGATCATACAAACCGAGTACCTACCAGTCTGAAGTTCAATGACATAACCACTACATCACTGAGGCCAGTATGATCATACAAACCGAGTACCTACCAGTCTGAAGTTCAGTGACATAACCACTACATCACTGAGGCCAGTATGATCATACAAACCGAGTACCTACCAGTCTGAAGTCCAGTGACATAACCACTACATCACTGAGGCCAGTATGATCATACAAACCGAGTACCTACCAGCCTGAAGTTCAGTGACATAACCACTACATCACTGAGGCCAGTATGATCATACAAACCGAGTACCTACCAGTCTGAAGTCCAGTGACATAACCACTACATCACTGAGGCCAGTATGATCATACAAACCGAGTACCTACCAGTCTGAAGTTCAGTGACATAACCACTACATCACTGAGGCCAGTATGATCATACAAACCGAGTACCTACCAGTCTGAAGTCCAGTGACATAACCACTACATCACTGAGGCCAGTATGATAATACAAACCGAGTACCTACCAGCCTGAAGTTCAATGACATAACCACTACATCACTGAGGTCAGTATGATCATACAAACCGAGTACCTACCAGCCTGAAGTTCAATGACATAACCACTACATCACTGAGGCCAGCATGATCATATAAACCCAGTACCTACCAGCCTGAAGTTCAATGGCATAACCACTACATCACTGAGGCCAGCATGATCATACAAACCCAGTACCTACCAGTCTGAAGTTCAGTGCCATAACCACTACATCACTGAGGCCAGTATGATCATACAAACCCAGTACCTACCAGCCTGAAGTTCAATGACATAACCACTACATCACTGAGGCCAGCATGATCATAATTACAGTGGATGCTGGGACGTTTTTCAGTGGTATATATGGGTAAACTAAGTAGGACTTTTTAAAAGTGTTTTTCTTAATAATCTGCTATGATCAGTTAGTTGATCCCTCTACAGAGGACAGCGTTCTTTAAAGGGACATATCCTAGTTTCAGCCCATGAAAATACACACTGAGTTTAGTTAATCCTGAGTCAGTGACTTTGGAAATGGTGAAACACCTTTTAAAATAGACACAACCTCGACTTCGTAACTGTTTCTTGTCAGACGCATGTGCGTTCTTAAATATATGAGAACTGCATTTTGTGGTATTAAAAACACCTGCTTGATGTCAGGTCGGTTTCGGATCGGTCGTCGTCGGTGGGCCAATTGGGATATTTTTTTGTTCCAGCCAGTGCAACATGACTGGTATACCAAAGGCCGTGGTATGTCGGTTTCCTCTCTAAGACTATATGTAAAAATTACGAAATGTTTGACATCCAATAGCCAATGATTAATAAGCCAATGTGCCCTAGTGATGTCGTTAAACAAAAACATTTTGACTTTACTTGGATACACGCAGGTTGGTGTCATCAAGTCAGTTTACATTCCGCGTGAATAGTATGTATTTAACCTTACCTGGATATACGCAGGCGGGTATGTAGTATGACCAATATCATATTCAGTCAGCACACGAAGATATGTATTTAACCTTACCTGGATATACGCAGGCGGGTATGCAGTATGGCCAATATCAAATTCAGTCAGCATAGGAAGTATATGTATTTAACCTTACCTGGATATACGCAGGTGGGTATGCAGTATGGCCAATATCATATTCAGTTGGCATGGTGTGTAGTATGACCAATGTGATTTCCATTCATCGTGTATAGTGTGTGTCTTTAAACTTACTTGGATATAGACATTTGCAACCACTTTTATGCTAATCTTTTATACAGGAAAAACTTATATATCAATGTTTGACTATCATTTTAAACCTCTTTTATGTTAATCAACTCACATTGACTCGCTTTTATAACGAAGTTAGGCTAAATGTTTTTGATGTATTGTAATATTATTCTTGCCCACAACGACAAGCTGCAAGCCTGTAGAGCTTCCAACTTCCTCGTCTCTCTGAAATTTAAGATATTTGAGATTTGACCGCAATTATTTTTTGGTTCATGCAAGTATGATCCGGAAAAAAACGATGTGCATACTGTATGGAAGATGTTGAGTGTACAAACAGACACATAATCGTCCACAGTTGGAACTAACACTACAGGCAGCATACGCCACCATTCCACACGGTGTAAATCGCAACCTTATCTCTTCCATGGGAAGGAGATGTCAGATAGTTCTGGACTCCCATGTGAACAGTCACTTATCATTAAGTAATTAGGAAGAGTATTAAACTTGATGACGTTCCAGTGATCAACTATAGTGGACATTTGATCAGTCGAGTTCTTCAGATTGATTATGAAACATCAAATATAAATTGCGTGTCGCTTAAATTTTAATTGTAATTGTTATTACAGTTTGTGGAATCGGTTTATTTTCATGTGTATGTAACAAAAAAAAACACCAGGTCATACCCGATATTGAATACGTATTCAATGTAACACTAGCAACGTGTGGAGTCTCTCCCTATAAACACCATAATAGGTGCATGGTCCTCATAAATAAAATCAGTGTCCGCACAATTCTAAGTGATAGTGTAATTGAAAGATGATAAGTTAGCGCAAACGAATTATGGTACTTGATCGATTATGATAGTCTAACAGATTCCGAAACATTAGTTGAAATTATACATATAATCTAATACTTTGACGAAATCGTAAACTCAATTTAATAGCGAATAAATTACATACATATTAAAACCTACTCTAGACTGAAGTGTTCATCTATTGATTCCATCTCGCGTAACACTAAGAAATTGAGGACATCTTCATCAAAACATATTTGAGTTACTATCTTAAAATTCACGTTACCACCTTAGTGTTTCAAAAACTGAAGTCGATGTCTAATAAGTAACACACACACACACACACACACACACACACACACACACACACGCACACACACCACCCCTTCCCACAATAAATCAATAAATTAAATAAATAAATAAATAAAACCCACACACAAAACAACAAAAAACGCACAACATTTTCCTAGACATATAGATATCAAAAAGTATGAAATTGGATTTTTTTTTACTGAAAATAATACTTTGAAGAAATCGTAAACTCAACTTAATAGCAAATAAATTACCTGCACATTGAACCAGACCAGACAGTATTATTGATAGCAGATGTTTCAACCGTTCGCTGTTTTTACTATCTGCAGTTTCTAAATATCCAGGTATTGATTTGTGTATGAAACAGCTCCTCAGTGTGTGGTGTGTTCTCATTATATATTATATTTTACTTTTTTGTGTGTGTGTTTGTTTGTATCTTTACAGTGATATTGTTGAAGTTCATTTTGATGGTGAACCTTTTAGAGATGTTTCTGTCCCCGGCTTCTATTCGTATACTGTGATATACGCACAAACATATAGTCGACACTTCCATTCGTATACTGTGATATATGCACAAACGCATTCGTATTAACTGAGGGGCAGGACGTAGCCCAGTGGTAAAGTGCTCGCTCGATCTTCGGTCGGTCTGGGATAGATCCCCGTCGGTGGGCCCATTGGGCTATTTCTCGTTCCAGCCAGTGCACCACGACTGGTATATCAAGGGCTTTGGTATGTACTACCCTGTCTGTGCGATGGTGCATATAAACGAACCCTTGGTCCTAATCGCAAAGAGTAGCCCATGACTTGGCGACAGTGGGTTTCCTCCCTCAATATCTGTGTGGTCCTTAACCATATGTCTGACACCATATAACCGTAAATAAAATGTGTTGAGTGCGTATTAGCTGCAAATATTAGAACTTTTATTAAGATGCTCTTTTAACGAGCCAATATGCCCCTTTTTCTCCCCCCCCCCCCTTAAATATGTCCTGGATCCGCCCATGTTGATGAGTTTTACACGTGTTATCGATTAGACATGCCGCAATGATTCGATCCGTGCTTCAGTTCGTCGCAAAACAAAATAGACTAGTATTTCACGCTTTGCTGTAATATGAACTTGACTCTTCGAGATTTGTTACGATTTGTTTTTTTATGTACCACCACGTAAGTGAATAAACAGTTTCTAAGGGAGGAATGTTTTCGATTGAGCGAGAGTAACCTAAGGGAAATAACTGCATATTAAACACAATGTTGTTTGCATTATGGTTCCAAGAGTATTGTCCCTTACGGGGTTTTGTTTAAATATAAATTACATGGTTGCACGTGTATGTTATGAATCTAGTGCCCTATAAATTACTACAGAGGTGGGATTCCGAAAATCAAATAATGAGGGATGATATTGTGGCCATAAGTGATCTAGTAGAATTGATAAAGCTGGCCGATTTTCTGCAAATTTGGCATTTAGATTGCGTTCAAAAAAGGCTTGAACGATGCATAATGGGCGATCTCTCTAGGGTTAACGACTTGTTGACCCCTGACGAATTTGACCGCCTGACATGCGATTCGTGTGGAAAATTCTGCAATGCGTGCAGTACTTGGAACAAAAAGCTAAGATTTTGCGAGAAAACCCCCTGTTCCGACACCTGTGGAAAGATAGAGGTGGAATTTGAGGGGGGAGGGTGGATACAACAAAACATTTTTGTTTACTGGCTATTCAACAGATTTCACAAACATTGTACAGTATTTGCTCACTTCAAGGGCTATGATGGCTACCACCCCCAAAAATATGATTTACAATGGGAGTAAGATTATGTATTTAAACGTGCAATGGGAGTTGACATTCGTATGCTGGAAAGTTTGACTTATTTTAATACACGACTGCCACATTTTCACATTATTTTAACACCATGGAGAATCAAACATATTTGGGCCCCTATCCCGACCCTTCTTTTTTATGGTTTCGACACCATGTGTAAAACGACCGCGATATGTGTTTGCATTGGCACAATGAACAGAAAGATAAAACCCTTGGAAAAATACTCCTTGCCGAAGTCGATATTATGCACCGATTGATCGTCAGGTCTAGAACGTACGAATGAATGAATGAATGAAGGTTTAAAGACACCTCCAGCACAGAAAAAAACACATCGGCTATTGGGTGTCAAGCAATGGTAATTCAAAACATTAAATGATGAAACACATCAATAAACAAAATTCAAACGTCAAATAAAAACACAGTGTAAGAACTGTGCAAAAATACAAATATCACAGATAGGTAATATTAAAATTTAGAATAAAAATTGTAAAACAAATTCTGGATGGAATCGAAATGATCTCATCACATTATGCACACACTAAGGTGGAGAATCTTTCTTCAAGATAAACGAATCGGTCAGTTATGCATGACCGATGCGAGCACGACACGAGACTATTTCATCCTTTCTGCACTGTCATAGGAGGACTGCCACTGTCCCAAGACTGTTGTGATAGCATGAAACTTGTTCGCAACCGCATCATCCCAATCATGTTGCCAAGTCGAAAAGATAAATTGGTTCATACTATATTTAAAATTAGTATAAGGCACACCAACCCTGGCATGAGGCAAATCCAAAGCAGTCTTGGCAGCTGAATCTGCCGTTTCATTACCCGTGATGCCAACATGGCTGGGCACCCAACAAGATACAATGTCTTTATTGGCAATTGACAAAAATACACACTTTCGTATCACCATCCAAATTAAGGGATGCTCCAGCTTCATATTGCGTAAAGCATATAGATAAATTGTGATACACTAGAATATTTTATTTCTTCCAAGGTTTTAATGATTGATGCCGAGTCAGGTAGTCTCATGGCAAATATTGTGTCTGATGGAAAAACTGTAGCACAAGCCACAAAATTCCCATCCCTACACAGTAATGTAATCACGGTAACTGTCTTGAATTTCCATGAAACATTGCTTGTACACAACAGCATCTGTACGATCTTTCTTCAGATGCGCAAGATCAAACCAAGGCGGTAAAACAAAGTATGAAGAAGTTTCCAAAGTGTCACTTAAATTAATGTTGGAAAGCGACAAAAACTATGTATCAAACAACTTCATATATTTGTTATCAAACACCAAATTGATGTTTTGGTCATCATCTAATCTTGGTAGCATACTGCAGAGAAAGCTTTGCACGTCTAGCACCCAAACAAGGCTCGTGTGCATCAACATACAAGCTCTCTACAGGAGATGTTCTAAAATGAATGAATGAATGTTTAACGACACCCCAGCACGAAAAATACATCGGCTATTGGGTGTCAAACTATGGTAATGCAAAGAAATAAATAAAGTGATGACCAACACCAATATAAAAATTCAAGGTTTAAACAAAAAACAGTGTAAAGAACTGTGCAAAAATACAAATACAAATATCACAGAATTTTACGGACACCGAATTTTACTCCAAACTTCAATTTGTGCTGTATTGACCATTCTCAAAGAGAATGTTACACCCCTGCACCACGGTGAGGTTACAGCACACGCAGGGGAGAGATGTTCTAAATGCACCAAGACAAAGCCTAAGTCCCTGGTTGTGTATAGGATCTAGCATATGCACGTACGACTTGCGTGCCGACCCATACACAATGTATCCATAGTCAAGTTTTGACCTCACGAGAGAGCGATTACCAATAACCTTTAAAATATCGAGCCCTTCTTTTTAACATATTTAAGATAGGGCACAAAAGATAGCTTCCTGACAAACATAACCCCCAGAAATTTAGTCTCCTCCATAACTGGAATTATACTTTTGTCCAAAAACAACTGTGGATCTAAGTGGAGTCCTCATTTCTGGCAGATATTCGTACAAAACGTTTTTGCCTTTGAGAATCTAAAGCCATTGTCAGTTGCCCATCGATGAGGTTTATTCAAACAAAGCGGCAACTTACGTTCAGTGATACTCATATTGGACGATTTATAGCAAATCTGAAAATCATTGACATATAAGGAGCAATCCATACCAGGTGTTAAACACTGGGTGATGCTGTTAATTTTCACAGAAAATAAAGTTATAGACAATACTACCTTGAGGTACACCCATCTCCTGTGGGTGAATGTTGGACGAAGTCGATCCCACCCGAACTTTAAAAGATCTATCTTTTAAAAATTGAGAAAAAACCCAACAGGAAGTGGACCTTTAAGGCCCATGCCATGGAGGTCGTTTAAAATCGCATACTCCCACGTGCTATCGTAAGCTTTCTCCAAATCAAAAAACATTGAAAGCAAGTGCTAATTATAGATGAAAGCTTCCCTACAAAACTTTTAAATCTAATAAGATGATTAACCATGCCAAGTCTAGATCTGAACCCACATTGCACGTTACTAAGCAATTTATAAGATTCAAGATACCAGACAAGTATACAATTGATAATTCGTTCCATGGTTTTACAAATGCAACTTGTCAAAGCGATAGGTCGATAACTAGTAGGATTAGTTGGATCCTTGCCAGGCTTGGGTATAGGAATAATAATTGCTTTCTTCCAACCAGAAGAAAAGTCACCAGAAATCCAGATGCTATTAAACATATTCAAAAGAACCATCGAAGATGATTCCAATAAACGTTTTAATAATGAAATATCATGGGCTCAACGAAATGCGTTTTGTATACTTCAGCATTTTCGGATGACAAATTAATGGACTGCTTTTCAGCTTTTGTTCTGTCAGATGCAAAATAACTGTATTGAAAGCAGAAGATGAATTATGAGAAAAAATTTCTGCCAATTCGATGAGACATCTGTGTCATTGACAGACAAATGATGAACTGTATTACTAGAATCTTTACCTTTGATTTTACGGATCCTATTCCAGACTGATTGCACTGATGTTTATGAATTCGACTTGCAGACAAAATATCTTCAAGGTGTTTTCTTATTTGGCCTAATCTCTCCGCGAGCCTTAGCCTTAGCAATACGATAAGCATCCAGGTTATCCGAGGTTCACGTTTGAACCTCTCAAGTAACCTGTTTCGCTCTTTGAATGCATCCTTGCACCTGTCATTAAACCATAGTTTATTGAAACACATTGGCACTGCCGAAGTCTTAGGACTAGTTTCATCTGCAATATCCTTCAAGATGGAAGTGAACAAAAACATGGGATCATCAGCATCACTAATGACAAATTGTTGCAGAGGAGTGCTGCACAGATGCTGAAACTGACCCCAATTTGCCTTCGCCAACTTCCACCTTTGAACCCCTTCAAGTGATGGTGGTCCATCATTCTCCAAAATAATGGGAAAGTGGTCACTACCACAAGGGTCTGGACCAACTTTTCAGGAGAAATCAACAAAACGTGAAGCACTACAAAGGGTTAAGTCTATTGAAATGAAAGAACCATATGCAGAATGAAAATAGGTACGACATTTATCATTAAATAAAAGCAAGTAATTTTTTTATAATTTAGTCTTCTAGTTGTTTTTCTCTACTATTTACATCCCTACAAAGTGTGGTGATCATTAAAATATCCCATAATAATAAAGGGAGTAGGGAACTGGTCAATAAGATCTTGGAGATCTCTTGGTTGAAAATTAAAATGATTACCAGGTGGCAAGTAAACTGAACACAGAGTAATAGTTTTATGAGCTGTAGCTTTTACAGCAACAACTTGCAAATTAGCATGCAATGTCAATATACTCTGGGGAATGTTTTCACTAACAAGAATGGAAACACCCCCAGCTGCTCTATTTTCAGTTTCTTGAAATTTACATGTGTATGATAGAGGTTAAATCCTCTCATTGTAATATGCTCAGTGTCCTTCAACAAAGTTTCTTGAAGACACACTGGAAGAGGATTGTGTGATTTAATTAAAATAATTAATGCATCAAAGTTGGGCCTAAGCCCACGACAGTTCCACTGTAGGAATTTATTTATGTTAGGCTTTGGTGGTGGTCTTTTTGTTTGTGGATAATCTTGTGAGGACATTTCCACATCCAAAGCCTCAAATTAATTACCATTTGAAACAGATCGCTGTTCGTATTTCTTTAGTCTACCTGACAAGTTATCTTTGTGGTGACATAAACTGTCGTTTGATCGCAGTCTTACCTTAAACTGTCGTTTGATCGCAGTCTTACCTTAAACTGTCGTTTAATCGCAGTCTTACCTTAAACTGTCGTTTGATCGTAAGTTGCTGGTATTGCCATGCTCGGCTGCGACAACGTTCGCGCATAACTTGCATTTAGCTGTTTTCGACTTTGCTTTTATCGATTCCTTTCAATGTTTGATTAACTTAAGTTTTCAATGCGGGGAAAAAAGAGGACATTTAGAAAACCGTAAGTATCGGTTTTTTCTAAGTTCACGGTTTCGGTTTCACGGTTAACCGCACATCACTAGAGGGGCAGCAATCATATTGGTAACGTTGGTGTGACCAGCTAGGGAAGGGAAGGGAGGGGGAGGCAGGCCCCCGGACAGACCTAAGCTCACCCTACGGCCGAAACCGCCCACGCCTAAGCGCCCTACCCCTAACCTCCGGTGATATACCACCATCCCCCCACCCAATATACCCCCAGTCGGTCTAACCGCAGTGCCCTCCATTCATGGTGCCCCTCAAAAAGAATTTAAAATCCATCGTTGATGTCACACTAGGAGAGTGACATGCCACTAGCAGAGTGACATAGTGGTTGGCAACGTAGATACTGATAAAAGTGAGGAGGGCTAGAGGAAAATTGTGCGTCTGGCCAGCCACTGATGGGGAAACGCACTCCGGTTGATCACTTGGAGCCGAGGAGCCTCGCTGTCATCTACGACAACAAGAACGTTATGTCATCCAACAGACGCTGTCACGACTGTTATCCCAGATAGCACAACTACGTTGGCCCAACGTCACCACGGTCGGCACTATCGCCGTCGCCGGCCTAACGTTGCCACAACGTTGGCAAATGGTTGGTTCGAGCCGATCTCGCCCCACTTTGCGACCGCGTGTGGAAAACTCTGACCTTCACCAGTCAATCATTTGTGTTTGAACAGAAAATATTTTCAGCATTAATCTCGGACATTTAACCAGTCACGTAAGTATTTGGAACACGATATAAAATCTTAATGAATATGAATATTTTCTGCTTCAGAAAATGTATGGATTTATATGTAAAATTACGAAGTTTTTTTTGTAAATAGTTAAAAAAAACCCAAAAAAACGCATTGAAGCACATGCGCCGAATTTACTTCTTCTTCTTGGCGTTGGTTCGACGTTGGCACAACGTTGCATCGACGTTAGCAAAATACTCAAGTTAGAAAAACAAATACCGGACATTATATTTGGTATCATAATTAATTAAACTAGAAAACAATTAGCAATATTAAATATTTATAGTATGGAAATTCAAAACCAAATATTAGGCCATTATAAATGTTTTACAAAGGAAATTTTAAATAGACAAAATTAGGCCTATATTAAAAAGGTAGGTCTAATTATAATAAATTTAATTAATAATTCTGTATTAAAGTAATAGAAAAAAGAAATCTCAGCTTGTTTGGAAACAAACAGAACAAACCCAAACAAAAAACAACAAAACACAAGCAAATTAAAGCAATAAAAAATATTTTTAAAATCTTATTTAGTTCTCGGTATCTTATCATTCCAGGGAACATTTTGTTTTCAAAATCTTGATTAGTGATATTTCTTGTCAACTGAAACTTGATTAGCAACTACAGTTTAATATTTTAAAATTGTGTAGATTTCTCTGATACTTGTGAAGCAAATCACGACGCGACACTAAACAAAATGTTACCTGTATTCTCTTCCCCTCTTCTCTCTCGCTGTTTTCCTTTCTTATTTTATTTTTCAAAAAGCTAAACATATCTTTATGAATTATGCTATGATTATGTTATATATTTGTTTAATTTAATATATTTGATGACGTTAAACACATATTGGAAGACAGTGATTCAGGGCTCCCCAAGCCTGACATTGTCATTGATCTGGGGATAATACAATTTATAATTAAAAACTATATGATATTTATATTAACACTATTGGCATCTACAAAGTGATATTGAAAATTTCAGGCAGTCTGCTTGATATTGTATTAGTAAGGTATGTGGACATAATGTAATAAATTATTCTAAATCCTGAGAATGTGTAATGTGTGATTTCAATATGTATGAACAATTAATGTAACATCCACTTGCAACATGTTTGTTGATATTTAATGCTGCTGTATTTATGTATTACATATAGGTTGCCTATTTGAATTCTTTGGACGCATATCAGCAAAGGACGTAATTGAGAGAATGATGGAGTGCATTTTCACCGAGCCCTTCGTCTGTCAGTTCAACTGGGTTGGCAGGAGGGGGAAAAAAACAGTATCAGGAAATTAATTCTCAGAAAGGTGATAAAAGGTATTATTAACCCATATATTATGGTTCAGAATATCTTGGTACGGATCAAAGTGTTACGTCCCACTTGACGTCACAAATGATCACCGTCTGCATTCTTATACAATGATTTCTCAATTTGAAACATAATTATTTGGGTAATAAATAGGAAAATAGACTTGAAATAATTTGTACTTGTCACTCACTAAGGCAAATAAAACTAATTTCATTTGTGACATAAACTTGATAAGAAATGAACACTCGTTTAAGATCCTATAATAAACTGTACACAGATATGAAATATCTATTTTTTGTTGGTCATTTGTTAGTATATACTCTTCAAAAGAAGAAACGCAAAACCACATTGTCGTAACATTTGGAGAATTGATTTAATTATTGAATGGTGAGTCCGATAATTACCAAATGTTGCAGGATTGTTCACAATTCACTCTAGTCCATTGTGATTAAGTGATAGGACACACCACCAAGGTCAAGGTCATCTGGAGTCAATACCGGGTGTGGCCTCCGCGTGTGTTGACAACTGCCTGGCACCGCTTGCCCATTGAAGCAGCCAGAGTACGGATGACGTCCCGGGGGATGGTGGCCCACTCGGCCTGCAAGGCTGCTGCCAGCTCGGGCAGGGTCTGGGGCTGTGGTTGTCGCTGTCGGAGGCGTCGGTCCAACTCGTCCCATAGATGCTCAATTGGGTTCAAATCCGGTGATATCGATGGCCAAGGAAGGACATTAATGTTGTTGTTCTGTAGGAAAGCCGTTGTGAGACGTGCTGTGTGAGGCCTGGCGTTATCATGTTGGAACACTGCGTTGACGTTGGCCATAACTGGAACGATGTGTGGCCGGAGGATCTGGTCAATGTAGCCCTGTGCATTCAGGTTGTCCTGCACGTGGACCAGGTCAGTTCTGCCAGTGTGTGAGATGGCTGCCCACACCATGACACTACCCCCGCCGAATCTGTCCACTTCCTGCACGCAGTTTGCCGCATAACGTTCACCACGACGCCTATACACGCGACATCTTCCATCATGACGTCGGGCCATTGTCGATGAATCTGGCACCACTGCAGTCGGAGTCGACGGTGATGTGGTGTTAAGATGACACCTCGAACTGGACGTCTGGGATGAATTCCTACCTCACGTAGGCGGTTCCGTACGGTCTGGTCGGATATCCTGCGCAAACCTGGTATTGCTGCGGCTGTGGAGGTGGCAGTAGTCAATCGTTCCCGAAGGTGGCGTACCCGGATGTAGCGGTCCTGCCCGGATCTAGGGAGGTCACGTGTTGATCCATGTTGCTGGTAACGGTCCCACAGTCTGGAGATGGTGCTTGGGCACACATGGAATGCCCTGGCAACGGCCGTTCTGGATTCGCCTGCGTCTAGTTGGCCGATGGCATTGTTTCTCTGCGGTTCACTGAGACGTGGCATATCCTGGATTGTCAACTGTCGGCCAGATACAGAGGCCAGGCAAGCGAACACCCTGCACTTTTATACTGTCGGTGTTCATGTTGCACGTGCAGACAACGCACGTGCAGTGGTGACATGGTTTGCACGTGGCTGCGTTTTTGCGAATATTCACATTTTGGAACTTTATTGTACAGTAGCTGCGTTTTATCGAATGTAACCGTGGGAATGTGTTTGGGACATGCAATGACCTTATATTCACAAAGCATGAACCGGTAGGGAACATAAAATCGGAGTTATAACCCATTTGTACCCTTTTGCGTTTCTTTTTTTGAAGTATATATTAAGTTTTCAATTATTAATTTTGCTAATGATTTAAATAAAAACCATTAATTCAATAATCTTCAACTTCTAATTTCTTCAAGCTATAATTGGGTTAACCTGTGACATAATTCTACATCTAATAAGTTGAAAATATGTATTTAATATTTGCCATTTCTTATTTTAATAATGGTGAACACAGCAGAATCTGTATAAAGACATCCCTCCCTACATTTAAACAAATCTTCAGGCTTACCCCCACCCATTTTAGAAAGAAATAGCCCTTATATTTTTTAAAACATATTTAATGTGTAACACTGAATAAGATAAAACAAATCAAGAACTAAGACATGACAAGCAATGCCCATCAACACGGAACAAAATAAGAGAATGAATGAATGAATGAATGAATGAATGTTTAACGACACCCCAGCACGAAAAATACATCGGCTATTGGGTGTCAAACTATGGTAATGCAAATAAATAAAGTGATGATCAACATCAATATAAAAATTCAAGGTTTAAACAAAAACAGTGTAAAGAACTGTGCAAAAATACAATTACAAATATCACAGAATTTTACGGACACCGAATTTTACTCTAAACTTCAATTTGTGCTGTATTGGCCATTCTTAAAGAGAATGTTACACCCGTGCACCACGGTGAGGTTACAGCACACGCAGGGGGAAATAAGAGAAAGTCTATAGTTGTATATCACATCTGGATGGGTCAAGACATGTAATAGCTAGGTTATTATGGTTTAGAATTAAGAACAAGTAGTTTCATGGGGCGGGATGTAGTCCAGTGGGAAAGCACTCGCTTGATGCACGGTTGGTTTGGGGTCGATCCTTGTCGGTGGGCCCATTGGGCTATTTCTCGTTCCAGCCAGTGCATCACGACTGGTATATCAAAGGCCGTGGTATGTCCTATCCTGCCTGTGGGATGGGTCACATAAAAGATCCCTTGCTACTAATGGATAAATATATTGGGTTTTCTCTCTAAGACTCAGGGTTCCACCTAGCATCTGGAAAATGGGAGTCATCATGACTCAAAGGGTTTTATTTTGGAAGTGATGCATTCAAAAATGGGCCCCTGCGCGTGCTGTAACCTCACCGTGGTGCAGGGGTGTAACATTCTCTTTGAGAATGGCCAATACAGCACAAATTGAAGTTTAGAGTAAAATTCGGTGTCCGTAAAATTCTGTGATATTTGTATTTGTATTTTTGGCACCGTTCTTTACACTGTTTTTGTTTAAACCTTGAATTTTTATATTGATGTTGATCATCACTTTATTTATGTGCATTACCATAGTTTGACACCCAATAGCCGATGTATTTTTCGTGCTGGGGTGTCGTTAAACATTCATTCATTCATTCATTCATTCATTCAAAAATGGGAGTCATCTATGATATGTATTTATTAAATCACATAATTAACTGAATAACTGTCTCATGTATATTACATGCATATATTATATCCACTATTCTATTTGTATAATACATACACATGTATATCCATTGGGTTTGTTTCTTGTAAATAATTTGGTGGGTGTTTTTTCTGTCTTTATATGTAGTCCGAAGGGATGTAGAAAGTGTGGTTCTTTCTACGTCCGAATATTGTTACATAATTATCCTCTATATAGCTGGTATTCAAAACTTGTGGCACCTTATTTCAACTGTTTGTCAATCGAAATAGTGTAACAAATGGACGTACAAAGCACCAATGTATAACCTACCATACTCACTAAATCCCAACTAAAGTACTTGTATGATGATTAGCAAAACAAATCTTCCAACGACAACATAAAACATAAACTTACTGCGCTATCTTTTTATGCACCCTTTGGCTTTTAGTCACCCAATGCTGCATGCTAAACTGCTCTGTAACATAACTCTCTAAAAACGTACCTGTCATTAAGCAAAGACTACTAGATCAAACACAACAGGTCATTAGAATTCAGATCCATGACTCTCCAAAATATGTTTTTATTACAGATATTTCATTGATGGTAACATATATGGTTTGCAAAACTACATTAGTAAATACCTTCCTGTACATTTTAGAAAACATATTATTAAATACTGCCTATCAGCCCATAGTCTAGCCATCGAAACTGGCAGATATCACAATATTGATAAATCTGAAAGAGGTTTTTTTAAATGTGCTGATGAAATTAAAGATGAATATCATTTTATATTGGTTTGTCCATTATATAACAATTTATGAGTTTCACTTATTAAGACATATTATTGGGAAAAAGCCTTCTGTCTTTAAACTTATTCAACTGCTTACTGTACATAATATTAAGCAATTGCGCAATTTAGGTAAATATTTATAGCTTGCTGCACATTTGAGAAATAGCTGTATTTAACAGGCTTTTTATGCACTTTTCACAGCTCGTATAATATAATTATATCAATTTATATACATCACCACTGAAAAGAAATTGAATTGAATTGAACCCACTGAATGCATGTGTGTTTGTGTACAGTCCAGTGCAACAGCTTAAAAAACTAAAATACCACCTGGATATATTAGTATTTGTAATGTTTATACTTCGTCCAGCTCTTTACTTTGTGGTTTAATTTTATACAGAAGATCATAATTAATGACACCCAATAGCTGATGGGTTGGGTTTCTCGTTTTTTTTTGTTTTTGTTTTTTTGTGCTGGGGGAATCATTAGACATGTATTAATTTATTCGTTTGCACGACTAAACGATAGTCAACATCACACATTGACATATGTTAGATTACCTGAATCAACATAAAAATGGTAACATTTATTGGGGGGGGGGGGGGGGGGGGGGGGGGGGATATGTACATTTTTTAATGTTTTAGTACAACTGAATAAGAGTACTGGTGTGGCAAAATATACTAATTTGCAAGCTATCTTATATTTTTTAACAACAACAACAGAATAATAATATTCGGTTTTCTGTTCATACTGTTACTGCAATATTACATGATGCAGGATCGATAAAACTTTTTTTTTCATACTGTGCTTTTCATGCAACATGATAATATACTGAACAGCGTTAAAAACGCAGCATTTTTACAAGCGAATGAATCAATAAATGTTTAATGACACCCCAGCAAGAAAAATACATCTGCTACCAATTGCACATAATGTTGTTAGTCATCATAAGGCCCATGCAATTGAATCGTGCATTTATTGTAGTGACAGCCACAGGATTGCCACACCAACAAACAATAACATGTTTGTAAATATGTAGAAACAAAATGACTAGACTTATTAAAATGAACGAAATTGGACGATTGGGATGTTACGTTCTATCGTATCCATGCATTAGGTAGCTAGACACTTCCGTCGCCACCCACCAACTGTTGTGAGACGTGTGAATGGCATATAACAGACAAGGTTAATCAGAGACTGCCCTAGACCCGGCCAGCCAATGATAACAATTCAGTGCCAGGGCAATTTTCATGAAAACGTGGCACCCGCGAAATCGTTTCGTTAGTGCAGCTTCTAGTGGCAGCAAGTAATAGAACTTCTTGGGTATGATCTTACACGTGTCAGAAAATAACACGTTTTCACTGTCCATATCTTCACGGTGTACTCAATCAACTATTCTGCTTTCAGATGTCCAATTCACCTGGATACTGTATGGCGTTGCCTGATGGAGAGATCGATCTACACGAGCCTACCCTATAGAAGACCTATCCTTACTCCTAGACATCGAACATAACGCGTAGAGTGGACCATGAGGCATGTTCGATTGATAAGGAACCAATGGGCCAACGTTCTATTTTCTGATGAATTAAAATTTAATTTGATTACGACTGATGGACAGAAACGCGTACGTCATCTATACTGAGACTTTTAACATCGCCTTACACTATATTGAAACTTTCAACAATCTCTTTGCACTATATTAAAACGTTTTTTAAACAATCGGTTTGCACTATGTTCACTTTATTTAGAGATCTGTCTGCATTATAGTGAGACTTTTTAACATCGGCTTACACTATACTGAAACTTTCAACAATCTCTTTGCACTATATTAAAACGTTTTTTAAACAATAGGTTTCCACTATGTTCACTTTATTTAGAGATCTGTCTGCATTATAGTGAGACATTTTAACATCGGCTTACACTATACTGAAACTTTCAACAATCTCTTTGCACTATATTAAAACGTTTTTTAAACAATAGGTTTCCACTATGTTCACTTTATTTAGAGATCTGTCTGCATTATAGTGAGACTTTTTAACATCGGCTTACACTATACTGAAACTTTCAACAATCTCTTTGCACTATATTAAAACGTTTTTTAAACAATAGGTTTCCACTATGTTCACTTTATTTAAAGATCAGTTTGCACTATAGTGAGACTTTTTAACATCGGTTTATGCTATACTGAGACTATTTCAACAAAACCTAAACCATAAGACTAACGTTACATTATCGTGAAGTACATTAAAATGTATGGTCTAACAGGAAATATAATTGATTTCAATCTATGAATTAAATGAAATTTGAAATGTCTGATATAATGAGTGTTGCCTTTTAAAAGTGGTTTAGTATAATTTGCAGTATTAGGATATTTGAAATATCTGTATTATATATGGCGTGAGTTTCACAATATTCATAGCAAGTATGTAATGTCAGTATAGGTACCATTTCGCGAGGAACGGTGTAGACAGTAACAGGATAATGTTAAACACATTTGGTCAATTATGTACACAAATTCAAAATCAAATGTAGAAATGTCTTGTTAGTACATGGTGTTCTCTTTAAACAGTTATTTCCTTAAATGTTTCAAAACTTATTTATTATTATTATTATTATTATTATTATTATTATTTATATTGTGCATATCCAAAACCCTAACAGTAAGGACATCCACAATGTGTATACAAAGAAATCATCTGAGTTGCCACATTCAAACAAATTGAAGTGGAAATCCCTTGAAGGAAGTACATCAAGAGCAAGATGGAGGGATATCAAGTATGCAACATTTAGTATGCTAGTAGCAATATGGACATACATGTAAGAGATGCACATATTTAGTTACACATTCCTAAACTGTAATTATCTGAAATATATTTTCACAGAAAAATAAGTTAAAGAATAACAGATTTTAAAATTAAAATAAATCGCGATTAATGTTTGGCGGTTGTATGAAATTTACAACAGACGTGTCAATCTGTATTGTGGTTCAGAAGTGGCAGCTGTACTTTCATGCAGATAACGTGTAAGTTTCTGGAGGGTAGAAAGCTTGTTGCAGGTGCTACACAGACATGAGAAGAGCACATGTACTGTTTCGTCATACAGCTATATCGATTGGGTTCGTTGTGTCAGACCGCGACACGTGGCTAACAACTTCGAACATGTAAATGAATTAGGCGGTGTGTTCACAATGTTCAACCAGATTCAATAATACAACTGTAAATGCTTTATATACATTTCTTGTCGATAAAACCTCATATTGCCCAAAATTGGTCAACAATTGTTTTATTACATAATAACATCAATTAAAACTGTAAGTGTGTACATATATATATTTACGTTAGTTAATGAAATTAGGATATGGTGAATTGAGATTGTGAGTTAATAAAAACTGTATGTATGTTCCTCTTTTGCATTATTAGATGATGTAATATTGCGAGGTGAGATGTAAGTTATTAGAAATGTAGGTGTGTTTGTATGTTGCATTAGTAAATGATGTAACATTGTGAGGTCAGATTGTTAGTTAATAAAAACTATAGATGCATTTGTATCTTGCATAGTTGATTATGATGTAGTATATCGAGGTAAGATTGTTAGTTAGTTCATTAAAACTATACCGTGTTTGAGTGGGTTTTTTTGTTTGTTTGGTTTTTGTTTGTTGTTGTTTTGTTTGTTGTGGGTTTTTTTGTGGTTTTTTGTGTGTGTGGGTTTTTTTTTGGGGGGGGGGGGGGGATTAAACGATAATTTATATATGGCAAATATCACATTCTTGTGGTTGAATTATTAGTATTTGAATTACTAGGTTACTATACGTATCTGACAGATAATTTAGTTTTTAAATGATGTAGGCATTAATCTGATTTTCTGTCATGCATTTTAAGGACTTCCACTAGATGATAACGAGACAGGGATAAAGTATAATAGCATTATGCATCTTAATTCCAGAAGGGCGGAACGTAGCCCAGTGGTAAAGTGCTTCATGTTGCGGTGTCGGTCTACGATCGATCCCCGTCGGTAGACCCATTGGGCTATTTCTCGTTCAAGCCAATGCACCACCACTGGTATATCATCGGCTGTGGTATGTGTTATCCTGTTTGTGGGATGGTGCAAATAAAATATATCTTGCTACTAATGTAACAAAAAATGTTTTCTAAGACTACATATAAAATTAACAAATCAATGTGCTCTAGTGTTGTCTTTAAACAAAGCAAACCCTAACTTTAACATAATTCCAGCGCTTAACATGGATGCCAAATTCTGTCATTGTATTGCATTCCAAACATTTGAATTTTGTTTTCCCTCCATTTCTCATAGCCATCTAATGTAACCGGCGGCAAGCATATGACAAAATGGCGTACACAAATAAGAATACACTTCCTTCCACGTGCACATGAGTCGTGGAGACCCTACTGCACTTGTCCACCAACTGCCCAGCACACTGGAAGACTTTTTATTTTTATTTACTAAATTGTATGTCAATTCCAAGCTGGAGATCACATTGACATGTGTTTGGTACAGTTGGAAGGCAGGGATAGCTCGCGGTTTCTCCTGTAATGCAGCTAAACTATCTCTAGTACGTAGAGGTGCGCTAGAAAATCAATTAATTGAATCTGATACTAGAGTCTGTCATGACGGATTCATGACGGCTTTTCAGGGAACTAAGTTTTAAAATTGCTTCTAGGTGTCCCTTCCACACACTGTTGTATTAGGGGAGGGGCCAACCCATATTGGGCGAAGTGTGGGTGCAATCCACACTAAGTATGTAGGTAGTTAGGTAGGTATGTATGTAGGTACGTACGTACGTAGGTAAGCATGTATGTATATATGTTTTTATCATTTTATAAAATTTAATAGAGTTTAATAAACAAGTTTGATTTGGTGATGGGGGAACATGGCTCCCGGTCCCTTCCCTGGCTACGACACTGTCCTTCCAAATTCGTGGACGTGGCCAACAGATCGCATTTGTTTGGCAGAGTTGGCGGTTTCTCATGTAATGCATTTAAATGTTCTGTAGGATATGGAAGTTCGCTAGAAAATCAATAGACAGAACCTGGTAATATACTGAACGGCTTTAAAAACGCAACATTTTCAGGATGCTATTTTGTATTGTTCATCCCTGTTTTATTGATGCTGTTTTGGACAAGTACGTTGTACAAATTGTATGTAAAGCTGTTGATGAAAGTTTACTTCAAGTGAATGAATGCATCCATGTTTAACGACACCCCAGCAAGAAAAATACATCTGCTACCAATTGCACATAACGCTGTTAGTCATCATAAGGGCCATGCAATTGAATCGTGCATACATTTTTGTTAGCATTTATTATTGTGACAGCCAAAGGATTGCCTCACCAACAAACCATCACATGTTTGTCAAATGTTTAGAAACAAAACGTCTAGACTTACTAAAATAAAGGGAATCAGACGTTTGGGATGTTACGTGCTATCATATCCATACATTAGGTAGCTAGACACTTCCGGCACCACCCATCAACTGTTTTGAGACGTGTGAATGGCATATAACAGCCAGCCAATGATAACAATTCAACGCCAGGGCAATTTTCAAATAATATGACTTCACGGATATGATCTTACAAGTGTCAGACAAAAACATGTTTTCACTGTCCATATCTTCACGATGTACTCAAGTCAACTATTCTACTTTCAGATGTCCAATTCACCTAGATACTGTGCGGCGTCGCCTGATGGAGAGATCGATCTACGCGCGCCGACCCTATAGAGGACCTATCCTTACTCCTAGACATCGAACATAACGGGTACAGTGGACCATGAGGCATGTTCGATTGATAAGGAACCAATGGGCTAACGTTCTATTTTCTGATGAATCAAAATTTAATTTGATTATGACTGATGGACAGAAACGCGTATGTCATCTATACTGTGACTTTTAATATCGGCTTACACTATATTGAAACTTTCAACAATCTCTTTGCACTATATTAAAACTTTTTTTTAAACAATCGGTTTCCACTATGTTCACATTATTTATTGATCAGTTTGCATTATATTGAGACTTTTTAACATCGGTTTGTGCTATACTGAGACTATTTCAACAAACCCTAAACCATAAGGCTAACGTTACATTACCATGGAGTGCATTAAATTTGATGGTCTAACAGGGAATGCAATTGATTTCAATCTATGAATTAAATTAAAGTTTGCTGCATTGTGAGATGTTTCCGACTGAAAAAATATTTCTACGATTAAACTTACATATTAAATATATTTTCTTGCTTAGAGTATCAGTTTCTGTATATTTAATGTGTTTCTGATCGTCTTAATATTTGTAAGAAGCCCAAACTGGATTTTGTCTTCAAATAATTTCGTACGTACGACGAAAATATATTTTAGGAAATAAAATGAAATTTAACCTAGTACAAACATTAGAACGACCAGAAACACGTTTAATATAGAGCCACTAATATTTTATGCAGAACAATATATTTGATATGTAATTACAATCGTTAAAAAGTCTTTGTTAGTCGATAACATCTTAAAAATTGAAGCAAACTCGGGAATGTCTCTTTAACATTTTATTTCTCATTTGTACATATCCAAAACACTATCAGTACGGACACCCAAAATGTGTATGCAAAGAAATCCTCTTAGTTACCGCATTCAAACAAATCAAAGTGGAAGATTCCTTGAAGGAAGTATATCAAGAGCAGGTTGGATGGATATCAAGTATGCAACATTTAGTATGTCTGGTAGCAATATGGACATACATGTAAGAGATCACATATTTAGTAACACATTCCTAAACTGTAATTATCAGAAATAAATGTTCGCAGAAAATAAATTAAAGGATAACAGATTTTAAAATTGAAATAAATCGAGTTTAATTTTTGGCAGTTGTATGCAATTTACAACCGACTCTATTGTGGTTCAGAAGTGGCAGCTGTAATTCCATGCGGATAACGTGTGAGTTTCTAGAGGGTAGAAAGCTTGTTGCAGGTGATACACAGATACGAAGAATGCTGATAATGTCCCGCAGTGCGTTCTAACTGATGATATTTAATGACGTCAGGTAATCTTATAAAAAAAAAAAAAAAAAAAAAAAGTGTTTTATTTAACGACGCACTCAACACATTTTATTTACGGTTATATGGCGTCAGACATATGGTTAAGGACCACACACATTTTTTTAGAGGAAACCCGCTGTCGCCACATAGGCTACTCCTTTTTACGACAGGCAGCAAGGGATCTTTTATTGCGCTTCCCACAGCAGGATAGCACAAACCATGACCTTTGTTGAATCAGTTATGGATCACTGGTCGGTGCAAGTGGTTTACACCTACCCACTGAGCCTTGCGGAGCACACACTCAGGGTATGGAGTCGGTATCTGGATTAAAAATCCCATGCCTCGACTGGGATCCGAAACCAGTACCTACCAGCCTGTAGACCGATGGCCTGCCACGACGCCACCGAGGCCGGTCGGTAATCTTATAAATAAATAAATTAAATAAATAAATAACAAAATAAAAACAAATTCTGATAAATTTGAACATACAGTTACCGATTACCTCCAAATGCATTCTCATTTGTAGGGGCGGGACATAGCCCAGTGGTCAAAGGTTCACATGATGCGCAGTCAGTCTAGGATCCAGTGCACCACGACTGGCATATCAAAGGCCGTGGTACCCTGTCTATGGGATAGTGCATATGATAGATACCTTGCTACTAATGAAATAAATATATATATATATATATATATATATATATATATATATATATATATATATATACACACACACACACAATACACACACACACACAAATGCAGGAAATACGCGTGAAATGGTCAGATTTTGGCGAATGAACGTGAAACTCGGGGAAAACATTGGGTAGTGATGGGTATTCAGCTGCCAATGATGCTCGTATTTCGACGTGATGGCTACAAGAAAGATAGCCTGCCGGGGGGAAACATTGCAAAAGGTGAATATAGCATAATTTTTAACATACTATAAAGATTAAACATTTCTAATCTGATTACTGGCCCAGAAGTGTAAGACCTCGCATAAAAGGCACAGAAGATTCATCACGGGGGGGGCAGCTACCACCCCCTGCAACCCAACGAACAGGATACGGCCCTGACATTGAGGGGTGTCGGCAAAAACCATTAAAGAACACTCGAGAAGCTGTTTACGGCCTCATTTCCATTTCGTTGTAGACCGTCCTACGACGATGCCAACATTACGTGTTCGCTGCCGAACGAGTGTACAGGGGAAGAACTTGGGAAATTGGCGGCAAGTATGGTACAGCGACGAGTCACGTTTCCTTCTACAGCAACGTGATGGACGACAACATGTATACAGACGCCGCAATGAACGTTTTGCCAACAACTGCGTCGCTCAAGTTAACAGATTCGATGGAGGGCGTGTCGTGATGTGGGAAGCCATCTCATACACCGGCAGAAGTGAACTTGTGTTCGTACAAGGCAATCCGACAGCTGTACGCTACCAGGATGAAATTCTTCGCCGTCACATGCTTCCCATTTTGGATCAATGCCCCAAAACCTACAAGAAAGATTCGTTAAAAGTGTAAAATGAGAATTAATATTTGTTTCTTTATTACACTAAGAATATAAAATAATAACTAAAACCAGGATACAAAATACACCAAATATTTTAAAAAGAGAAAATCAATTAAAGGGACATTCCTGAGTTTGCTGCAATGTTAAAGATGTTATTGACTAACGATTTGTAACGATTGTAATTACATATTGTTGGCATAAAATGTTAGTGGCTGTATGTTAAACGTGTTTCTGATCGTTCTAATATACGTACTAGGTGACATTTCATTTTATTTCCTAAAATATTTGTTTCGTACGTACGAAATTATTTGGAGAGAAACTCCGCTTTTGGCTTCTTACAAAGCAACAAACTCAGGAATGTCATATTTAATGTATAAAATAACATAAGGCCAAATTAACCCCCCCCCCCCCCCCCCCCCCCCCCATCAGTGACAACGAAAAGAATTGTGTATATACAATTAATATTTAAAATATTATAGCTAAAACACGTTAACAAAGAAACAATAGCGCGAAACCGATCGATACTCGCAGTGGCCAGACTACTACTAACAGCGCCGTTTGTTAGAAACAAATAAAGTTTTTAATTAACTGTATTATTGTAGTAGTTAAGATACCGATACTGTAAATACTCCTTGTTAATTAAAATTTGATATTGTTATCATCAAATGAATGAATGAATGAAAGAATGTTTAACGACACCCCATCACGAAAATTTTTTATTATCGATATCATGAACTAAAATGGTGAAAATTAATTTAATTTAATGAACTACCTATCATTAAAATATCAATAAATAAACACTAAATTTACTGTTTGCAATTTAAATATAATCATAAATAAATAATTAATTATTCTTATTTGTCTCCAGCACATAGGCAATTAGCAGTCAGTCAGTTGTTTGTTTCAATTTTTTGTCAGGGTTTAACAAATTAGTAGGATTGAAAATAATTTTATTTTTAGTAAAAAATAGTTTTAATTTATTTCTAGGTTTATCAAATCTACTAAAATAAATAATAATAATAATAATAATAATATAAACATAAATAAATAAATAATAATAATAATAATAATAATGGCTAACGTTTTCAGGAGTAGTACAATATGTACAGATGGGATATTTAATTTTATTGATTTTAAATTTAATATTATTTAAACCAACTGAGATGGGCTATTGTTCTTGTGGCTTTTAAGTTACAAGGAAGAAAGGAAATGTTTTATTTAATGACGCATTCAACATATTTTATTTAAGGATAATGAATGAATGAATGAATGAATGAATGTTTAAGGACACCCCAGCACGAAAAACAAAATACATCGGCTATTGGGTGTCAAACTATGGTAATGGAACCAAACAAGATATAAATAAAAACAGTGTAAAGAACTGTGCAAAAATACAAATACAAATATCACAGATAAGATACTGACTTTTACTCTAAACTTCAATTTGTGCTGTATTGGCCATTCTCAAAGAGAATGTTACACCCCTGCACCACGGTGAGGTTACAGCACGCGCAGGGGAAACAAAATTAACTGAAGACACTGTACACTAGCTACTGAAAAACAAGGGACTGAAGACACTGTACACCAGCTACTGAAACACAAGGGACTGAAGACACTGTACACTAGCTACTGAACACAAGGAACTGAAGACACTGTACACTAGATACTCAAACACGAGGGACTGAAGACACGGTACACTAGCTACTGAAACACAAGGAACTGAATACACTGTACACTAGATACTCAAACACAAGCAACTGAAGACACTCTATACTAGATACTCAAACACAAGGGATTGAAGACACTGTACACTAGATACAGAAACACAAGAAACTGAATGAATGAATGAATGAATGAATGAATGTTTAACGGCACCCCAGCACGAAAAATACATCGGCTATTGGGTGTCAAACTATGGTAATGCAAATAAATAAAGTGATGATCAACATCAACATAAAAATTCAAGGTTTAAACAAAAACAGTGTAAAGAACTGTGCAAAAATACAAATACAAATATCACAGAATTTTACGGACACCGAATTTTACTCTAAACTTCAATTTGTGCTGTATTGGCCATTCTCAAAGAGAATGTTACACCCCTGCACCACGGTGAGGTTACAGCACACGCAGGGGACAAGAAACTGAAGACACTATACTAGATACTCAAAGACAAGGGATTGAAGACACTGTACACTAGCTACTGAAACACAAGGAACTGAAGACACTGTATAATAGATACTGAAACACAAGGGACTGAAGACATTGTACACTAGCTACTGAAACACAAGGAACTGAAGACACTGTACACTAGCTACTGAAACACAAGGGACTGAAGACACTGTACACTAGATACTGAAACACAAGGAACTGAAGAGACTGCACACTAGATACTGAAAGACAAGGGACTGAAGACATTGTACACTAGATACTAAAAATACGATGGACTGATGACACTGTACACTAGATACTAAAACACAAGGGACTCATGACACTGTACACTAGATGCTGATATACCATTGACTGAAGACACTGTACACTAGCTATTGAAACACGAGGAACTGAAGACACTGTACACTAGATACTAAAATACGATGGACTAAAGACACTGTACTCTAGATACTGAAACACAAGTAACTGAAGAGACTGCACACTAGATCCGGAAACACAAGAGACTGAAGACACTGTACACTATGTACTGAAATACGAAGGACTGATGACGCTGTACATTAGATACTGAAACACAAGGGACTGATGACACTATACACTAGATACTGAAATACGATGGACTGATGACACTGTACACTAGATACTGAAATACGATGGACTGATGACACTGTACACTAGATACTGAAATACGATGGACTGATGACACTGTATACGGTACACCAGATACATTAGGCAGCTAGACCCTTGCGGCACCACTCATCAACTGTTCTGAGACGTCTGAATAGAAGATAACAGACAGGGGTAATCAGATGCTGTCCTAGACCCGGCCAACCATTGGAGTATGACTGATTGGCGGAAACGAGTATGCTATCTATATGGAGACTTTTAACATTGGCTTACATTATATGGAGACTTTTAACAATGTCTTTGCACTATATTAAACCATTTTTAAAAATCGGTTTGCTCTATATTCACTATAATGAGACTATTTAAAATTTGTTTCAACAAAACAATTGTCGTGCAGGCATAAACCATAAGACTAACGATACCATCACCGTGAAATACATTAACAATTAATTTATGGTCTAACAGGAAATATAATTTATTTCAGTCGATGTATTAAATTAAATTTGAAATGTCTGATATAATCAGTGTTGCGTTTTTAAAGTGGTTCAGTATAATTTGCAGTCATATGATCTTTATAATATATGTAGTATATGGCGTGAATTTCACAATACTCATAGCAAGTATGTCATGTCAGTATAGTTACCATTTCGTAGGAACCGTGTGGACAGTAACATGATAATTTAAAAAATATTTTGTTAATTATGTACACAAATTCAAGGTCAAATGACTTGTTGGTACTTGATGTGCTCTTTAAAACATAATTTCCTTAAATGTTTAAAAAAATTATTTTTATTATTAACAGAGGAATTTCAAATAACTGTTTAATTATGTACTCACAGTCAAAATAATTTAACATTTTGTTTCTAATTTGTGCATATCCAAAATCCCAAACATGAATGAATGAATGAATGAATGTTTAACGACACCCCAGCACGAAAAATACATCGGCTATTGGGTGTCAAACTATGGTAATGCAAATAAAGTGATGACCAACATCAATATAAAAATTCAAGACCAACAAAAACAGTGTAATGAATGAATGAATGAATGAATGTTTAACGACACCGCAGCACGAAAAATACATCGGCTATTGGGTGTCAAACTATGGTAATATGCAAGAAAAGTGTGATGATCATCATCAATATAAAAATTCAACAATTAAATAAAAACACAGTGTAAAGGACTGTGTAAAAGTACAAATATCACAGACAGATATAATTAAAATTTAGAATAAAATTCAGTATCTCGTAAAAACTGCAATAAAAGTTCTGGATGGAATCGAAATGATTCCATCACATTTCTTTGTCCAAATACCCCTGCGCGTGCTGTAACCTCACCGTGGTGCAGGGGTGTAACATTCTCTTTGAGAATGGCCAATACAGCACAAATTGAAGTTTTAGAGTAAAATTCAGTATCCGTAAAATTCTGTGATATTTGTATTTGTATTTTTGCACAGTTCTTTACACTGCTTTTGTTTAAACCTTAAATTTTGATGTTGATCATCACTTCATTTATTTGCATTACCATAGTTTGACACCCAATGGCCGATGTATTTTTCGTGCTGGGGTGTCGTTAAACATTCATTCATTCATTCATTCATTGTCCAAATATATCTTTTCTAGTTGCAGACAACTGCTTACACTCCACCAAAATGTGTCGCACAGTCAGAAGACACTGGCAGTGCTCACACTGAGGTGGAGGATCTTTCTTCAAGATAAATGAATGCGTTAAGTAAGTGTGACCGATGCGGGCACGACACAAGACTAGTTCATCCTTCCTGCACTGTATATAGGAGGACTGCCACTCTCCCAAGACTGGCTTGATAGCATGAAGCTTGTTCGCATCCTCACCGTCCCAATCACGTTGCCAAGCGGAAAAGATAAATTGGCTGATACAATATTTAAAATCAGTATACGGTACACCAACCCTGGCGTGAGGCAAATCCAAAGCAGACTTGGCAGCTGAATCTGCCTTTTCATTACCCCTGATGCCAACATGGCTGGGTACCCAACAAAATACAATGTCTTTATTGGCAATAGATAACACTTTCGTATCACCATCCCAATTAAGGGATGGTCCAGCTTCATATTACGTAAAGCTTGAAGACACGAAAGTGAGTCTGTAAAAATAATAAATCTGGATGCTATGGAATCTTTAATTTCTTCCAAGGCTTTAATGACTGCCCAAACTTCAGCACTAAAAATCGATGCTGAGTCAGGCAGTCTCATGGAAAGTATTGAGTCTGATGGAAAAACTGTAGCACAAGCCACAGAATGTCCATCTCGTGATCCATCTGTATACACAGGAATGTAATCACGGTACTTGTCTTGAATTTCCATGAAAAACTGTTTAAAAACAACATCATCTATAGGTAGTACTAAACCAAATAAGTTCCGGCTGGGTCAAAGTTCGAGGTGCACCCAACTTTTGATAGAGAAGTGAACACTACAAGTCCTGTGATTGGATATAAATGTGAGTGTGTTGGTTGTAAAAAATAATAGTTTCATCTGGGTAAAAAAAATGTGCAATTTTATTTCATCTAGTACCAATCTGTCAATTAGCCTTGTGCTTGAAACATGTATGGGGTACCTGTAAAAAAAAGTACTCGAATTTGGTGCGAAACTAGGGTAGTCGTAGACGCTACCCGTTATCTGAGAAACGAGCAGCTTGACCCCCATTTTTTTCTGATTCACTTTAAGTGTAAGGGGTGGTAGTATTTATATCCGTGGCGTTTATGTTGGCTGATACGTTGCAGGTGGGAGTTTTAGCCACATATGTTACTATTGTCGTCTATGGGATTTGATTTGGTAGTATACACCCTGTACGATCTTTCTTCAAATGCGCCAGATCAAATACAATTTTAGGTGGTGTAATACACCATGGTGGTAAACAAAATATGAAGATGTTTCCAAAGTGTTTGATAAATCAATGTTGGAAAGCGATAAAAAACGCTTAATGCGAAGACCAAATGTACGAATAGCATTTAGCCTTGCATCATACAACTTCATATATTTGTTGTCAAACACCGCATCATGAGCTGGATGTGTTGGTAACGATTTAATATTTGGCAGCATACTGCAGAGAAAGCTTGGCACGTCTAGCACCCAAACAAGGTTCGTGTGCATCAACGCACAAGCTCTCTACAGGAGATGTTCTAAATGCACGAAGACAAAGCCTAAGTCCCTGATTGTGTATAGGATCTAGCATCTGCAAGTAAGACTTGCGTGCCGACCCATACACAATGCATCCATAATCAAGTTTTGATCTAACTAGAGATCTATACAGACGGAGCATAACCTTTCGGTCTGCTCCCCATTCCGTATTACCACTAACTTTTAAAATATTCAAAGCTTTTAAGCCCTTCTTTTTAACATATTTAAGATGGGGCACAAAAGATAGCATCCTGTCAAATATAACCCCCAGAAATTTAGTCTCCTCCACAACTGGAATTGGATTTTTGTCCAAAAACAACTGTGGGTCTAAGTGGAGACCTCTTTTCTGGCAGATATGCATACAAACCGTTTTTGCTTTAGAGAATCGAAAGCCATTGTCAGTTGCCCATTGATGAAGTTTATTCAAACAAAGCTGCAACTTACGTTCAATGATACTCATATTGGACGATCTATAGCAAATCTGAAAATCATCGACATATAACGAGCAATCCACACCAGGTGTTAGACACTGGGTGATGCTGTTAATTTTCACAGAAAATAAAGTTACAGACAGGATACTACCTTGAGGTACACCCATCTCCTGTGGGTGAATGTCGGACAAAGTAGACCCCACCCGGACTTTAAAAGATCTATCTCTTAAAAATTGAGATATAAAAACAGGAAGACGACCTCTAAGGCCCATGCCATGGAGGTCGTTTAAAATCCTATACTTCCACGTGGTATCATAAGCTTTCTCCAAATCAAAAAACACTGAAACCAAGTGCTGATTATGGATGAAAGCTTCCCTACAAAACTTTTCAAATCTAACAATATGATCAACCGTGCTACGTCTAGATCTGAACCCACATTGCACGTTAGTGAGCAATTTGTGAGATTCGAGATACTAGACAAGTCTACGATTGGTCATGCGTTCCATGGTTTTACAAATGCAACTTGTCAAAGCGACAGGGCGATAACTAGTAGGATTGGTTGGATCCTTACCAGGCTTGGGAATAGGAATAATAATAGCTTTCCTCCAATCAGAAGGAAAGTCTCCAGAAATCCAGATGTTATTAAAACTATTCAAAAGAACCATCAAAGATGATGCAGGTAAATTTGTTAATAACTGATAATGAATTTCATCCGGTCCTACTGAAGTGTCATGGGCTCTACGAAGAGCATCTGCAATTCCTCCATAGAGAAATGCCTGTTGTACACTTCAGCATTTTCGGATGAAAAATTAATGGACTGCTTTTCAGCTTTAGTTCTGACAGATGTAAAAGCATCTGTACTGAAAGCAGAAGATGAGTTATGAGAAAAGTTGCATTGGCAGTGTCACGATGAGACGTGACATCCGTGTCATTGACAGACAAATGATGAACTGTATTACTGGATTCTTTACCTTTGATTTTACGGATCCTATTCCAGACAGATTTCACCGATGTTTGTGAATTCAACTTGGGAGACAAACGTTCTCCAAGATGTTTTCTTACTCTGTCTAATCTCTCTGCAAGCCTTAGCCCTAGCAATACGAAATGCATCCAGGTTGTAGGTTCACGTTTGAACCGCTCAAGCAACCTGTTTCCCTCTTTGAATGCATCTTTGCACGTATCATTAAACCATGGTTTATTGAAACGCTTTGGCACTGCCGAAGTCTTAGGAATAGTTCCATCTGCAATGTCCTTCAAGATGGAAGTGAACAAAGACATGGGATCATCAGCATCAGTAATGGCAAATTGTTGCAGATGAGTGCTGCACAGATGCTGAAACTTCCACCTTTGAACCCTTTCAAGTGATGGTGGTCCAAAATAATGGGAAAGTGGGCACTACCACAAAGGTCTAAACCAACTTTCCTGGAGAAATCAAGAAAAAGTGATGGACTACAAAGAGTTAAATCTATGGAAGTGAAAGATCCACTTGCAGAATGAAAATATGTACGACTTTTATCATTAAATAAAAGTAAGTCGTTTTTGAGATACTCGCATCCCCACAAAGTGTGGTGACCATTAAAATCTCCCATAATAATAAAGGGAGTAGGGAGCTGATCAATAAGATGTTGAAGATCCCTAGGATTAAAATTAAAATGATTACGAGGTTGCAAGTAAACTGAGCACAGAGTAACAGTTTTATGAGCCGTGACTTTGACAGCCACAGCTTGTAAATTGGTATTTAATGTTACTGAAGTCTGAGGAATGTTTTCATTAACAAGAATGGAAACACCCCCAGATGCTCTATTTTCAGTTTCTTGAAATTTATGATACAGGTTAAATCCTCTCATGGTAATATAATCAGTGTCCTTCAAGAACGTTTCCTGAAGACACACTGCAAGAGGATTATGTTTTTGAATTAAAAGACTTAATTCATCGAAATTGGGCCTAAGCCCACGGCAGTTCCACTGAATGACTGAATTAGTCATCAGGGGGAAGTACAGGAGTTCTTTTTAACTTTTCCCTTGGATGTGGTTTGGATTTTGGTGAAGGTATACTGGTTTGAGTATAATCATCCTTATCCATAGCATCCACATCCAGAGGATCAAATGGATTGTTTACTGGGACTGAGCATTGCTCAGTCTTTTTTAAGCGCCCAGAAGAGCGGTCCTTATTAAGATATTTTGTGTCTTTTACTGGCTGAGTTTTGCTAGGACCTGGATTCCCAGCATTGATAACTCTTGGCGGGTTCTTTGAACCCAAAGACACCTGGGTTGTTTAAGTCATTTGTTGTTGATGAGAAGCTTTTGTTGCTTGACGTTGAGCCTTTTCAATGTCAGAAACCTTCTTAAATTTTTCTTCACAATTTGGCCATATCAGATCTGTCTGGACTGAAACATTGTTTGTGGAGACTTTTACGGCAGAGGCATAGGATTTACCTACTGCCATAGGAGTCAGTTTATTTAAAACGTGTCTGGCCTCAGTAAAAGAGAGATGCTTGTCCACTTTTATCTGCTGAACTTGCTTTTCAAACTTCCACCTTGGGCACTCTCGCGAGTACGCAAAGTGTTTTCCCTTACAATTGGTACATATCGTGTCATTCTGACATGCCTTGCTGTCATGGTCAAATTGACCACAACGGGCACAGGTCAGCCTGCCACGACATGCATTTTGTCCGTGTCCAAACTTCTGACATTTGAAACACCGCAAGGGGTTTGGAATGTATGGCATAACAGATATATTCAAATAACCAGGCGTAACTGATGAAGGGCGCAAAGGGTCATTAAATGTAAGAATCAAAGTATTCGTCGAAACAAGTTCATTATTTCGACGAACCTTTATTCTCTTGACGGAAACGACACCTTGTGAGGAGAGATTTTCACAAATCTCATCCTCAGGTACTCCCTCCAGGTCCTTTGATCGTATGACTCCCTTAGACGAGTTAAGTGAAGTGTGTGGTGTGACATGTATTGGAATGTTACACAAAACTGTAGATTTTAGAAGGTTTCTGGAATGATTTTGAGTAGCACATTCTACTAATAAAGACCCATTCCGCATCTTCTTAACATTTTTGGGCTCTCCAGCCAAGCCTTCCAGCCCCTTTTGTATGGCAAATGGAGACAGTTTGCGCAAGGCCTCATCATCAGACGATCCAATGACAAGGAACCTTGGCCATGTCTGCAATACATTTACCTTTGTTTTTTTTAACATGAATAGACTTGGACTCTTCGTCTGATGACGAAGAGTCCGAAACCTCGGTGTGCACCCTTTTCAGGGTGCCATCAACATTTTTGGATTTGTTTTTACCCATATTAAGGTCATAGCAATTCATCAACCATGCCCCCACCCACCACGGAGTCCAACAAGGGAACATGGTGCTGCGGATAACCAGCAAACACCCATGACAGGGATACATGATTGATATACTTGGGCAATAAACAAACAATAAATCACCCAATTGACCCTAGCCACCGCCCCCAAGAGCAACAAATACAAATGATATATACACAATGTTTGTTCTTGACTAAATTAATGAAACAACGGTTGTTTGCTCTGGAGCTTGGCATGACCAGCCGATTGATCAGGTCGGGCCTCCCTGACCACCCGTCTGGCTGAACTCCAGGACAAAGTGATGTATTGCCAGAAAACATATCCGTAGATATGCTCCCAACTCAACCACCAGGATCCCTTCATCCAGCATTACGAGATGCACCTCACGGCCAACAAGGTGCCCCAAAAGGGGAGTTGTACTGTATTAGCCATTCTAATAGAGAATGTTACACCCCTGCACCACGATGAGGTTACAGTACTTGCAGGGGAAAAGCAGTGTAAAGAACTGTGCAAAAACACAAATATCACAGAATTTTACGGATACTGAATTTTACTCAAAACTTAATTTTTTTGCTGTATTGGCCATTCTCAAAGAGAATGTTACACCCCTGCACCACGGTGAGGTTACAGCACACGCAGGGGAAAATCCCAAACAGTAAGATGACCCAAAATTTGTTTGCAAAGAAATCATCTTAGTTGCCACATTCAAACGAACAAAAGTTGAATAGTTCTTGAAGGAAGTACATCAAGAGCATGCTCGATAAATATCAAATATGCAACACTTAGTATGCTGGTGGCAATATGGACATACATGTAAGAGATGCACATATTTAGTTAAACAATCCTAAACTGTAATTATCACAAATACATTTTCGCAGAAAATAAGTTAAAGAATAACAGATTTTAAAATTGAAATATATCGGGACTAAATTGTTGGCGGTTCTATGAAATTTACAACAGACGTGTCAATATGTATTTTGGTTCAGAAGTGGCAGCTGTACTTTCATGCAGATAACGTGTAAGTTTCTGGAGGGTAGAAAACTTGTTGCAGGTGCTACACAGACATGAGGAGTACACAAGTACTGTTTCGTCAAACAGCTATAGCAACAGAGTTCGCTGTGACGATGGCTCCAGGTGTGAGACCGCGACACGTGGCTGAACACTGCGAACATGTAAATGAATCAGGCGGAGTGTTCAGAATATTCTAAAAAATTAAATAATGCAACTGTAAATGTTTTGTTTATGATCAATTATTGACCGTCATTGAGGGCAGTATCAGGTTTTATGGACAAACAAAAATGATACTGACGTCGGCCGTTGGTCTAGGCCAATATAAATTTCATCGGTCCGTAAAACCTCATATTGCAAGAAATTGGTCAATAATTGTGTTATTACATAATAACACCAATAAGACTCGTTCATTACTATTTTGTTTCTCAGACGAGAAACACGTCAATGCTAATAATTTCCAGCAATGCATTCTAACTGATGAGATTTAAAGACATCACGTAATCTTATAAATAAATAAATAAATAAATAACAAAATAAAAAAAAATTGTGATAAATTTGAACATACATTTATACTGAACAGTTACCGATTACCTTCAAATGCATTCTTCATTTGTAGGGGCGGGACATAGCCCAGTGGTAAAGAGTTCACATGATGCGCGGTCAGTCTAGCATCCATCCCCGTCGGTGGGCCCATTGTGATATTTCTCCTTCCAGCCAGTGGACCACGACTGGCATATCAAAGGCCGCGGTATGTGCTACCCTGTATACGAGATGGTGCGTATAACAAATTCCTTGCTACTAATGGAATATATATATATATGTATGTATGTATGTATGTATGTATGTATGTATATATGTATGTATATATGTATGTATATATATATATATATATATATATATATATATATATATATATATATATATATATATACACACACACACATACACACAATTACAGGAAATCCGCGTGAAATGGTAAGATTTTGGCGAATGCACGTGAAACTCGGGGAAAAAATGGGGTAATGATGAGTATTTAAAGCTGCAATGCTTGCATATATATATATATATATATATATATATATATATAAGCAACGATACATTTAATCCATGTATTCTCATCGTCTTACACAGCAAGTAAGTAACTAGTTTAACGCGCTCATATACCACTGTGGTTTGGAACGTGTTCATCCCGAGTCCGTCCTCCTATGAGATCGGGGGCCTGACAGATAACTTGAAATTTTTATGTAAGCGAACATATAGAATAAGGGAAATGGGCTTTTAAATGTTTTAACTTTTAATTTGAACTATACTATTTAATCAAGTTTGACTAATTGGCGCCAATTGTGATGGGCTAATATAAATTATTTATTTATAAATTATAGTAACAGCTGGATCAATTAAAGTAAGCCCAAGGAGTTTAGATGGAAAGGCTGCCCCAAGCCCTACAGGAAAGGTTCGTTAAAGGGACATTCCTGAGTTTTCTGCAATTTTTAAGATGGTATCGATCAACAGACATTTTAACGATTGTAATTAGATATGAAATTTATATTTCTGTATCAAATATTAATAGCTGTATATTAAACGTGTTTCTGATCGTTCTAATATTTGTACTAAAATACAAATATGTGTTTTGTTTCGTACGCACGAAATTATTTGAAGAAAAAAAAAATCAACTTCGGGCTTCTTACAAATATAAGACGACCAGAAACACATTGAATATACAGAGACTAATATTCTAAACAAGAAAATATATTTAATTTGTAAGTTTAATCGTAGAAATATTTTAGTAGTCGAAAATATCTTGCAATGCAGCAAAATCAGGAATGTCATATTTAATCTATAAAATATGATACGGCCAAATTAAAAGACCCCACTAATATTAATAGGAAGGCAAAGTACGTGAGCAGGAGGGGTTTACTGCCAGGTAAGAATATAAATATTGTATTTAATAAATATATAAGGTTACAATTAAATGGTAGATATCCATCAGTGACAACGAAAGGCATTGTGTATATATAATTAATATTTACAATATTATAGCTAACATACGTTAACAAAGACACAATAGCGCGAAACCGATCGATACTCACTGTTGAATACCCACTGTTCACGGCAGACGTCAAGTTGGAGGTTTTATGGAATACAGACGAGCTATCGATCGATAAGTGGCCAGACTACTATTAACAGACGCGGCAGAGCGCCGTTTGTTAGAAACAAATAAAGTTTTTAATTATTGTATTATTGTAGTAGTTAAGATACCGATACTGTAAATACTCCTTATTAATTAAAATTTTATATTGTTATTATCGAATGAATGGATGAATGAATGAATGAATGTTTAACGGCACCCAGTACCAATTTTTGTTTATTATCGATATCATCAACTAAAATGGTGAAATATTACTTAAAATGTCAGCATTGTTTAAATAGCATTTTACATTAATGGCTAATTAAAAGTTCTAACCAGGCAGTTAAATTACACATTTTTATTTAATTTAATAAAACACAATTTACTATTAATTAATTAATTTAATTTAATAAATTATATATCATTAAAATATGAATAAATAAACACTAAATTTACTGTTTACAATTTAAATATAACCATAATTAAATAATTATTTATTCGTCCTTGTCTCCAGCACATAGGCAATTAGCAGTCTGTCAGTTGTTTGTTTCAGTTGTTTGTCAGGGTTTAACAAATCAGTAGGACTGAAAACAATTTTATTTTTAGTAAAAATTGTTTAGTCAGCATTGTTTAAATAGCATTTTATATTAATGGCTAATTAAAAGTTCTACCCAGGCAGTTAAATTACATTCTTTTATTTAATTTAATAAAACACCATTTACTATTAATTAATTAATTTAAAGGGACATTCCTGAGTTTGTTGCAATTTTTAAGATGCTATCGATTGAAACAATTGTAATTACATATCAAATATATTTGTCTGCATAAAATGTTAGTGGATGTATATTAAACGTGTTTCTGATCGTTCTAATATATGTACTAGGTTAAATTTAATTTTATTTCCTAAACTTTGTTTTTTTCGTACGTACGAAATTATTTGAAGACAAAATCCAGTTTGGGCTTCTTACAAATATTAAGACGACCAGAAACATATTGGATATACAGACACTGATATTCTAAAGAAGAAAATAAATTTAACATGTATGTTTAATCGTAGAAATATTTTATTAGTCGGACAAATCTTACAATGCAGCAGACTCAGGAATGTCCCTTCAATTTAATAAATTACTTATCATTAAAATATAAATAAATAAACATTAAATGTACTGTTTACAATTTAAATATAACCATAATTAAATAATTAATTATTCTTCTTTGTCTCCAGCACATAGGCAATTACCAGTCTGTCAGGGTTTAACAAATTAGTAGGATTGAAAACAATTTTATTTTTAGTAAAAAATAGTTTTAATTGATTTCTAGGTTTATCAAATCTACAAAAAAAAAAATAATAATAATAAAAAAAAACTAAATATTAATAATAATAATAATAATTAATAATAATAACCATCATCATAATCATCATAATCATAATGGCTAACGTTTTCAGGAGTAGTACAATGTACAGATGGGAGATTTAATTTTATTGATTTTAAATTTAATATTATTTAAACCAACTGTTACCCCCATCATGAGATGGGCTATTGTTCTAGTGGCTTTTAAGTTACAAGGAAGGAAGGAAATGTTTATTTAATGACGCACTCAACACATTTTATTTAAGAATAAATGGCGTCAGACATATGGTTAAGGATCACACAGATATTGAGAGAGGGAACCCGCTGTCACCACTTCATGGGCTACTGTTTCTGGATTAGCGGCACGGGGTATTTTATGTGCACTATCCCACAGACAAGATAGTACATACCACGACCTTTGATACACAAGTTGTGGAGCACTGGCTGGAACAGGAAGTAGCCCAGTGGGCCAACCGACAGGAATCGATCGCGCATCACGCAAGCGCTATACTTCTGAGCTAAATAATGAAATACAAGGGAGTGAAGACATTGTATAATATATACTGAAACGCAAAGAACCAAAGACACTGTACACTATATACTGAAACACAAAGAACTAAAGACACTTTATACTATACACTGAAACACAAAGAACTGAAGACACTGTACACTAGATACTGAAACACAAGGGACCGAAGACACTGTACACTAGATACTGAAACACAAGGAACTGAAGACACTGTACACTAGATACTGAAACACAAGGAACTGAAGACATTGTACACTAGATATAAAAACACAAGGGACTGAAGACACTGTACACTAGATACTGAAATAAAAAGGGACTGAAGACACTGTACACTAGATACTAAAACACAAGGGACTGAAGACACTGTACACTAGATACTGAAATAAAAAGGGACTGAAGACACTGTGCACTAGATACTAAAACACAAGGGACTGCAGACACCGTACACTAGATACTGAAACAAAAGAGACTGAAGACGCTGTCCACTAGATATTGAAACACAAGGAACTGAAGACACTGTACACTAGATACTGAAATACAAGGGACTGAATACACTTTACACAATATACTGAAACACAATGAACTGAAGACAGTATACACTATATACTGAAGCACAAGGAACTGAACACACTGTACACAATATACTGAAATATAAGGAACTAAAGACACTTACACTAGATACTGAAATACAAGGGACTGAAGACTATCTACACAATATACTGAAACACAAGGGACTGAAGACACTGTACACTAGATACTGAAACAAAAGAGACTGAAGACACTGTACATTAGATACGGAATTGCAAGGAACTGGAGACACTGTGCACTGTATACGGAAACACAAGGGATTGAAGACACTGTACGCTAGACACCGAAAGACAAGGAACTGAAGACACTGTACACTAGATACTGAAACACAAGGAACTGAAGACACTGTACACTAGATACTGAAACACAAGGGACTGAAGACACTGTACACTGGATACCGAAACACAAGGGACTGAAATGAATGAATGAATGAATGAATGTTTAACGACACCCCAGCACGAAAAATACATTGGCTACTGTGTGTCAAACTATGGTAAAATGCAACAACAGTGTGATGATCATCATCAATATAAAAATTCAACAGTTAAATAAAAACACAGTGTAAAGGACTATGTAAAAATACAAATATCACAGATAGATATAATTAAAATTTAGAATAAAACGCATTATCACGTAAAAATTGCAATAATAGTTCTGGATGGAATCGAAAGGATTCCATCACAGTTCGTGGTCCAAATATATCGTTTCGAATTTCTTTCAAATGGGTACACTCCACCAAAATGTGGCGCACAGTCAGAGTACACTGACAGTGCTCACACTGAGGTGGAGGATTCTTCTTCAAAATAAATAAATGGGTCAAATATGTATGACCGATGCGGGCACGACACAAGACTACCTCATCCTTCCTCCACTGTATAAAGGAGGGCTGCCACTCCCAAGACTGGCTTGATAGCATGGAGCTTGTTCGCGACCTCACCGTCCCAATCACGTTGCCAAGTCGAAAAGATAAATTTGTTGATATTATTTTTAAAATCAGTATAAGGTACACCAACCCTGGCATGAGGGAAATCCAAAGCAGACTTGGCAGCAGAATCTGCCTTTTCATTACCCCTGATGCCAACATGGCTGGGCACCCAACAAAATACAACATCTTTTTTGGCAATAGATAAAAAGACACACTTTCGTATCACCATCCCAACAAAGGGATGGTCCAGCTTCATATTGCGTAAAGCTTGGAGATACGAAAGTGAGTCAGTGAAAATAATAAACTTGGATGCTATGGAAGTTTTGATTTGTTCTAAGGCTTTAATGACTGCCCAAACTTCAGCACTAAAAATCGATGCCGAGTCACGCAGTCTCATGGAAATGATAGTGTCTGATGGAAAGACTATAGCACAAGCCACATAATTCCCATCCCGTGATCCATCTGTATACACAGGAATGTAATCACGGTACTTGTCCTGAATTTCCATGAAAAACTGTTTATACACAACAGCATCTGTACGATCTTTCTTCAGATGCGAAAGATCAAACACAATTGTAGGTGGTGTAAAACACCATGGTGGTAAAACAAAATATGAAGAAGTTTCCAAAGTGTCTGATAAATCAATGTTGGAAAGCGACAAAAAAGCGCTTAATGCGAAGACCAAATGTACGAATAGCATTTAGCCTTGTATCAAACAACTTCATATATTTGTTGTCAAACACCGCACCATGTGTTGAATGTGTTGGTAAAGATTTAATCTTGGCAGCATACTGCAGAGAAAGCTTGGCACGTCTAGCACCCAAACAGGGTTCGTGTGCATCAACGTACAAGCTCTCTACACGAGATGTTCTAAACGTCCCTGGTTGTGTATAGGATCTAGCATCTGCAAGTAAGACTTGCGTGCCGACCCATACATAATGAATCCATAATCAAGTTTTGACCTCACAAGAGATCGAATGAATGAATGAATGAATGAATGTTTAACGACACCCCAGCATGAAAAATACATCGGCTATTGGGTGTCAAACTATGGTAATGCAAATAAATAAAGTGATGATCAACATCAATATAAATTCAAGACTTAAACAAAAACAGTGTAAAGAACTGTGCAAAAACACAAATATCACAGAATTGTACGGATACTGAATTTTAATATAAACTTCAATTTGTGCTGTATTGGCCATTCTCAAAGAGAATGTTACACCCCGGCACCATGGTGAGATTACAACACACGCAGGGGTGGCACTGCCGAAGTCTTAGGAATAGTTTCATCTGCAATTTCCTTCAAGATGGAAGAGAACAAAGACATGGGATAGTACATACCACTGAAACACTGGCTGGAACGGGAAGTAGCTCAATGGGCCCACCGACAGGAATCGATCGCGCATCACGCAAGCGTTGTACTTCTGGGCTAAATACTGAAATACAAGGGAGTGAAGACACTGTACACTATATACTGAAACACAAGGAACTGAAGACACTATACACAATATACTGACACACAAGGATCTGAATACACTGTACACTATATACTGAAACACAAATAACTAAAGACTCTGTACTATATACTGAAACACAAGGAATTGAAGACACTGTGCACTATATACCAAAACACAAAGAACTAAAAACACTGTACACTATATACTGAAACACAAGAGACTGAAGACACTGTACACTAAAACACAAAGAACTGAAGACACTTTACACTATATACTGAAAGACAAGAGACTGAAAACACTGTAAACTATATACTGAAACACAAGAGACTGAAGACACTGTACACTATATACTGAAACAAAGAACTGAAGACACTGTACACTATATACTAAAACACAAGAGACTGAAGACACTACACTATATACTGAAACAAAGAACTGAAGACACTTTACACTATATACTGACACACAAGGAACTGAATACACTGTACACTATATACTGAAACACAAGGAACTAAAGACACTGTACTATATACTGAAACACAAATAACTGAAGACACTGTGCCCTAGATACTGAAATACAAGGAACCGAAGACCCTGTACACTAGATACTGAAACACAAGGGACCGAAGACACTGTACACTAGATACTGAAACACAAAGAACTGAAGACACTGTAAACTAGATACTGAAACACAAAGAACTGAAGACACTGTACACTAGATACTGAAATACAAAGAACCGAAGACACTGTACACTAGATACTGAAACACAAGGGACCGAAGACACTGTACACTGAAACAACAGGAACTGAAGACACTGTACGCTAGATACTGAAATACAAGGAACTGAAGACATTGTACACAAGATATTAAAATACAAGGAACTGAAGACACTGTGCACTGGCTACTGAAGCACAAGGGATTGAAGACACTGTACACTATATACTGAAACACAAAGAACTAAAGACACTGTACACTATATACTAAAACACAAAGAACTAAAGACACTGTACACTATATACTGAAACACAAAGAACTAAAAACACTGTACACTATATACTGAAACACAAAGAACAGAAGACACTATAAACTATATACTGAAACACAAGGAACTGAAGACACTGTACAGTATATACTGAAACACAAAGAACAGAAGACACTATAAACTATATACTGAAACACAAGGAACTGAAGACAAGTACACTATATACCGAAACACAAAGAACTAAAAATAGTGTAAACTATATACTGAAACACAAGAGACTGAAGACACTGTACTCTATATACTGAAACAAAGAACTGAAGACACTTTACACTATATACTGAAACACAAGAGACTGAAGACACTTTACACTATATACTGAAACAGAAGGAACTGAAAACACTGTAAACTAGATACTGAAACACAAAGAACTGAAGACACTGTACACTAGATCCTGAAATACAAGGAACCGAAGACACTGTACACTAGATACTGAAACACAAGGGACCGAAGACACTGTACACTAGAAACTGAAAACTAGAAACTGAAAACTAGATACTGAAACACAAAGAACTGAAGACACTGTAAACTAGATACTGAAACACAAAGAACTGAAGACACTGTACACTATATACTGAAACACAAGGAACTAAAGACACGGTACTATATACTGAAACAGAAGGAACTGAAGACACTGTACACTATATACTGAAACAAACAACTCAAGACACTTTACACTATATACTGAAACACAAGAGACTGAAGACACTTTACACTATATACTGAAACACAAGGAACTGAAGACACTTTACACTATATACTGAAACACAAGGAACTGAAGACACTGTACACTATATAATGAAACACAAACAACTAAAGACACTGTACACTATATACTGAAACACAAACAACTAAAGACACTGTACACTATATACTGAAACACAAAGAACTAAAGACACTGTAAACTATATACTGAAACACAAAGAACTAAAGACAATGTACTATATACTGAAACACAAGCAACTGAAGACACTGTACACTATATACCGAAACACAAAGAACTAAAAATAGTGTACACTATATACTGAAACACAAGAGACTGAACACACTTTACACTATATACTGAAACACAAGCGACTGAAGACACTTTACACTATATACTGAAACAGAAGGAACTGAAGACACTGTAAACTAGATACTGAAACACAAAGAACTGAAGACACTGTACACTAGATACTGAAATACAAGGAACCGAAGACACTGTAAACTAGATACTGAAACACAAAGAACTGAAGACACTGTACACTATATACTGAAATACAAAGAACCGAAGCCACTGTACACTAGATACTGAAACACAAGGGACCGAAAACACTGTACACTAGATACTGGAATACAAGGAACTGAAGACACTGTACACTAGATACTGAAACACAATGCACCGAAGACATTGTACACTAGATACTGAAATACAAGGAACTGAAGACACTGTACACTGGCTACTGAAGCACAAGGGACTGAAGACAATGTACAATATATACTGAAATACAAGGAAGTAAAGACACTGTACACTGCATACTGAAACACAAGGAACTGAAGACACTACACTATATACTGAAACACAAATAACTGAAGACACTGTAAATTATATACTGAAACACAAAGAACTAAAGACATTGTACTATATACTGAAACACAAGGAACTGACGACAATGTACACTATATACCGAAACACAAAACACTAAAAATAGTGTACACTATATACTGAAACACAAGAGACTGAAGACACTGTACTCTATATACTGAAACAAAGAACTGAAGAAACTTTACACTATATACTGAAACACAAGAGACTGAAGACACTTTACACTAATTACTGAAACAGAAGGAACTGAAGACACTGTAAACAAGATACTGAAATACAAAGAACCGAAGACACTGTACACTAGATACTGAAACACAAGGGACCGAAAACACTGTACACTAGATACTGAAACACAAGGAACTGAAGACACTGTACACTAGATACTGAAACACAACGGACCGAAGACATTGTACACTAGATACTGAAATACAAGGAACTGAAGACACTGTACACTGGCTACTGAAGCACAAGGGACTGAAGACAATGTACAATATATAATGAATGAATGAATGAATGAATGAATGTTTAACGACACCCCAGCACGAAAAATACATCGGCTATTGGGTGTCAAACTATGGTAATGCAAATAAATAAAGTGATGACCAACATCAATATACAAATTCAAGACAAACAAAAACAGTGTAAAGAACTGTTGAAAAACACAAATATCACAGAATGTTACGGATACTGAATTCTACTCAAAACGTCAATTTTGTGCTGTATTGGCCATTCTCAAAGAGAATGTTACACCCCTGCACCACGATGAGGTTACAGCACACGCAGGGGAATATATAATGAAATACAAGGAAGTAAAGACACTGTACACTGCATACTGAAACACAAGGAACTGAAGACACTGTACACTATATACTGAAACACAAAGAACTGAAGACACTGTAAACTATATACTGAAACACAAAAAACCCTGAAGACACTGTAAACTAGATACTGAAACACAAAGAACTGAAGACACTGTACACTAGATAGTGAAATACAAGGAACCGAAGACACTGTACACTAGATACTGAAACACAAGGGACCGAAGACACTGCACACTAGATACTGAAACACAAAGAACAGAACACTGTACACTAGATACTGAAACACAAGTTACTGAAGACACTGTACACTAGCTACCGAAATGCAAGGAACTGAAGACACTGTACACTAGATACTGAAAACACCGCACAAATGTTATGATCATTTAAGGTCGTGGGGGGGATGGGGGACAGACACATGCGTTAGCCGCCGGAAATACATTATACACAAAGTGTGAAACAAACACTGAAAAACAATGCAATGATTTCTGCTTTACCAGAGTATACTAAAACGACAAATCCCAGATAAAAACAAACTCGTGTATAGACTATTTGAGGAACCATGTACTTGTTTGTCCGTTTGAAGAAACAAACATGTTTTATTTATAGGACTATCATGAGTGTGTAGTCTTGTTAAAAGGGTTTCGCCAAATTTTTTTTTTTTTTTTTTACATTATTAAAATTTCTATTTACTTATATTTTCTTGATTTGAACATGGATATCTCTATAACCAATGTATTTGTTTTGTAGAATCTCAATATTCATTTTTGTTCACAATAATGTCGTACGTATTGTATATTACTTCCAACAGCCACACGAAATTTGGAATACCGTAAGTCCTCGACTAGAAGTCGGCTTCTATTTTGTTTTGAGGAATCTCAATATTAATGTGTGTTCACAGTAATGTCGTACGTATTATATATTACTTCCAACAGCCACACGAAATTTGGAATACCGTAAGTCCTCGACTAGAAGCCGGCTTCTATTTTGTTTTGTAGAATCTCTGAGAGGTGGACTGTATTCAAATCTTTTAAATGTTGAATTTATATATTGATGTGATCATCACATTGGTTTGCATTTTCCATAATTTGACACCCAATAGACGATGTATTTTTCGTGCTGGGGTGTCGTTAAACATACATTCATTCATTCATTCATTCATTGTATTCAAAAACTTTGTTTTGTTTAAAGACAACACTAGAGCACATTGATTTATTGATACTGAGAGCTACAGGACGTGTATGACAATGTACATTGTTCAGTACCAAAGAGATGCAGCACATGATGATACTGTGAGGTACATAACGTGTATGACAATGTACATTGTACAGTACGAAAGAGATGCAGCACATGATGATAATGTGAGCTACATGAAGCGTATGACAATGTGCAATGTACAGTACCAAAGAGATGCAACACACGATGATACTGTGAGGTACAGAACATGTATGACAATGTACATTGTACAGTACCAAAGAGATGGAGCACATGGTGATAATGTGAGTTACAGGACGTGTATGGCAATCTACATCGTACAGTGCCAAAGAGATGCAGCACATGATGATACTGTGAGCTACAGGAAGTGTATGACAATGTACATTGCATAGTACCAAACAGATGCAGCGCATGGCGATATTGTGAGGTACAGAAAGTGTATGACAATGTACATTATACAGTACCAAAGAGATGCAGCACACGATGATACTGTGAGGTACAGAAAGTGTATGATAATGTACATTGTACAGTATCAAAGAGATCCAGTATATGATGATAGTGTGAGGTACAGGGAGTGTATGACAATGTACATTGTACAGTACCAAAGGGATGCAGCACATGATAATTATGTGAGATACAATACGTATATGGCAATGTACATTGCATAGTACCAAAGATATACAGCACACGATGATATTGTGAGGTACAGGAAGTGTATGACAATGTACATTGTCCAGTACCAAAGAGATGCAACACATGATGATACTGTGAGCTATAGGACGTGTTTGACAATGTACATTATACAGTACCAAAGACATGCAGTACATGATGACATTGTGAGCTACAGGAAGTGTGTGACAATGTACATTGTACAGTACCAAAGAGATGGAGCACATGATGATACTGTGAGCTACAGGAAGTGTGTGACAATGTACATTGTACAGTACCAAAGAGATGCATCACATGGTGATACTGTGAGCTACAGGAAGTACATGGCAATGTACATTGTATAGTACCAAAGAGATGCAGCACATGATGATACTGTGAGGTACAGAACGTGTATGACAATGTACATTGTACAGTACCAAAGAGATGCAGCACATGGTGATACAGTGAGCAACAGGAAGTGTATGACAATGTACATTGTACACCACCAAAGAGATGTAGCACATGATGATGCTGTGAGCTACAGGAAGTGTATGACAATGTACATTATACAGTACAGTACAGGTGGGGCGACTACCGAGTCACCCAAGGACACACAGGTGGGGCGAGTACAGAGTCACCCAAGGACACACAGGTGGGGCGAGTACTGAGTCATCCAAGGACACAAAGGTGGGGCGAGTACTGAGTCACCGCCCAGCTACACACAGGTGGGGCGACTACCGAGCCACCCAAGGACACACAGGTGGGGCGAATACTGAGTCACCGCCCAGCTACACACAGGTGGGGTGAGTACTGAGTCATCGCCCAGCTACACACAGGTGGGGCGACTACTGAGTCACCGCCCAGCTACACACAGTGGGGCGAATACTGAGTCACCTCCCAGCTACACACAGGTGGGGTGAGTACTGAGTCGCCGCCCAGCTACACACAGGTGGGGTGAGTACTGAGTCACCGCCCAGCTACACACAGGTGGGCGAGTACCGAGTCAACCAAGGACACACATGTGGGGCGAGTACTGAGTCACCCCTTCCCAGCTACACACAGGTGGGGCGAGTACTGAGTCACAGCCCAGCTACACACAGTTGGGGCGACTACCGAGTCACCCAAGGACACACAGCGCACATCAATAGTCACGCACGTCACTAGTCGCGCACGTCACTAATAGCAAACACCAATAGTCGCGCACGTCACTTTTTTAAGACACTCGCTAGCATGCGCAAACCAATGACGTAACATTTATTAATAAATTATAAAACAACACTTCCTGGTCTATAATGAGAAACATTTTGATAAGTGATTTACATCTTATTTTATTTTCATCAGCGAAAAGTCCATTTTCTCTAAGGCTGGTTTTCCATAAAAGTTCACTTTTCACGTGTCATGATTACTTTTCACACGTGACAGAAGAACGAACAAATAATTTTCATAGTGCAAGCCCCCTAGGCGTTCACGTGTCACTTTACACCTTCATGTCATGGGTCACGCGTAAATAAAGAAACGAACATAGTCGTTTTGTGTGACATGAACAGCGAAGTAGAGTTATACTAAATTTGTATGTATGCTTTTTAAATCAGTTTATCCTTGTTGTTTAGCACAAATAGCTTTGTAGTTGCAAAATGAACCTGCATAATGCAAACACTTATTACATTATTGTGAAAATGTAGATACTGTAGATTGTTCCTTCATGAAATTTGGGTACACTTAAAGGGACATTCCCGAGTTTGCTGCCATTTTTAAGATGTTATCGACTAACGGAGACGTTTTAACGATTGTAATTACATATCAAATATATTTTCCTGCATAATATATTAATGACTGCATATTAAACGTGTTTCTGATCGTTCTAATATATGTACTAGGTTAAATTTCATTTTATTTCCTAAAATATATTTGACAAAATCCAGTTTGGGCGTCTTATTAGTCGGAAACATTTTACAATGCAGCAAAGTCAGGAGTGTCCCTTTAAGAAATAATTTTTGATTGATGTTTGGTTGGTAACTGGGTGGAAAAGTTACATTTATGACTGCAAACTCAGGAATGTCCCTTTAAATATATATTTCTCGTTTAGAATATCAGTGTCTGTATATTCAGTGTGTTTCTGGTCTTTTTAAGAATTGTAAGAAGCCGAAACTGTATTTTGTCTTCAAATAATTTCGTACGTACGAAAAAGCATATTTTAGGAAATATTAGAACGATCAGACGCACGTTTAACATACAGACACTAATATTTTATGCAGAAGAAAAAAGATATGTAATTACAATCGTTGCCTTTTTAAAACTTGCTTTGGTAAATTAATTCGGCAGTGGATATTAATAACAAATATTGTGTTATATACGGCAAAAGACTAACTATTTAAGTAAACAATATTTGTTTTATTTATTTTAGGTTACACGTTTTACCGTATCTGTTTGTTCTTAGGTAAGCGACTATTGATTACTTCGGAATACAGTTTCGTCAGTCAGCTATATCGATTCGAGTTGGTTGCGACAAGATGCACCAGGTGTGATTCTGCGACTCGTGGCTGACAACTTTGAACATCTATCTGAATCCGGCAGAGTGTTCACGTATATCAATTATATAAGATTCACTGTTTATAGCCACCGTCATAATGCAACCGTAAATACTTTGTTTATTATCAATTACTGAGCGTCATTGAGGGCAATATGAGGTTTTATAGACCAAAGAAATTGATACTGACTTCGGTCATTGGACTCTGTCAATATCGATTTCTTCGGTCCATAAAACCTCATATTGTCTGGAATTGGTCAATACTTGTTTTATTACATAATAGTATCCATAAGACTTGTATGTTCTTTTTTGTTTATCAGAATCGAAACTCGCCAATTCGTACAATTTCCAACAAAGCATTCTAACTGATGAGATTTAGTGACATCAAGCAATCTTATGAATAACAAAATAAAAACAAAATGTGATAAATCTGAACATACATTTCCACAGATCAATGAATGAATGAATGAATGAATGAATGTTTAACGACACCCCAGCACGAAAAATACATCGGCTATTGGGTGTCAAACTATGGTAAATGCAAAAACAATTCTTTGATGATCAACATGAATATAAAAATTCAACAGTTAAATAAAAACACAGTGTAAAGGACTGTGTAAAAATACAAATATCACAAATAGATATAATTAAAATTTAGAATAAAACTCGGTGTCACGTAAAAATTGTAAAATACGTTCTGGATGGAATCGAAATGATTCCATCACATTACTTTGGCCAAAAATATCTTTTCGAGTTTCATGAAGATGCTTACACTCCACCAAAATGTGGCGTACCGTCAGAGTACACTGACAGTGCTCACACTGAGGTGGAGGATCTTTCTTTAAGATAAATCAATGGGTCAAGTGAGTGTGACCGATGCGGGCACGACACAAGACTACTTCATCCTTCCTGCACTGTCTATAGGAGGACTGCCACTCTCCCAAGACTGGCTTGATAGCATGAAGCTTGCTCGCAACCTCACCGTTCCAATCACGTTGCCAAGTCGAAAAGATAAATTGGTTGATATTATTTTTAAAATCAGTATAAGGTACACCAACCCTGGCATGAGGCAAATCCAAAGCAGACTTGGCAGCTGAATCTGCCCTGTCATTACCCTTCCACAGATCAGTTACCGATTATGTCCGAATGCATTCTCTATTTATAGGATAAAATTCAGCAGTGCTGAATCCAAATGCGTTTTGATTTATCATGCACGTTTCTAAATCTGAGATATTCCTGACTACACTTGATGAATACTAACCTTGTCTTTGTGGTATTTTCGGACTTAAACTCATGATAAATAAAGTTGTTCTCTTTTTTGGTGGAAGTACAGTAAAGTGTATCCATTAACATTATACAAGTTATAAAATTATATATAAAAACCCACAACCCCAAATGTTATCATTGTTCATATTGACCTATCTCCGCTCGCTCTCATACACATGCATCATGTCCTTCACTTGATTTGTATAAGAGAGATGTAGCACATATGGGTGGTGTTGGTTTAGTCGTTGACGAGGGGACATATATTGGTTTAAATAAAACAACAAATTTGTACATTATGTAATTTAAAAGTAGTAGAAAATGAAATTCATTTTATTATAAATTGTTCAATGTATGAGACATTAGCAGCTGTGTATTCGTAGAAAGTATTACACTACAAGATGTTTTATAGGTTTACTAAATTAATCAGAATATGAATGAATGAATGAATGTTTAACGACACCCCAGCACGAAAAATACATCGGCTATTGGGTGTCAAACTATGGTAATGGAAACAAGTAAGGTGATGATCAACATCAACACAAAAATTCAAAATATAAATAAAAACAGTGTAAAGAACTGCAAAAATACAAATACAAATATCACAGATAGATACTGACTTTTACTCTAAACTTCAATTTGTGCTGTATTGGCCATTCTCAAAGATAATGTTACACCCCTGCACCACGGTGAGGTTACAGCACACGCATGGGTAATCAGAATAAGGAATGAAGGTATTCCTAGAAAGTATTACACCACAATATGTTTTATAGCTTTACTAAATTAATCAGAATAAGGAATGAAGATATTCCTAGAAAATATTACACTACAAGATGTTTTATAGGTTTAGTAAATTAATGAGAATAAGAAATGAAGATATTCCTAGAAAGTATTACACTACAAGATGTTTTATAGGTTTAGTAAATTAATCAGAATAAGGAATGAAGATATTCCTAGAAAGTATTACACTACAATATGTTTTATAGCTTTACTAAATTAATCAGAATAAGGAATGAAGATATTCCTAGAAAGTATTACACTACAAGATGTTTTATAGGTTTACTAAATTAATCAGAATAAGGAATGAAGATATTCCTAGAAAGTATTACACTACAAGATGTTTTATAGGTTTACTAAATTAATCAGAATAAGGAATGAAGATATTCCTAGAAAGTATTACACTACAAGATGTTTTATAGGTTTAGTAAATTAATCAGAATAAGGAATGAAGATATTCCTAGAAAGTATTACACTACAATATGTTTTATAGCTTTACTAAATTAATCAGAATAAGGAATGAAGATATTCCTAGAAAGTATTACACTACAAGATGTTTTATAGGTTTACTAAATTAATCAGAATAAGGAATGAAGATATTCCTAGAAAGTATTACACTACAAGATGTTTTATAGGTTTACTAAATTAATCAGAATAAGGAATGAAGATATTCCTAGAAAGTATTACACTACAAGATGTTTTATAGGTTTACTAAATTAATCAGAATAAGGAATGAAGATATTCCTAGAAAGTATTACACTACAAGATGTTTTATAGGTTTAGTAAATTAATGAGAATAAGGAATGAAGATATTCCTAGAAAGTATTACACTAGAAGATGTTTATATATGTTTACTAAATTAATCAGAATAAGGAATGAAGATATTCCTAGAAAGTATTACACTACAAGATGTTTTATAGGTTTAGTAAATTAATCAGAATAAGGAATGAAGATATTCCTAGAAAGTATTACACTACAAGATGTTTTATAGGTTTACTAAATTAATCAGAATAAGGAATGAAGATATTCCTAGAAAGTATTACACTACAATATGTTTTATAGGTTTACTAAATTAATCAGAATAAGGAATGAAGATATTCCTAGAAAGTATTACACTACAAGATGTTTTATAGGTTTACTAAATTAATGAGAATAAGGAATGAAGATATTCCTAGAAAGTATTACACTAGAAGATGTTTATATATGTTTACTAAATTAATCAGAATAAGGAATGAAGATATTCCTAGAAAGTATTACACTACAAGATGTTTTATAGGTTTAGTAAATTAATCAGAATAAGGAATGAAGATATTCCTAGAAAGTATTACACTACAAGATGTTTTATAGGTTTACTAAATTAATCAGAATAAGGAATGAAGATATTCCTAGAAAGTATTACACTACAATATGTTTTATAGCTTTACTAAATTAATCAGAATAAGGAATGAAGATATTCCTAGAAAGTATTACACTACAAGATGTTTTATAGGTTTAGTAAATTAATGAGAATAAGGAATGAAGATATTCCTAGAAAGTATTACACTAGAAGATGTTTATATATGTTTACTAAATTAATCAGAATAAGGAATGAAGATATTCCTAGAAAGTATTACACTACAAGATGTTTTATAGGTTTAGTAAATTAATCAGAATAAGGAATGAAGATATTCCTAGAAAGTATTACACTACAAGATGTTTTATAGGTTTACTAAATTAATCAGAATAAGGAATGAAGATATTCCTAGAAAGTATTACACTACAATATGTTTTATAGGTTTACTAAATTAATCAGAATAAGGAATGAAGATATTCCTAGAAAGTATTACACTACAAGATGTTTTATAGGTTTACTAAATTAATGAGAATAAGGAATGAAGATATTCCTAGAAAGTATTACACTACAAGATGTTTTATAGGTTTAGTAAATTAATGAGAATAAGAAATGAAGATATTCCTAGAAAGTATTACACTACAAGATGTTTATATATGTTTACTAAATTAATCAGAATAAGGAATGAAGATATTCCTAGAAAGTATTACACTACAAGATGTTTTATAGGTTTAGTAAATTAATCAGAATAAGGAATGAAGATATTCCTAGAAAGTATTACACTACAAGATGTTTTATAGGTTTACTAAATTAATCAGAATAAGGAATGAAGATATTCCTAGAAAGTATTACACTACAATATGTTTTATAGGTTTACTAAATTAATCAGAATAAGGAATGAAGATATTCCTAGAAAGTATTACACTACAAGATGTTTTATAGGTTTAGTAAATTAATCAGAATAAGGAATGAAGATATTTTGAACATTTTAGAAATCTTTTTTGTAAAAGCATTAAAGAGTAGAGAAGAGGTTATCGCATTACAATAAACTGAACGATTATGTGTTACGGTAGGTACTTGATTTATAGCATGTATCATGTATGTATAATTAAATGCTACTGTATTTGCAAGAACCAGGGTACAGTTGCTCAAACAATGGTTAAGTTGACCACGGGCTTTCATAAATATGTATTTGTATATTATATTTTTGATAAAAGTAAAGTCTGTTTAAAACCACAAATTTATATATTTTTGGAAATGTAATATGCAATAATAAACGTTTATGTTTTGTGATGTTGCCAAAACAGCTGGCTAATCATGGGATTATGGCCTTGCATACAATAAAGAATTGATTGATTGATTGTTTGAATTGATATACTGTGTGTGTCTGTGTGTGTGTGTGTGTGTGTGTGTGTGTGTGTGTGTGTGTGTGTGTGTGTCTACACACATTCAGAGAATGAATGAATGAATGAATGTTTAACGACACCCCAGCACGAAAAATACATCGACTATTGGGTGTCAAACTATAGTAAAGCAAACAAATAAGATGATGATCAAAATCAATATAAAATTCAAGATTTAAATAAAAACAGTGTAAAGAACTGTGCAAAAATACAAATATCACAAATAGATACTGACTTTTACTGAAATTTCAATTTGTGCAGTATTGGCCATTCTCAAAGAGAATGTTACACCCCTGCACCACGGTGAGGTTATAGCATGCGCAGGGATATTCAGAGAGAGAGAGAGAGAGAGAGAGAGAGAGAGAGAGAGAGAGAGAGAGAGAGAGAGAGAGAGAGAGAGAGAGAGAGAGAGAGAGAGAGAGAGAGAGAGAGAGAGAGAGAGAGAGAGAGAGAGAGTGTGTGTGTGTGTGTGTGTGTGTGTGTGTGCTGTTGCTATCCATGAAAAGTGCTTGACCTTCCATTTGCACATTTACGGTTTTAAAGGAACATTCCTGAGTTTGCTGCATTGTAAGATGTTTTCGACTAATAAAATATTTCTACGATTAAGCTTACATATTAAACATATTTTGTCCAACATAGATTTGTTTACCTAGTTTGGGGATGGTGACTCCAAAACAATATGTCAGGCATCTGAGAAATGTGTTTTATGGTCCAAAATGGTTTACAATAGCTGAAAAAAAAATTGCGGAAAAGTGTCTGATAAAAAAGTATGTAACGATCTTCTTTTGACATTAACATATATGTGGATACATTTAATTTAAAGAACCCCGCTAAATTGAAAATCTAAAAAATTTGTTTTATGGTCTAACAAAATGGCGGCCACTTACCTTTTTTTAAATCAACATCCAAATGTTATGAAGGCTAATATAAGTTGCCATAAATGCAAGAAAGTGATGGAAAGCCTAGAGTGGTACATTTTAGCGGGCTTTGTACTGCTTTGTACTGCGAACACCACGGTTTGGACCTTTCAGTTTCCCAGGTAGAACATTTAGTACTTTGTCTACGCTGTCCAGTGTCAGGTCATACACTTTACAAACTAATTGTTAAAAACATGCATATTAGTTATCAGTAACCACCAGATATTAAGAGCCGTTTAATTTACTTTCAAATACCATAGCATACGAAATAATGGTACTGCATCTCAGAGCATGAAACGCAACCAAACTCAGCATTCTGCAGCTGGTACTAAGAGGTGTGTTTCCAATATTATATTTATAGGAAAAGTTTTCTAAGAATTGTCCAGTTGTTTCATGGATATTTGACATGTAGAAAAGCAAAAACATCAGTGTCTTGCTAATATGAACAGCAATATTTAGTCAGAGACACACACATATTTTGATTCTTAAAATAGTTTTAAAAAGGAAATTATTTAAATCAACAATGCTTTCTGTTCTGTCCTTCTCACGGGTCTGTTTATCTCTAATGTTATCTTTTGTTTGGTTAACAGAGACTTGTAGCGATCAAATACAGCGGGAATTATATGCTGTAAATAGTCTGTGTAAAATTGCTCATTCAACTCCAAGGAATGTACCTGAATTGAATATTGTGCTTTAGGCTTTTTGAACATAAAATTACCACATAAACATTTCCGAAGGATTTCATATAGCAACTAATGAATATCTGCATGATAGGCAGTGCACTATCGACTAATGAATGAATGAATGAATGAATGAATGAATGTTTAACGACACCCCAGCACGAAAAATACATCGGCTATTGGGTGTCAAACTATGGTAATGCAAATAAATAAAGTGATGATCAACATCAATATAAACATTCAAGATTTAAACAAAAACAGTACAAAAACACAAATATCACAGAATTTTACAGATATTGAATTTTACTCAAAATTTTAATTTTGTGCTGTATTGACCATTCTCAAAGAGAATGTTATACCCCTGCATCACGGTGAGGTTACAGCACGCGCAGGGGACTATCGACTAGTTCACGTGATCATACAGATGCAACTATAAAACCATTGCAACGTACCACTACGAGTACATATACTGATCCCAGTGATCGCCGTGCACTACTCTTGTAAACACCGAAACCATTCATCGACATTTGAAATAAGATTTTTTGGTTAATATTAAAGTAACTTGTGAAACTATCATCTTGGACAACAGCAATAAATCATACATCGCTGTCATACGAATATTTAGTTTAACAACATTTCTGTTCTATGAAGATCATTAATTGAAAAACTATTCAACGTTTGAGCACTTAAGATGCTAGCTTATGAGCTCTCGTTTCTCTCGTCTATTGTTTTCCTGCCAATACCTGATCAGCTGCTACAGGACCAAATACATCGGTATATCCATATATCACATACACTGGAACATTTCCTGTGATGTTAGATAACTTTAGTTCATAGCGATGTGTGAACCTCCCATCATAGGTATACGTTTCATATAATATATTCATAGCTCATGTCAAATCTTAAATTTCACGTAAAGCGCATTAACAATAATAATGACTGTATGGGTATATATGCAAATGTTCGGACACATTCACACAGTAAATCTCAGAACAAGAATGTTTAAGATACTGATTTTAGGGGTTGGAGGTTGAAAACCAGCCATATATCTTTAGGATTGTTAATAATATACCAACTGAATGCCAATTATGTTGGAAGCAAATCTTCATCATTTCATTGCCAGGTCTGGAATGATTTCATAATATTGCTGATCCAGTTTAGGACATTAGGTATACACCAGGCCTCGAATGAAGATGTGTGTGTGTGTGTGTGTGTGTGTGTAATTATAATAATTGATACTCAGTTTATACTTAAATTCAATGCATTTTCAACACAATCCGAATTTCGTATACTACTATTTAGATTTCATCATTTGACCCCCTAAACGCAATTAGAAAAGTATGTTTGATATAATAATAAAGACATGCTCGTATATCGATAAATAAGTAGGTTTTTTTGTTTGTTTGTTTGGTGTTTTCTGTTTTTGTTTCTTTTTTGGTTGTTGTTTTTTTGTTTGTTTTTGTTTTTGTTTTGTTTTGGGGGGGGGTTTGGGGGGGTGGGGGGGGGAGGAATGCGACCTGACTACTTTAATCAACGATGGTACCGTCCGCAGACAACACTGGAAAACTATGTTAAGCTTGACTGTTAAAACAAAACCCCATAATTCAATATGCAATATGTCTGTGATATATATGTAACAGCATTTGATTTGTTCCAAAATAGATGACAAACAGCTGCATGGTTCAGGACAATGGCATTTTATTCAACATCACACAATGTATTTTTAAAACCCTGAAACAATCAAAACATTAAACTAAAATACAAGAATATAATACATGACATTACGATAATAAATACACATATACGATATGACATTTCCTAGACTACTATGACAAACATATATATCGAATCACATATCACTAATACATGGTTCATACCAAACAATACATTCACAATACACATGACGTAAAAACCATA
>NC_054705.1:5670670-5719366 GCF_016097555.1 Gigantopelta aegis
AGATGCTCAAAGGCAAAAACGGTTTATATGCATATCTGCCAGAAAAGAGATCTCCACTTAGATCCAAAGTCGTTTCTGGACAAAACTCCAATTCCAGTTGTGGAGGAGACTAAATTTCTGGGGGTTATATCTGATAGGAAGCTATCTTTTATGCCCCATCTTAAATATGTTAAAAAGAAGGGCTTGAAAGCTCTCAATATTTTAAAAGTTATTGGTAATACAGAATGGGGAGCAGACCGAAAGGTTATGCTCCGTCTATATAGATCTATCGTGAGGTCTCAACTTGATTATGGATGCCTTGTGCATGGGTCGGCACGTACTTGCAGATGCTAGATCCTATACACAATCAGGGACTTAGGCTTTGTCTTGGTGTATTTAGAACATCTCTTGTAGTGTGCGTTGATGCACACGAACCTTGTTTGGGTGCTAGACGTGCCAAGCTTTCTCTGCAGTATGATACCAAGATTAAATCTTTGCCACAACATCCTACACATAATGCGGTGTTTGACAAGAAATATATGAAGTTGTTTGATGCAAGGCCAAATGCTATTCATACATTTGGTCTTCGCATTAAACATTTTTTGTCACTTTCCAACATTTATTTAACTGACACTTTGGAAACTCCTTCATATTTTGTTTTACCACCATGGTGTATTACACCACCTAAAATTGTGTTTGATCTGGCGCATCTGAAGAAAGATCCCCTGCATGTGCTGTAACCTCACCGTGGTGCAGGGGTGTAACGTTCTCTTTGAGAATGGCCAATACAGCACAAAATTGAAGTTTTGAGTAAAATTCAGTATCCGTAAAATTCTGTGATATTTGTGTTTTTGTACACTTCTTTACACTGTTTTTACACTGTTTTTGTTTAAGTCTTGAATTTTTATATTGATGTTGATCATCACTTTATTTATTTGCATTTCCATAGTTTGACACCCAATAGCCGATGTATTTTTCGTGCTGGGGTGTCGTTAAAAATTCATTCATTCATTCTGAAGAAAGATCGTACAGATGCTACTGTATATAAACAGTTTATCATGGAAATCCAAGACAAGGTACCGTGATTACATTACTGTGTATACAGATGGATCACGGGATGGAAATTATGTGGCTTGTGCTACAGTTTTTCCATCAGACACTATCATTTCCATGAGACTGCCCGATTCAGCATCGATTTTTAGTGCTGAAGTTTGGGCAGTCATTAAAGCCTTGGAAGAAATTAAAGATTCCATAGCATCCAAATTTATTATTTTTACTGATTCACTTTCGTGTCTTAAAGCTTTACGAAATACGAAGCTGGACCATCCCCTAATTGGGATGGTGATACGAAAGTGTGTCTTTTTATCTATTGCCAAAAAAGATGTTGTATTTTGTTGGGTGCCCAGCCATGTTGGCATCAGGGGTAATGAAGAGGCATATTCAGCTGCCAAGTCTGCTTTGGATTTGCCTCATGCCGGGGTTGGTGTACCTTATACCGATTTTAAATATTGTATCAACCAATTTATCTTTTCGACTTGGCAACGTGATTGGGATGGTGAAGTTGCGAACAAGCTTCATGCTATCAAGCCAGTCTTGGGAGAGTGCAGGAAGGATGAAATAGTCTTGTGTCGTGCCCGCATCGGTCATACATATTTGACCCATTCATTTATCTTAAAGAAAGATCCTCCACCTCAGTGTGAGCACTGTTAGTGTACTCTGACTGTCTGTCACATTTTGGTGGAGTGTAAGCAGTTGTCAGCAATTCGAAAATATTTATTTGGACAAAGAAATGTGATGGAATCATTTCGATTCCATCCAGAATTAGTGTTACAATATTTACGTGATACTGAATTTTATTCTAAATTTTAAGAATATCTATCTGTGATATTTGTATTTTTACACAGTCCTTTACACTGTTTTTATTTAACTGTTGAATTTTCATATTGATGTTGATAATCACATTGGGTTTACATTCACCATAGTTTGACACCCAATAGCCGATGTATTTTTCGTGCTGGGGTGTCGTTAAACATTCATTCATTCATTCATTCATTCAGGAGATCTGCCCTCCTATAGATGAGACACTAGGTCGAGATTCATAGAACCAACCATTAGTTTGTCAAATGCCCATCCGACTGTGAATTGAGCAGCGATATGGTCCTGATATGGTTTTTTCGTTCAGATTCCAGTAATTCTGTATTGGGTGGTTGAAACATTTTGATGCCCTGTATACTGTATCTAGGAACCTGAGGCAGGGATAGAAAAAATTGCTCGCAGAGCCCTAATTACAATGTGAATCGCTAAACATCAAACACAAAGTCACAAGAGATAGGCTGGACACAGTTTAATTTTTTAGCTTGTTGTGCTGAAATGTCAAAGACAGAATCACTGAAACTGGAGATTTAAGACAGACACGTGAAGATAAATGTCTCTCAAAGAAGAATCCTTCGATTTAAGACATTTGTGGATACGTATAAGAACGTTTAATTGCGAAAGTTGAGCAATTAGACGGAAAATAAATATAAAATTCAATTAAATTTAAAACAAAAAATAAATACATAATAAAAAGACCCCAAACCAACCAACCCCACAAACAACACAAATTCAACCACATCCCCGCCACTCACCCCCCCCAAAAAAAAAAATTAATAATCAAAAAAAATAAAATAATAATAATAATTAAAAAAAATTAATAATAATAATAATAAAATAAAACAATAAAAACACAAAGAACTACCACCTGTCTCCGATTTCTTTGGGTAAAAACAAAAATAAATATATAAATTAAAAGGTCTTGTATTTACGAAAGTTTAGCAGATAGACAAAAGCAGAAAACACTGTAATTTTGTGATTTTACAGGACAAGTTCACATGCCACACCGCCAGAAAAACCGGAACAAGGAACATATTCCCATCTATACTTCGTGGCGGGTGTCAAAGCAACACACGTGTTGTTGGCTCCTGCTGTAGTATTACTGACCAGATCGTTGTCATCGAACGGGGAATCAGAATCAACCCAATATGTACGTCCTGAGGTTTCGTTGAACTTCGCTCCAATCAATGTCTTACTACCTTCTGGAATCACGAATACAAAGCAGTCGGTGAAAACAATAAATATTGATGATGATGATGATGACGAGCAATATAATATATTACGATGCGAAATACAGACACTAAGGCAATTCCAACTTAAGACACATGTTGTTGTTGTTGTTTTTGTTTGTTTTTTGTTTTGTTTTTTGGGAGGGTGTGTGTGTGTGTGTGTGTGTGTGTGTGTGTGTGTGTGTGTGTGATCGTTGTTGTTGTTGTTTTCTCATAAACAATTAAACATATATCTTTAAAAAAAACCCACGAAAACCAACAAGCCTATCCACCCACACAACAACAAAATAAATAAATACAAAAAAAAAAAAAAATATATATATATTCATCAAAGCAAATAATAATTCTTATTTTGTTTTTACACTACAATGCGATTTAAAAATTTGAGTATTCTAGGTTCGATTATTTTGTGCCTGTAAAATAAATTATGATACCATAAAAGGCAATGTCAGTTAGTGTAATTTGTGTAGATACTAGCTTTCTTATACTTTATTAAAGTTAAAAACAGAATAATGATTATATTTTAGGAATCGATATGGGTGAAATTGATCGGTATGAATAGCACTTTTATGAACCATGATTACAGCAGTTGAACACCTTTTTGGTATTACAGCTTTTTATTGTTAATGTTCATTGCAATGGCATTATATGCAATTATAATCAAATAAACATACTGTTTAAGTAACTTTGGTGCGTTGCATGTATTTGTATTTTTGCACAGTTCTTTACATTGTTTTTACTTGTATCTTGACTTTTTGTGTTGATTCTGATCACCCCTGCGTGTGCATTAACCTCACCGTGGTGCAGGGGTGAACATTCTTTTTATAGAATGGCCAATAAATGCACATCTCCTCGTATGAGGCGCCGTGTTTGCCGTGAGGTGCGACCCGTGAAAATGGATGATGGGATCCTGGTGATTGAGTTGGGGCATACCTGCGGGTCAGACTTCTGACAATATATCACTTTGGCCTGGAGTTCAAATAGACAGGCGGTCAGGGAGGCCTGATCAATCGGCTGGTCACGCCAAGCTCGAGTGCAAACAACCTTTGTTGTGTTTATTTTAGCCAAGAACAAACATTGTTTTATTTATCTTTTGTATTTGTTGCTCTTGGGGCGGTGGCTAGGGTCAATTGGGTGATTTATTTTTGTGTACCCCTGCGTGTGCTGTAACCTCACCGTGGTGCAGGGGTGTGACATTCTCTTTGAGAATGGCCAATACAGCACAAAATTGAAGTTTTGAGTAAAATTCAGTATCCTTAAAATTCTGTGATATTTGTGTTTTTGCACAGTTCTTTACACTGTTTTTGTTTGGGTCTTGAGTTTTTGTGTTGATGTTGATCATCACTTTATTTATTTGCATTACCATAGTTTGACACCCAATAGCCGATGTATTTTTCGTGCTGGGGTGTCGTTAAACATTCATTCATTCATTCATTCATTCATTATTTTTGTGTATTGCCCAAGTATATTAACCATGTATCCCTGACATGGATGTCTGCTGGTTATCCGCAGCACCATGTGCCCTTGTTGGACTCAGTGGTGGGTGGGAGCATGGTTGATGAATTAACACTCCATACTAACATGGATATTAACAAATCTCCAACATTTGATGGGACGCTGAAGAGAGTCCGCACCGAGGTTTCGGATTCCTCCTCCTCTGATGAGGAATCCATGTTGTCTAGTTTGACTGTGAAGAAATCAAGGGTTATTTCTTCGGATATTTGGCCAAGGTTCCTCGTTATAGAATCTTCAAACGATGGAGCTTTGCAAAAATTATCACCTTTTGCAATCGAGAAGGGACTCCAAGGCTTGGCTGGTGAGCCGAAGAGTGTTAAAAAGTTGAAGAATGGTTCTCTGTTGGTAGAATGCTCCACTGAGAGTCATTCCAAATGTCTTCTCAAATCCAAAATGCTATGCAATATATCCATCAAAGTCAGTGTGCACAAGTCCCGTAATTCATCAAAGGGAGTGATTCGATCACGAGATTTGGAAGGAGTGAGTGAAGATGAGATATGTGAAAATCTCTCTTCACAAGGTGTTTCGTTTGTTAAACGGATACGTGTTCGTCGGAACAATGAATTGGTTCCAACAAACACATTTATCATAACTTTTGATAAATCTCTCCTTCCTGAATCCATCAAGGGTGGGCATCTAAACATACCAGTTGTACCATTCATTCCAAATCCCTTGCGGTGTTTTAAATGCCAAAAATATGGACATAGTCAAAACACCTGCCGTGGCAAAATGACATGTGCACGATGTGGGCAGTTCGACCACGAGAGCAAGACATGTCATATTGATATATCATGTACTAACTGCAAGGGAAACCATTTTGCTTACTCTCGAGAGTGCCCAAGATGGCAATTGGAAAAACGGATACAACAGGTTCGGGTTGAAAAACGTGCGTCGTTTCCAGAAGCCAGAAAGTTGGTGGGGACTAAGTCAGCTGTTGCTGTGGAGAAATCCTATGCTGCAGCAGTTAAGGTCTCTACTACAAGTACTTCAGTTCGGACGGATTTAACCTGGCCTAATGATGTTGATCGATATCAGAAATTATTGGATGTAGAAAAGGCTCAAAAGCGGGCAGCAAATGATGTTCAGATGCAAACTGCTGTGTCCCAAATTTCCTCAGATTCTCAGAATGCTCCAGTGGTTTCACCAGTTGCAAAACCAGATTGTAGCAAACCTGTCACCAAAAAACAACATAAAGATAACTTGTCAGGTAGACTAAAGTTTCAACTGCTAATTCATTTGAGGCTTTGGATGATCTGGAACGTGAGATGGACATCTCTCAAGATTAAATTGGATGATCTGGAACATGAGATGGACATCCCTCAAGATTATCCACGAACAAAAAGACCACCAAAGCCTGCGATAACTCCCATACTTCCACCTAATGGGAAATAAATTCCTACAGTGGAACTGCCGTGGGCTTACGCCCAATTTTGATGAATTAAGTCTTTTAATTCAAAAACATAATCCTATTTCAGTGTGTCTTCAAGAAACTTTCTTGAAGGACACTGATCATATTACCATGAGAGGATTTAACCTCTATCATAAGTTTCATGAAACTGAAACTAGAGCATCTGTGTTTCTTTCCATTCTTGTTAATGAAAACATTACTCAGAGTGTAGTAACATTAAATACCAATTTACAAGCTGTGGCTGTAAAGGTCACGGCTCATAAAACTGTTACCCTATGTTCAGTTTACTTGCCACCTCATAATCATTTTAATTTTAATCCTAGGGATCTTCAAGATCTTATTGATCAGCTCCCTGCTCCCTTTATTATTATGGGATATTTTAATGGTTACCACACTTTGTGGGGATGCGAGGATATCAATATTAGAGGTAAACAATTGGAAGACTTCATTCTCAAAAAAGACTAACTTTTATTTACTGATAAAAGTCGTACATATTTTCATTCTGCAAGTGGATCTTTCACTTCCATAGACTTAACTCTTTGTAGTCTATCACTTTTTGTTGGTTTCTCCTGGAAAATTGGTTCAGACCTTTGTGGTAGTGACCACTTTCCCATTATTTTGGAGAATGATGGACCACCATCACTTAAAAGATGCATTCAAAGAGCGAAACAGGTTGCTTGAGCGGTTCAAATGTGAATCTACAGCAGACAACCTGGATGCATTTCGTATTGCTACCCCTGCGCGTGCTGTAACCTCACCGTGGTGCAGGGGTGTAACATTCTCTTTAAGAATGGCCAATACAGCACAAATAAAAAATTTGAGTAAACTTCAGTATCTATCTGTGATGTTTGTGTTTCTTTACACTTTTTGTTTAAATCTTGAGTTTTTATATTGATGTTGATCATCACTTTGTTTGTATTACCAAAGTTTGACACCCAATAGCCGATGTATTTTTCGTGCTGGGGTGTCGTTAAACATTCATTCATTCCTATTGCTAGGGCTAAGGCTCGCAAAGACATTAGACAGAGTAAGAAAACATCTTGGAGAATTTTTGTCTCCAAGTTGAATTCACAAACATCAGTAAAATATGTTTGGAATACGATCCGTAAAATCAAAGGTAAAGAATCCAGTAATACAGTTCATCATTTGTCTCTCAATGACACGGATGTCACGTCTCATCGTGATATTGTCAATGCACTGGCAGACAACTTTCTCATAATTCATCTTCTGCTTTCAGTACAGATGCTTTTACATCTTTCAGAACTAAAGCTGAAAAGCAGTCCATTAATTTTTCAACTGACAATGCTGAAGTGTACAACAGGCGTTTGTCTATGGAGGAATTGCAGGATGCTCTTCATAGAGCCCATGATACTTCAGTAGGACCAGATGAAATTCGTTATCAGTTATTGAAACATTTACCTGAATCATCCTTGATGGTTCTTTTGAATATTTTTAATAACATCTGGATTTCTGGAGACTTTCCTTCCGATTGGAGGAAAGCTATTATCATTCCTATTCCCAAGCCTGGTAAGGATCCAACCAATCCTACTAGCTATCACCCTATCGCTTTGACAAATTGCATTTGTAAAACCATGGAACTAATGATCAATCGTAGACTTCTCTGAATCTTGAATCACATAAATTGCTTACTAATGTGCAATGTGGGTTCAGATCTAGACGTAGCACGGTTGATCATCTTGTTAGATTTGAAACGTTTTGTAGGGAAGCTTTCATCCATATGGTTTCAGTGTTTTTTGATTTGGAGAACGCTTACGATACCACGTGGAAGTATGGGATTTTAAACGACCTCCATGGCATGGGCCTTAATGGTCGCCTTCCTGTTTTTATATCTCAATTTCTAAGAGATAGATCTTTTAAAGTCCGAGTGGGGTCGACTTTGTCCGACATTCACCCACAGGAGATGGGTGTGCCTCAAGGTAGTATCCTGTCTGTAACTTTATTTTCTATGAACATTAACAGCATCACCCAGTGTTTAACACCTGGTGTGGATTGCTGGTTATATGTCGATTATTTTCAGATTTGCTATAGATCGTCCAATATCAGTATCATTGAACGTAAGTTGCAGCTTTGTTTGAATAAACTTCATCAATGGGCAACTGACAATGGCTTTAGATGCTCAAAGGCAAAAACGGTTTCTATGCATATCTGCCAGAAAAGAGATCTCCACTTAGATCCACAGTTGTTTTTGGACAAAAATCCAATTCCAGTTGTGGAGGAGACTAAATTTCTGGGGTTATATTTGACAGGAAGCTATCTTTTATGCCCCATCTTAAATATGTTAAAAAGAAAGGCTTAAAAGCTTTGAATATTTTAAAAGTTATTGGTAATTCAGAATGGGGAGCAGACCGAAAGGTTATGCTCCGTCTGTATAGATCTCTAGTTAGATCAAAACTTGATTATGGATGCATTGTGCATGGGTCGGCACGTAATTCTTACTTGCAGATGCTAGATCCTATACACAATCAGGGACTTAGGCTTTGTCTTGGTGCATTTAGAACATCTCCTGTAGAGAGCTTGTACGTTGATGGACACGAACCTTGTTTGGGTGCTAGACGTGCCAAGCTTTCTCTGCAGTATGCTGCCAAGATTAAATCTTTACCAACAAATCCAACACATGATGCGCTGTTTGACAAGAAATATATGAAGTTGTTTGATGCAAGGCCAAATGCTATTCGTACATTTGGTCTTCACATTAAGCGTTTTTTTGTCGCTTTCCAACATTGATTTAACTGACACTTTGGAAACTCCTTCATATTTTGTTTTACCACCATGGTGTATTACACCACCTAAACTTGTGTTTGATCTGGCGCATCTGAAGAAAGATCGTACAGATGCTGTTGTTTTTAAACAGTTTATCATGCAAATCCAAGACAGGTACCGTGATTACATTACTGTATATACAGACGGATCACGGGATGGAAATTCTGTGGCTTGTGCTACAGTTTTTCCATCAGACACTATCATTTCCATGAGATTGCCTCACTCGGCATCGATTTTTAGTGCTGAAGTTTGGGCAGTGATTAAAGCCTTAGAAGAAATAAAAAATTCAATAGAATCCAAATTTATTATTTTTACTGACTCACTTTCCTGTCTCCAAGCTTTACGTAATATGACGTTGGAACGTCCCTTAATTGGGATGGTGATACGGAAGTGTGTCTTTTTATCCATTGCCAATAAAGACATTGTATTTTCTTGGGTACACAGCCATGTTGGTATTAGGGGTAATGAAAAGGCAGATTTAGCTACCAAGTCTGCTTTGGATTTGCCTCATGCCAGGGTTGGTGCACCTTATACTGATTTTAAATATAGTATCAACTAATTTATCTGCTCGACTTGTCAACGTGATTGGGATGGTGAGGTTGCGAACAAGCTTTATACCATCAAGCCATTATTGGGAGAGTGGCAGTGCAGGAAGGACGAAATAGAATTGTGTCGTTCCTGCATCGGGCATACATATTTAACCCATTCATTTATTTTAAAGAAGGATCCTCCACCTCAGTGTGAGCACTGTCAGTGTCTTCTGACTGTGCGACACATTTTGGTAGAGTGTACCCATTTGAAAGCAATTCGAAAAGATATATTTGGACTACGAACTGTGATGGAATCCTTTCGATTCCTTCCAGAACTTATTTTACAATTTTTACGTGATACTGAATTTTATTCAAAATTTTAATTATATATATATCTGTGATATTTGCCTTTTTTACACAGTCCTTTACACTGTGTTTTTATTTAACTGTTGAATTTTTATATTGATGTTGATTATCAAATTTGCTTTTACCATAGTTTGACACCCAATAGCCGATGTATTTTTCGTGCTGGGGTGTCGTTAAACATTCATTCATTCATTCATTCATTCATTCATTCAATCTTTTTGGACAGTCATTAAAGCCTTAGCCCCTGCGTGTGCATTAACCTCACCGTGGTGCAGGGGTGAACATTTTTTTATAGAATGGCCAATAAATGCACAACTCCTCGTATGAGGCGTCTTGTTGGCCGTGAGGTGCGACCCGTGAAAATGGATGATTGGATCCTGGTGATTGAGTTGTGGATACCTGCGGGTATGACTTCTGACAATACATCACTTTGGCCCGGAGTTCATATAGATTGGTGGTCAGGGAGGCCCGACCTGATCATTTGGCTGGTCACGCCAAGCTCGAGAGCATACAACCCTTTCTTTCGTTATATTTTCCAAGAACAAACATTGTTTGAATGATCATATGTTTTTGTTGCTCTTGTGGCGGTGGCTAGCGTCAATCGTGTGATTTTTTTCTTTTTTATTGCCTGAGTATATCAACTATGTATCCCCGGCATGAGTGTTTGCTGGTTATCCGCAACACCATGTCCCCTTGTTGGACTCCGTGGTGGGTGGGGGCATCGTTGATGAAAATTTATAACCCACTACTGGATAACAGTAACTTCCATACTTCAGATGGGACCCTGAAAAGAGTCCACACCGAGGTTGCGGATTCCTCATCATCTGATGAGGAATCTAGGACTATTGTTATTTCAAAAAAATCTAACTTAGTAACTTCTGAATCCTGGCCATCAGTTCTTCTGTAGATGGAGCCTTGAGCAAACTGTCACCGTTTGCTATTCAGAAGGGGCGTGTCGGCTTGTCTGGCGAGCCCAGGACTGTTAAAAAGATGAAAAATGGATCATTGCTGGTAAAATGTTCGACTTGGACTCACTCTCGGTGTCTTCTTAAGTCAACAGTCTTGTGTAATGTACCAATTAAAGTATCGCCACATTCCTCCCTAAACTCTTCTAAGGGAGTCATTCGATTAAAAGATTTGGAAGGATTCAGTGAAGATGAAATTACTGAAAACTTGTCACCACAGGGTGTGACATCAGTGAGGCGAATCAAGATTCGATGGAACAATGAATTAGTTCCGACGAATACTTTGATTTTAACTTTTGACAAGCCAACCCTTCCAGAGTCTGTTACGGCTGGACATATACATATACTTGTTGTGCCTTTTGTACCAAATCCGTTGCGATGTTTTCAATGTCAAAAGTTTAGCCATGGCCAAACTACATGTCGAAACAAGTTGATATGCGCTCGTTGTGGTCAATTTGATCATGACAGTAAGACATGTACCAATGACATTGTCAATTGTAAGTGAAACTATTTTGCATATTCGCGAGAATGTGAAAAATGGAAATTGGAAAAAAAGGTGCAGCAGGTCAAGGTTGAACAACACTTGTTATTTCCTGAGGCTAGGCAATTGGTGGAGAAGTATCTGTCGTAGAGGTGAAATCCTATGTTGCAGCAGTCAAGGTCTCCACACGAAGTGTTGCCATCAACACTGACCTAACGTGGCGATATGATGAAGCTAAATACAGAAAACTTTCAGATGTGGAAAAAAGCTACAAAACAAGCTGACAAGGCAGCTCAAAAACAACAAGAAGCTGTTCAAAAACACAAGACAACTACCACAATGACCCAAGTGTCTGTGGATTTACAACATCATGCAGGTAGATCCACTGCCGTGGTGCCAGGCCCTAGCAGTCTTTCTCAGCCATGAAAAGATAAAGTGTCATCTAAAAAAGATCGCTCTTCGGGGCGTTTAAAAAAAATTGAAATGCGTCCTATTCCAGTTAGCAATTCCTTTGATGCTTTGCTTGTTGATATGACTGACGAGATGGATGTTTCATCTCAGTCGTTCACGTTCAACATCAAAGGAAAAATTAATGCTAACTCCTGTACTTCCCCCGATGACTAATCCAGTCATTCAGTGGAACTGCCGTGGGCTTAGGACTAATTTTGATGAATCAAGTCTTTTAATTCAAAAACATAATCCTCTTGCATTGTGTCTTCAAGAAACTTTCTTGAAGGACACTGATCATATTACCATGAGAGAATTTAACCTCTATCACAAATTTCAAGAATCTGAACTGAAACGTGCCAAGCTTTCTCTGCAGTATGCTGCCAAGATTAAATATTTACTAAAACATCCAACACATGATGCGGTGTTTGATAACAAATATATGAAGTTGTTTGATGCAAGGCTAAATGCTATTCGTACATTTGGTCTTCGCATTAAGCGCTTTTTGTCACTTTCCAACATTGATTTAAGTGACACTTTGGAAACTCCTTCATATTTTGTTTTACCACCTTGATGTATTACACCACCTAAGATTGTGTTTGTTCTGGTGCATCTGAAGAAAGATCGCACAGATGCTGCTGTGTATAAGCAATTTTTCATGGAAATTCAAGACATCTACCGTGATTATATTCCTGCGTATACAGATGGATCACGAGATGGGAATTCTGTGGCTTGTGCTACAGTCTTTCCATCAGACACTATCATTGTCTGGGCACTCATTAAAGCCTTAGCAGAAATCAAAGATTCAATAGCATCCAAATGTATTATTTTTACAGACTCACTTTCGTGTCGTCAAGCTTTACGAAATATGAAGCTGGACCATCCCTTAATTGGGATGGTGATCCGAAAGTGTGTCTTTTTATCTATTGGCAATAAAGATGTTGTTGTTTGTTGGGTAGCCAGCCATGTTGGCATCAGGGGTAATGAAAAGGCAGATTTAGCTGCCAAGTCTGCTTTGGATTTTGCCTCATGCCAGGGTTGGTGTACCTTATACGGATTTTAAATATTGTATCAACCAATTTATGTTTTCGACTTGAAAACGTGATTGGGACGGTGTGGTTGCGAACAAGCTTCATGTCACCAAGACAGTCTTGGGAGATTGGCAGTCCTGCTACAGACAGTGCAGGAAGGATGGAATAATGTTGTTCTTGCTTGCATCGGCCATACATACTTGACACATTCATTTATTTTGAAGAAAGATCCTCCACCTCAGTGTGACCACCGTCAGTGTACCCTGACGGTACGCCACATTTTGGTGGAGTGTACTATTCTCAAAGAAAGTCGAACTTGTATTACAGTGTCTACGTGATACTGACTTTTATTCTAAATTTTAATTGTATCTATCTGTGATATTTAATTTTTTGCACAGTTCTTTACACTGTGTTTTAATTTAACTGTTGATCATGATTTTATTTATTTTCATTTACCATAGTTACTCCTCTGAAATGTTGGTATATATTTGTTTTTCTGTATTATTATTCAGTGTTTGTAAAAGGTATCCAACTAGGTAGGAGTCTTTTAATAATATTGCATTAATAAAACATAGCATAACGCAATTGCCTAACTGAAAATACAGTAACGTTTTAGCCTGGAATGGTGCTTTTAAAATGACTGTCAAAAACATTGCTCAGTGTAACAAAGTGTCTTCATGCAGTTTCTGAATCAGGACACCCTAAATGATATAAAACCACCATAAAACATTGTGCCTTATTTCAAGGTTTAACCCTTATTCTGCCCGACTATATATACTGGGAACATACAAAAATATGCGTGCGTGCGCGCATGTGTGTGTGTGTGTGTGTGCGTGTATGTCTACGTCTACATATACATATACATAATTACCCGAAAGGTAGGACATAACTTTAGTGTATATTTCACGATGAAAATCAATTTTCATATACGAGTCCAAGATGGCCAGTTTTCCTTTTTGTTGACCGCATATTCGCTTCGCTTCTTCAAATGATGTTAGTGATACAACAGGATATGAAAGGCACATTCGGAGACAGTCTTTTTTATATATCTGATATCCGATATTCGGTCTACATATTTCTGAAACAGGGGAATAACATATTATAAACAGGGTGTTAAAAACGTGTCGTCTTCTAATGCTAGGAGGAGACTACAAACTGTCACGGCGGGGTTGGCCAACTGCACGGATGCATTACCACAGTTGGACACCCAACAGCCGATGTATTTTTCATGCTGGGATGTCGTTAAACATTCATTCATTCATTCATTAACTGGACGGTTCAATTGCAATGTCCCCACTCCCGACGTACGACTTGTGCGCTGAGATTAACAAATAATCTTTGTATTCGACGAAAATTGAGTTATACATGTAAGAGCGCTCAGACGAGCAACCAATAAGTTTATTGATGGTCTTAAGTTTTATAAGTCAATATGTATAATGTGCGGGAGTGATTTTGACATAATATGGCAACTAACAAAAACACAACACAAATATAACTATGCAATCCAAAATTAGACAAAATTAAGAATAAAAATTACGCTTATAAAAGGTACATGGGGATGGTTCCATTTGAGAGTTGTGTTTCAGTCTTAAGTTTCATTCTGACATTAGTTGTCGATTTCTATGGTCAAGTGAAGTGTCCGAAAGTATGGTCTCCAGTTGTTCTATGTTTAACAATTATAATGCATTGGAATGAATGAATGCATGTTTAACGACAACCCTACTGCATTGGAAACAGCTATGTTGTGGCTTAGTGGCATTTCGTAACTATCGATAATTGATTTCCTGTAGCTTTCGGTCTACATGTGTGTTGTCAGTCATTAGTTGTCATAATAAAACTGTAAAATGCATATTAATCCACTGAAATAGGTGTAGCATAAAACTGTTTAATGATTCTAGTCCAATAAAACATCTCATACTAGTAGTTGTGATATAACTGTCAAATGGAGGTAAGTGAATTAAAAGAAAAACATACCAGTAATTTAAGAACTAATAATATAAAAAAAAAATGCGAAATTACAGACACATAGTGATACCTTCATAATCTGTCCAGTTTTTTCGACAGTACGTGGGAGCTTCCTTGGCAATTTTCAAATCTCTATTGGCTTTGTTCAGATCTTCAGTCAAATTGGTGATAGTTTCAGCCAGACTGGCGCAATTTGCAATGGCATTGTTCAGATCTTCAGTCAAACTGGTGATATTTTCATTCGCTTCGGTTAGATCTTCAGTCAAACTAGTGATATTTCCATTGGCGTTGTTCAGATATTTAGTTAAACTGGTGATATTTTCAGTCAGACTGGTGATAGTTTCATTGGCGTTGCTCAGATCTTTGATCAAACTGGTGTTATTTTCATTGGCGTTTTTCAAATCTGTAGCCAAACGATTGATAGTTTCATTTGCTTTGTTCAGACCTTCAGTCAGACTGGTGATATTTCCAGTCAGACTTGTGATATTTTCAGTGGCGTCGGTTAGATCTTCAGTCAAACTGCTGATATTTTCACTGGCCTTGTTCACCTCGTCAGTCAAACTGGTAATATTTTCATTGGCCTTGTTCAGCTCGTCAGTCAAACTACTGATATTTTCATTGGCGTTGCTCAGATCTTCAATCAAACTGGTGATATTTTCATTGGCGTTTTCCAAATCTGCATCCAAACTATTGATAGTTTCATTTGCTTTGTTCAGACCTTCAGTCAGACTGGTGATATTTCCAGTGAGATTTGTGATATTTTCAGTGGCGTCGGTTAGATCTTCAGTCAAACTGCTGATATTTTCACTGGCTTTGTTCACCTCGTCAGTCAAACTGGTGATATTTTCATTGGCCTTGTTCAGCTCGTCAGTCAAACTACTGATAGTTCCATTGGCGTTGCTCAGATCTTTGATCAAACTGGTGATATTTTCATTGGCGTTTTCCAAATCTGTAGCCAAACTATTGATAGTTTCATTTGCTTTGTTCAGACCTTCAGTCAGACTGGTGATATGTCCAGTCAGACTTGTGATATTTTCAGTGGCGTCGGTTAGATCTTCAGTCAAACTGCTGATATTTTCACTGGCTTTGTTCACCTCGTCAGTCAAACTGGTGATATTTTCATTGGCCTTGTTCAGCTCGTCAGTCAAACTACTGATAGTTCCATTGGCGTTGCTCAGATCTTTGATCAAACTGGTGATATTTTCATTGGCGTTTTCCAAATCTGTAGCCAAACTATTGATAGTTTCATTTGCTTTGTTCAGACCTTCAGTCAGACTGGTGATATTTCCAGTGAGATTTGTGATATTTTCAGTGGCGTCGGTTAGATCTTCAGTCAAACTGGTGATATTTTCATTGGCGTTGTTCAAATCTTTAGTCAAAATGGTGATATTTCCATTGGCGTTCTCCAGATATTCAGTCAAACTGGTGATATTTCCATTGGCGTTGTTCAAATCTTCAGTCAAACTGGTGATATTTCCATTGGCGTTGTTCAAATCTTTAGTCAAAATGGTGATATTTCCATTGGCGTTGTCCAGATGTTCAGTCAAACTGGTGATTTTTCTGTTGGCGAAGTTCAAGTTTTGATTCAAACGGATGATAGATGTTTTAGAATTTGTCAATGCTGCATTGGTAATTCCGGCAGCCTGGTTTAGGTGTATTACCTTCCTTTCACAAGCCCCAAGTCTAAAATATAGCAGAAAGCCAGGATAAACTTTAAAAACAAAACAACGCCACAAATATTTAACACAGATACAAAGACATATTTTGGTCTTTGAACTTTACAAACATGGATGACGATGAGATGGATGGTGATGCTGCAGTATGACCCGAGCCCGGCCAGAGCATGTCAGATAATCCTCCCCACCCCCATGTAGAATCATACACTCGGGAGACATACCCAAAATCGCACCTCTGAAGTGGTTGAAATTCGGTGAATGTGACCGGACACCTACCAATGAAAACTCAAGTCTATATGATTTATTATATAATAGTGTTCGGTCTGAATATTCGAATATTTGAATATAATTTTCTAGTACTCAGATCTAAATTGTGTTTGAACTTGCGCATCTGAAGAAAGATCGTACAGATGCTGTTGTGTAGAAGCAATTTTTCATGGAAATTCAAGACAAGTACCGTGATCACATTCATGTTTATACAGATACGGGGTGGGAATTCTGTGGCTTGTGCTAGTTTTTCCATGAGACACAATACTTTGCATGAAACTGCCTGACTCAGCATCGATTTTTAGTGCTGAAGTTTGGGCAGTCATTAAAGCATTGGAAGAACTAAAGGATTCTAGTGCATCCAAATTTATTGTTTTTGCTGACTCACTTTCGTGTCTCCAAGCTTTGCGCAATATGAAGCTCGACCAACCCTTAATTGGGATGGTTATACGAAAGTGTGTCTTTTTATGTATTGCCAATAAAGACATTGTATTTTGTTGGGTACCCAGCCATGTTGGCATCAGGGGTAATGAAAAGGCAGATTTTGCTACCAAGTCTGCTTTTGCTTTGCCTCATGCCAGGGTTGGTGTACCGTATACTGATTTTAAATATTGTATCAACCAATTTATCTTTTCGACTTGGCAACGTGATTGGGACTTTGCGGTTGCGAACAAGCTTCATGCTATCAAGCTGGTCTTGGGATAGTGGCAGTCCTCTTATATACAGTGCAGGAAGGATGAGATAGTCTTGTGTCGTGCCCGCATCGGTCATACTTACTTGACCCATTCATTTATCTTAAAGAAGGATCCTCCACCTCAGTGTGAGCACTGTCAGTGTCTTCTTACTGTGCGACACATTTTGGTGGAGTGTACCCATCTGAAAGCAATTCGAAAAGATATATTTGGACTACGAACTGTGATGGAATCCTTTCGATTCCATCCAGAACTTATTTTACAATGTTTACGTGATACTGAATTTTATTCAAAATTTTAATTATGTATAAATATCTGTGATATTTGCATTTTTACACAGTCCTTTACACTGTGTTTTTATTTAACTGTTGAATTTTTATATTGATGATGCTCATCACACTGTTGTTTCATTTTACCATAGTTTGACACCCAATAGCCGATGTAGTTTTCGTGCTGGGGTGTCGTTAACCATTCATTCGTTCATTCATTCATTCATTATTTAAAAGAAAGATCCTCCTCCTCAGTGTGAGCACTGTCAGTGTCTTCTGACTGTGCGTCAGACTTTGATGGAGTGTCAGTTTCTGAAAGAAATTCGAAAAGACCACGAACTGTGATGGAATCCTTTCGATTCCATCCTGAACTTTATTGCAATTTTTACGTGATACTGAGTTTTATCCTAAATTTTAATTATATCTATCTGTGATATTTGTATTTTTGCACAGTCCTTTACACTATGTTTTAATTTAACTGTTGAATTTTTATATTGATGTTGATCATCACTTACTGTTTCCATTTACCATAGTTTGACACCCAATAGCCGATGTATTTTTCGTGCTGGGGTGTCGTTAAACATTCATTCATTCATTTAAAGATCACTCCTGCGTGCTGCTTTGCTACATGTATTCAGTCTGGAACATAAAGCTTGTTTTGGCTATCTAAATAGTGTGTTAGTAGTGGCGTCTGATGTGAGTGGCTGCAATTAATAACAATAATATTCTATAACACAGAAATGGGGTCCAACTGCAGAATCAATATGTCGATTTCAAATCCTATAAATAAAGAGTATAAGCAAATTCCCTGCGATCATATTAAATATATAACCGTTTTCCGGTCATTGAGTTAAAATAGGAATAAACAGAATAAATGTGTGTATCGATTTGTAATAAACTGATATAATTACCATTACCTTATGATCAACTTGTTACTACTGATAGAAGTTGGAATGGGAATGTGTTCCCAGTATTGTAATCGGAATGTACAGTCGTTTAGACATGCTTTTAACTGAAATAAGATATCAAAAAGAAAGTTTATTACAAGACGACACTTTTGGAAACAAACAACGATACAAATTGCCACTTTATTACAAAACGACACTTTTGAAAAATGCACGTGTGTCAGATTTTAATCATCTGAAATAATTCCTTTTCTTTGTTACAATTTATATTTTGAACGGTAATGTGTTGCCCATATCCTGTTAATGAAGGACAGTGATTTTGAGACATTAATATGCAAAATAACATATCAAAAATTGTTTATTATAAAACGGTACTTTAACGCTATTACTCCAAAAACGCACTTAACGCAATTAAACTCCTGCGCGTGCTGTAACCTCACCGTGGTGCAGGGGTGTAACATTATATTTGATAATTACCAATACAGCACAAATTGGAATTTTTAATAAAAGTCAGTATCTATCTGTGATATCTGTGTTTTTGCACAGTTCTTTACACTGTGTTTTTGTTTAAATCTTTAGTTTTTATAATGATGTTGATCATCACATTGTTGTTGTTGCATTTACCATAGTTTGACACCCAATAGCCGATGTATTTTTCGTGCTGGGGTGTCGTTAAACATTCATTCATTCATTCATTCACTTTATTTGTTTGCATTACCACAGTTTGACACCCAATAGCCGATGTATTTTTCGTGCTGGGGTGTCGTTAAACATTCATTCATTAACGCAGTTACTACAATATGGGTAATTTCCCAGGTCTGTTGATCGACTAACTAATGAAAAAATATGCCTAATTTGGTCTGGTGGTACATATTTCGACGCCAAGATTAAATTAGAGTAGATTAGAATTAAATAAAAAAATATATATTACAATTCGCCAGTTTATTAAAAAACGACACTTTTAAAAAATGTACATGTTTTGTAATAAACTGACTTTATTCTGTTTGTTTATTAAAATTAATAAAAGTTGGAATGGGAATTTGTTAATAATGTTAAAGGGACATTCCTGAGTTTGCTGCAACTTTTAAGATGTTATCGACTAACTGAGCCTTTTTAACGATTGTAGTTACATATTAAATATATTTTTCTGCATAAAATATTAGTGGTTGTATATTAAACCTGTTTCTGATCGTTCTAATATTTTTACTTGGTTAAATTTAATTTTATTTCCTAAAATATTATTTTTTCGTACGTACGAAATTATTTGAAAACAGAATCCAGTTTGGCTCCTTACAAATATTAAGACGACCAGAAACACATTATATGTACAGACATTGATATTCTGAACAAGAAAATATATTTAATATGTAAGTTTAATCGTAGAAATATTTTATAAGTTGGAAACATCTTACAATGCAGCAAACTCAGGAATGTCCCTTTAATAAGCAAAATACCATATGGAAATTAAAGTTTATTACAAAACGGCATGTTAACGCTATTGGTCCAAAAACGCACTTTGCCTAACGCAATTAAACAATATGGGTAATTTCCTAAGTCTGCGGATTCACTAACTAATGAACAAATATGCCAAATTTTGACTGGCGGTACATATTTCGGTCCCAATATTACGTTAGAGTAGATTAGAATTATATAGATATATAGATAGATAGATAGATTATTACCAGAGTGTTTTTCGGTATCGTCAATATCATATATATTGACGATACCGAAATACACGAGGGTAACAATCTCTTTATCATATAAGCTCAAGCTTAATACGTGTTTTTGTAAACTCTACACGCAACTTTAATTCCAGTCCGCCATTACTAGATATTCAAATGACGTAAGAATATGTGGCGCGGGGTATTTTTGAATGGAAACAACGTCAATTTGGATGTCCTTACATAAAAATAAAGTTGTGCCTAACGGTTTTTTATTATTTTCTGAACGCTGGACAGCTTTCAGTGTCAAATTACCATTGAACTGTTTTTATTGTATGACTATGAATGCATACGTCAATCGTGGAGTGTCACCCAAGTACGCCCCTGCGCGTGCTGTAACCTCATCGTGGTGCAGGGGTGTAACATTCTCTTTGAGAATGGCCAATACAGCACAAATTGAAGTTTAGAGTAAAATTCGGTGTCCGTAAAATTCTGTGATATTTGTATTTGTATTTTTGCACTTTGTATTTTTGCACAGTTCTTTACACTGTTTTTGTTTAAACCATACAAATTTTATATTGATGTTGATCATCACTTTATTTATTTGCATTACCATAGTTTGACACCCAATAGCCAATGTATTTTTCGTGCTGGGGTGTCGTTAAACATTCATTCATTCATTCATTCATTCCCAAGTACGTTTGCTTAAATACCAATAAACCTAGTGCCGAGACCTCGAATAATTTACATCTAATTTGCAAAGTTATCGAATTCTTAAAGTATGTGATCAGAAAAATATCATATACTTTGATTGCACTGAAAATGTAAGATATTATATGATAAATATATATATTATTCGCCATTTTATTCCAAAATCGACACTTTTGAAAAATGTACGTGTCTCGTTTTGTAATAAACTGAACTAATTCTGTTTGTTTGTTAAAATTGATAAAAGTTGAAACGGAAATGTCTTGCCCATGACCTGTTGAAGACTGACAGTCATTTTGAGATGTTAATAAGCAAAATAACGTATGAAACTTGAAGTTCATTACAAAACGGCACTTTAACGCTACCTCTGCGTGCGCATTAACCTCATCGTGTTACATTTGAGACATATTTAACATCACTTGAGAAAAAACACTGGTGTCCATTATTACGTTTTAGACTCTCAAACCATAATCTCCCCATTGAAACAGGTAGATGGACACGAATACCACTACATGATAGAATATGTCCCCTCTGCAACAGTAACGACATCGGAGACGAGTTCCATTATATACTTAAATGTCCATTTTTTAAAGAACCCAGAATGATTTACTTACCACAATACTGTCAATCAAAACCTAATACATATACATTTTAAAATATCTTCAACAGCAAGAAAATCGGTGTCCTTCGTAAATTGTCAATTTTCTGTAAATTTATTATGAATACCTTTAAGTCCCCCGGCTAAAATACCTATATGGATATGTATTTTATGTATGTTTTTATGTATGTATATTAATATCTATATTTGTTTATTTATTTATTTATTTATTTATGTGAAATACTTATACGTTTGCCATCTTGTCAAAATATATGTATAATTGTATTATGTACTTCATATGCCGTGGTTTACGGCCTGAGAGTAAATAAAGTTCTGTTCTGTTCTGTTCTGTGAACATTATTTTATAGAATGGCCAATAAATGCACAACTTCTCGTATGAGGCGTCTTGTTTGCCATGAGGTGCGACCTGTGAAGTGGATGATGGGATCCTGGTGGTTGAGTCGTGGTTAATGTCTGCAACTGAGTATATTGCCATTGACAATACACCACTTTGGCCCGGAGTTCATGTAGACGGGAGGTCAGGAATGATCCGACCTGATCAATCGGCTGGTCATGCCAAGCTCAAGAGCAAACAATCTTTGTTTTGTTTATATTGCCACGAACAAACATTGTTCAATTTAACTTTTGTATTTGTTGCCCTTGGGGAGGTGACTAGGTCAGTCAGGTGCTTGGTTATTTCATTGCCTGAGTATATGAACCATGTATCCCTGGCATGGCTGCCTGCTGGTTATCCGCAGCACCATGTCCCCGTGTTGGACTCGGTGGTGGGTGGGGAGCATGGTTGATGAATAATTTGCCCTACATTATGGCTTCAAACCGTTCTCAAACTATTGATGGAACCCTGAAAAGGGTCCACACCGAGGTTTCAGATTCTGACTAATTCTTCAATTGTGAAGAAATCGAAGGTGGTAACGTATTATTCCTGGCCAAGGTTTCTGGTTATCAGTTCATCTGATGACGGAGCCTTGAAGAGGTTATCATATTTTGCTGTACAGAAAGGGCTTGTTGGCTTAGCTGGCGAGCCTAAAACTGTTAAAAAAAACGGAAAAATGGATCACTGTTAGTTGAATGCAGCACTGAGAGTCATTCAAAGTGCTTGTTGAAATCTACCAGTTTATGCAATATCTGCATCATTGTAACGCCACATTCCTCCCTAAACTCATCAAAGGGGATGATCCGGTCTCGTGACTTGGAAGGGGTATGTGATGACGAAATTTGTGAAAATTTGTCATCACAGGGTGTTTCTGCTGTCAAGAGGATCGAGGTTCGTAGAAATAATGAATTAGTTCCTACGAATACCTTTATCCTAACTTGTGGAAAGCCAATCCTTCCACAATCAATTAAGGCTGGGTATTTAAATATACCTGTTGAGCCTTACATACCAAATCCCTTGCGTTGTTTTAAGTGTCAGAAGTATGGTCATGGACAAAACACTTGTCGAAATAAATTGACTTGTGCTCGTTATGGTCAGGCTGATCATGAGAGCAAGTCTTGCAATAACGACATCAGCTGCATCAATTGCAAGGGCAGTCACTTTTCATACTCGCGAGAGTGTGTAAAGTGGAAGTTGGAAAAAAGGTTCAACAGGTAAAAGTTGAAAAACGCTTGTCTTTTCCTGAATCCAGGAAACTGGTGAAGACTGCAGCACCTGTCAATGCAGGTCAGTCATATGCTGGTGCTCTTAAGGGTTTCTACCAGAAGCGTGGCGTTACGATGAAAGTAAATACAAAAAACGTTCAGATATTAAAACAGGCTGAAAAACAGACAGCGAAACAGGTTCAATGACAACATGAAGCTGTTAAAAAAATGAAAGACGCTGTTGAACAACAGAAAGAACGCAAGTCAATTCAAGTGTCTTTGGATTTTGAGAATCCATCAAATAGGTTGAACACTGGGATGCTAGGTCCTAGTGTCCCTCAGACAGGAAAAGACAATAAAAGTAGTTCTTCGGGGCGGATGAAGAAGATTGAGCAGAGATCAGTCCCAATACATAAACCTTTTGATCCTTTGTCGATGGATGGTTGTGGCATACGGATGATTCATCTCAGGATCATTCTAAGTCACAAAAGTCATCACGACCTAGGGCAAAGGAAAATGTCAAAATAAACCCCATGCTTCACCCAATTGCAAATAAACTCCTACAGTGGAACTGCGGTGGGCTTACGCCCAATTTTGATGAATTAAGTCTTTTAATTCAAAAATATAATCCTATTTCAGTCTGTAATTCAAAAACATAATCCTATTTCAGTCTGTCTTAACGAAACTTTCTTGAAGGACACTGATCATATTAGCATGAGAGGATTTAACCTCTATCATAAGTTTCAAGAAACTGAAAATAGAGCATCTGGGGGTGTTTCCATTCTTGTTAATGAAAACATTCCTCAGAGTGTAGTAACATTAAATACCAATTTACAAGCTGTGGCTGTAAAGGTCACGGCTCATAAAGCTGTTACCCTATGTTCAGTTTACTTGCCACCTCATAATCATTTTAATTTTAATCCTAGGGATCTTCAAGATCTTATTGATCAGCTCCCTGCTCCCTTTATTATTATGGGATATTTTAATGGTTACCACACTTTGTGGGGATGCGAGGATATCAATATTAGAGGTAAACAATTGGAAGACTTCATTCTCAAAAACGACTTACTTTTATTTAATAATAAAAGTCGTACATATTTTCATTCTGCAAGTGGATCTTTCACTTCCATAGATTTTAACTCTTTGTAGTCCATCACGTTTTGTTGATTTCTCCTGGAAAGTTGGTTCAGACCTTTGTGGTAGTGACCGCTTTCTCATTATTTTGAAGAATGATGGACCACCATCACTTGAAAGGGTTCAAAGGTGGAAGTTGGCGAAGACAAATTGTGCTCAGTTTCAGCATCTGTGCAGCACTCGTCTGCAACAATTTGCCATTAGTGATGCTGATGATCCCATGTTTTTGTTCACTTCCATCTTGAAGGATATTGCAGATGAAACTAGTCCTAAGACTTCGGCAGTGCCAAAGCGTTTTAATAAACCATGGTTTAATGATACGTGCAAAGATGCATTCAAAGAGCGAAACAGGTTGCTTGAGCGGTTCAAACGTGAACCTACAGCAGACAACCTGGATGCATTTCGTGTTGCTAGGGCTAAGGCTGGAAGAGAGATTAGACAGAGTAAGAAATCATCTTGGAGAACTTTTGTATCCAAGTTGACTTCACAAACATCCATAAAATCTGTCTGGAATAGGATCCGTAAAATCAAAGGTAAAGAATCCAGTAATACAGTTCATCATTTGTCTGTCAATGACACGGATGTCACATCTCATCGTGACATTGCCAATGCCTTGTCAGACAACTAAGTCTTATTCTCATAATTCATCTACTGCTTTCAGTACAGATGCTTTTACATCTGTCAGAACTAAAGCTGAAAAGCAGTCCATTAATTGTTCATCTGAAAATGCTGAAGTGTACAACAGGCATCTCAGGATGCTCTTCGTAGAGCCCATGATACTTCGAATGGGATCTGAAACCAGTACCTACCAGCCTGTAGACCGATGGCCTACCACGACGCCACCGAGGCCGGTGTAAACGGAATGCAAGTCCGTAGGAACAGTGGTCTGCCCGGACTTAATCTCCTAGGAATGCAGGTCCTAGGTCTAATATACCTAGGAATGCAAGTCCTAGGACTTACGTTCCTTAGGAATACTGGTCTGACTGCCAGGATATGAAGTCCAGGCCGGACTTGCATTCCTGGACAATCAAAATTTAAGTCTGGTCGTACACATAAAAATTAAATTATAAATGTAAACAAAACGAAAAACAGTTTCTTTTTGGGTTTATTTAATTAACTTAGGATATTTATTTAAATATTTTCTATTTATTCCAATATTTTCCATTTATATAATTTGCAAGAGTTTGTACACATTTTGTTAACCTTATTACATGAGCAGAACCAAGGTCTTTATTCATTGCGTATTGTACTCGTAAATAAGTATATTTTGCCCATATGATATACCAACACAATTATCTGTTAGACTCTATATATTGGTATTTGATAATAATAATAATAATAATTTAACTTTAAAAATGTGATATTTGCGTTATATACATTATCTTGTTATTATATAATTTTAAGTTTGTGCCTTTCTGTCAATAATGTTGCAGGCGCGTGTACATAGGGTGTCGGGGTGGGGTGGCGTGTTCTAAATACCCCTCTTCAAAGCACATTTCTTGACCTCTCCCCATAGTTTATTGAACATGTGCATGCTTTGTCAATTTTGCTCATTTTAAAAATTAATTTGGTCTAACATATGACATATCAGACTCTAGCCTCTATGATATCTTAGTCCCAACAAACAATACCATCGATAAACAAATATGTTAAATTAATTTTTACTAATGTTTATCAATTAATAGAAATATCAATGACTAAGAGTGGGTTTTAGCAGCTCAATGGGTTACTAGACCGACTAAAACAAAACAGTAATCATAGAACAATTATCCTACTGTTAATAATATGCACACACAATTTACAAAGATCCTTTTAAACAGACTAACTACTCATGACACTTTTACACCTGACCGTTTTGGTCGCAATAGGCATTCAGACTCCCTTTTTGGGAGAAGGGGTGGGGGAGGCATGCTGATTATTATTCCCGAATGAAACGAAAATGTCCAAATCTGGAACACAACGTATATATATATTCGCATTACTACCAAGACACTAAATAGTATTCCAAACAAATCAGTCTGCATTTTTACATGGATTACAACTAATATAGTGAGTAAAATTATGGAAATGCATGATGAAGATTTTAGGTCAGGTCATTTTGCCCGAACGTGTCCATTGTTCATCAATAACAAATCAAATTTTCATGCTTATTATTCCTGATATTTTATATTGTAGTAACTGGTCATTATAGTACTAGTTATAAGTAACTACTAGAACCAAGTGCAGTTTTTAAAGTTTTATTTCAGGGATTTTCAGGAATCATATATATGTAATAAGCAAACTATCGGAAATAAATTCCAGAGGACTAGGAATACTAGGATTGAAAGTACTGTGGACTAGGAGTACCAGGAATAAAAGTCACACGGACTTACATTCCTCGAAATGCACGTCCCACAGACTTAAATTCCTAGGGATACAGGTCCCACAGACTAGGATTCCGAGGAATGGAAGTCCGATCGGACAAAGATTAAGAAAATCACAATTAATCAGATTGTGACTTGCCGTCAAAATATAAACTTAAAAAACATATTATTAAAAATTATGTTGGTGCATATAGAAATTGTCTTTTGTTGTTCACCAAATGTTAATTATTTTGGAGTTACCAGTTTTCATATATATATTTTTTAAACAATATTGGGCTACATATTGAGGGGGGGGGGGGGTATATTTCATCGTATTGGACACATGGACATATAGCCTACTTTATATCTGTAGTTGCTTTATATACTTTTGAAAAAAGCAAGATATTCGTCCTACTTCAATATTGTAACAAAAATGTAAGACGATTACAAAAATGAACTTACATGTCTAAAAAAAAAATTTTTGGACATGGAGATTTGAATCCACAATAATCTTAAAGGACTCGTACACTTATCCATCACACTACGAGGGAAGGCTGCCAAAACCTCACTTTTGTTCTCGTGTCTTTCTGGCAGCTCGTGCAAATTGCAGAGTATAATAAACGGACATCTAATTTGCCGGACTAATATTTCTGTCACTGCTGCAGAAGGAATTTAAGTCCGGTAGGAATACAAGCATTAGGATAAAAACAACTTTAAAATAAACGAGGAATGAAAGTCCGGGTAGGACTATGGTTCCTAAGCTATGGAGGTCCGATAGGACTACTGTTCCTACGGACCTGCGTTCCTTTTACACCGGTTTAGCGTTATTGCTTCAAAGACGCACTTACAAAAATATGAGTAATTTCCCAAGTCCGTAGATCGACAAACTAATGAAACAATTATGCAAAATTTCATCTGGTGGTACATATTTTGGCCCCATGATTAAGTTAGAGTAGATTAGATTTCTTTTTTAATTACAATTCGCCACTTTATTCCAAAACGACACTTTTGAAAAATGTACATGTGTGTCGTTTTGTAATAAACTGAACTAATTCGGTTTGTTTGTTAAAATTTATAAAATTGGAATGGGAATGTGTTGCCCATGTCCTGTTGAGGATTGACAGTCATTTTGAAATGTTAATAAGCAAGATAACAAATGAAAATTGAAGTTTATTTCAAAAATGGCACTCTAACGCTATTGCTCCAAAAACGCACTTAAATCACTTACAACAATATAGGTAATTTCCCAATTATGTGGATCCACTAACTGATGAACAAATATGCCAAATTTGGTCTGGTGGTACATATTTCGGTCCCAAGATTAGGTTAGAGTAGATTAGAATAAAATGAAAACGTGGGTTTTTTTGGGGTTTTTTTTTTAAATTACATTTCGCCAGTGAGGAGTGGGAGAGACGAGACATGCTACCCTGGAAAATGTATTGAAAAGAAAAGAAAAATTGAGTAGGGTGGAGTTCAATCTCCGCTGCACAAGTGCCTGCTGTCTCCCTCCGAACGGTGTTTCCCTTCCAAGCACAAAAAGTCACAGAAAAAATGCTTCCAGCGAAATAAACCGTTTCAATGGCAGCGATCAACGCTAAATATCACGATTTAGCAATTCTCATCCAAGAGTAACGAATTAAAATAATCCTATTCGGGTTATACAACTCCAAAAGTGCAGCTAGTTATTGTCTGAAAATGGGTAGGACTTAAGTGTGCTCTTCAGATACCGATAAATCGTGTCTACAGCTTGGGTTAAAATAATATGCATAATATTCCTTGAAATAGTTTTGAAAATTACTAATTTTGCGATTCAGATGCCAGGAAGAGGCTTTTAAAGCCACCAAATTGTAAAATTTATTGAACTCTGATCAAGGACTCCTCCACCTCCACTTAGCGGGTCAGAATTGGTGGTTTTAGGGCGTCTAAATAAAAACATTCTTTGGTTATATTACTACGCAAAATAAGCCTTAAAATACTTTTAAAAATTGAAGACCTGCGTGCAAGAACCCGGTAATCCACGTCGCGGCCATTTTCACAAAATAAGGATTTTGTGATGGGGTTACCGGGGTTATGACAAAGATTGAAAATACAACGATATTTATAACAATTAACCCATTTATTTTTATTCAAAATGAAAAATAAATTATTTTATTATATTATTCATATTATGCATGCGTGTGCGTAATAATAAAGTCTTTATAAACCCAGTCATAACCAATTAAATGTTCAATGAAAATTATCTTTTGGATTACATTATCATGATCACAACTGTTTTTGTTATATCATTCCTAATCAAGTACCTCATCATTTTCATTACCGTCATCAGCTTTCAGGTTTTTATACAATCATTTTGCTGTTATAGGGATGAAATCTTAAAGACCCATCAAATCAAGCAGTTTGGCTGCCTTGATTTTTCTCGGACCTTGGTATCAAGGCACAAACGTGAAGGTAGACTCAGCAACTATTTCCCCTCTCTTGGTAAACGGTACGACCTTATCGGATAGTGTGTACCTGAATTCGTACTGGTTTGGATTTTGCCTCAAGAGATCTATGTTGATGAACTTGACCTTTTGACCATCAGCAGTTTTATTCTTAAACACTAGTTTTTGGGAAAGGTTCTCGAAAACAAAGATCATGTTTCTGACCTTCTATGATTAGATACCACCATAAAGCAAGGTATGTTTATTGTTATTTTGCCCTCCACAGGAATCAGAATTTGAGGGATATCAACCGACTCGAAATATTTCAGAAGACATGAACCAATCTCACTCGCACCTCTTGGTGCAACATCTTCAGACCAAAGACACATACAGACCTTTTTAGTAGAGCAATCGTGGATACCTGTGTTAGATGTCCCTAACTGACGCTTGTAAAATGCAATACCAGTTGTAATGTAAGGTGTTGGTAAATCCTGCTGTAGATCAAAGGTAATTACTCTTGTGTGGTCGTCATCAACTTTTGCTGCTGCCCCTGCGTGTGCATTAACCTCACCGTGGTGCAGGGGTGAACATTCTTTTATAGAATTGCCAATAAATGCACAACTCCTCGTATGAGGCACCTTGTTGGCCGTGAGGTGCATCCCGTAATGCTGGATGATGGGATCCTGGTGGTTGAGTTGGGTGCATATCTGCGGTATGTTTTCTGGCAACACACCACTTTGGCCTGGAGTTCAGCCAGACGGGTGGTCAGGGAGGCCCGACCTGATCAATCGGCTGGTCATGTCAAGCTCAAGAGCAAGCAACCTTTGTTGTTTTTCATCTAGCCAAGAACAAACATTGTTTAATTTACCATGTGTATTTGTTGCTCTTGGGTCAATTGGGTGTTTTTGTTTTAGTAATGCACAAGTATATCAACCATGTATCCCTGGCATGGCTGTCTGCTGTTTATCCGCAGCACCATGTCCCCTTGTTGGACTCGATGGTGGGTGGGGGCATGGTTGATGAAATTATAGATTCATATATGGATCAAACTAAAAATATCGCTTCTGGTTGGACCCTGAAAAGGGTCCACACCGAAGTTGCGGATTCTTCATCATCTGATGAAGAATCTAAGACCAATGTTTCTGTTAAAAAGTCCAGAGTAGTTTTATCTGAATCCTGGTCAAGGTTCTTGGTGGTTACTTCTGTAACTGACGGAGCCTTGTGCAAACTTTCCCCGTTTGCTATTCAGAAAGGTCTGGTTGGTTTAGCTGGTGAACCAAAACCAGTGGAAAAGCTGAGGAATGGTTCATTGTTAGTGGAATGTTCCAAAGAGAGTCACTCAAAGTGTCTCCTGAAGTCTACACTCCTCTGCAATGTACCGATTACTGTGACAGGCCACAGTACTTTAAATTCATCAAAAGGTTTTATACGATGTCGTGATTTGGCAGGAGTTGGTGAAGATGAAATTCTTGACAATTTGTCAGCACAAGGCATGACGTTTGTTAAAAGGATTAAGGTTCGTCGAAACAATGAGTTACTTTCGACGAATACCTTAATTTTAACATTCAATACACCAACACTTCCAAGTTCGATTAAGGCTGGGTATCTCAGTATACCTGTTGAGCCTTATATCCCAAACCCTTTACGTTGCTTTAAATGTCAGAAATTTGGACATGATCAGAATACATGTCACAATAAAACTACATGTGCTCGTTGTGGTCAATTTGACCACGACAGTAAGACATGTAATAATGACATTAAATGTATCAACTGTAATAGGAATCACTTTGCATATTCGCGAGAGTGTGCAAATTGGAAGTTGGAAAAGTAGGTTCAGCAGGTCAAGGTTGACAGGCGCGTATCATTCCAGGAAGCTAGGAAAGTGGTGGAAACATCAACAACTCCAGCTACTGCTGCAGTAGTCAAGGTTTCCATAACAAGTGTTTCTGTTAATACTGATCTTACTTGGCCATCTGATGAAAATAAGTACAGAAAGTTGTCTGATATTGAAAAAACAGAAAGACAAGTGGCTAAACCTGTCAAGAAAATGAAGGAAGCAGTTATTCAACAAGAGGAATTGGCTTCTACTTATAAAATGTCTAATGTGTCTTTGGGTTCTGTGAACCCACCAAGTAGATTGAGTATTGGTGAGCCAGGACCCAGTCTCTCTCAGTCATGAAAAGGCAAACAGCCAAAAAAATTCTAAATCTGGACGATTAAAGAAGAGTGAGATGCATTCCATCTCAGTCAGCAATCAATATGATCCTTTGGTTGTTGATATGATCGATGAGTTGGATGATACATCACAAAAATATTCGCACTCGCAACATGTAGCATCAAAATCTAAGGGAAAGTCTAAATTGACCCCCATACTTCCTCCTAATGACTAATTCAGTCATTCAGTGCAACTGCCGTGGGCTTAGGCCCAATTTTGATGAATTAAGTCTTTTAATTCAAAAACATAATCCTCTTGGAGTGTCTCTTCAGGAAACTTTCTTGAAGGACACTGATCATATTACCATCAGAGGATTTAACCTCTATCATAAATTTGAAGAAACTGAAACTAGAGCATCTGGGGGTGTTTCCATTTGTGTTAATGAAAACATTCCTCAGAGATCAGTAACACTGAATACTAATTTACAAGCTGTGGCTGTAAATGTTACAGCTCATAAAACTATTACTCTATGTTCAGTTTACTTGCCACCTCGTAATCATTTTAATTTTAATCCTAGGGACTTGCAGTGTCTTAGTGATCAGCTCCCTACCCCCTTCATTGTTATGGGAGATTTTAATGGTCACCACACTTTGTGGGGATGCGAGGATATCAATATTGGAGGTAAACAATTGGAAGACTTAATTCTCAAAAACGACTTACTTTTATTTAATGATAAAAGTCGTACATATTTTCATTCTGCAAGTGGATCTTTCACTTCCATAGATTTAACTCTTTGTAGTCCATCACTTTTGTTGATTTCTCCTGGAAAGTTGGTTCAGACCTTTGTGGTAGTGACCACTTTCCCATTATTTTGGAGAATGATGGACCACCATCACTTCAAAGGGTTGAAAGGTGGAAGTTGGCGAGGGCAAACTGGGGTCAGTTTCAGCATCTGTGCAGCACTCGTCTGCAACAATTTGCCATTACTGATGCTGATGATCCCATGTCTTTGTTCACTTCCATCTTGAAGGACATTGCAGATGAAACTATTCCTAAGACTTTGGCAGTGCCAAAGCGTTTCAATAAACCATGGTTTAATGATACGTGCAAAGATGCATTCAAAGAGCGAAACAGGTTGCTTGAGTGGTTCAAACGTGAACCTACAGCAGACAACCTGGATGCATTTCGTATTGCTAGGGCTAAGGCTCGTAGAGAGATTAGACAGAGTAAGAAAACATCTTGGAGAACTTTTGTCTCCAAGTTCAATTCACAAACATCGGTGATATATGTCTGGAATATCCCCTGCGTGTGCTGTAACCTCACCGTGGTGCAGGGGTGTAACATTCTCTTTGAGAATGGCCAATACAGCACAAAATTGAAGTTTTGAGTAAAATTCGGTATCCGTAAAATTCGGTGATATTTGTGTTTTTGCACAGTTCTTTACACTGTTTTTGTTTAAGTCTTGAATTTTTGTATTGATGTTGATCATCACTTTATTTATTTGCATTACCATAGTTTGACACCCAATAGCCGATGTATTTTTCGTGCTGGGGTGTCGTTAAACATTCATTCATTCATTTTGGTGGAGTGTAAAGCTGTATCCTAACCAGCCGCGATTTCAATGCTGCGTCGCTCGCGGCTGGTTAGGATACAGCTTAAGCAGTTGTCACCAACTCGAAAACATATATTTGGACAAAGAAATGTGATGGAATCCTTTCGATTCCATCCAGAATTTGTATTGCAGTTTTTACGCGATACTGAATTTTATTCTAAATTTTAATTAATCTATCTGTGATATTTGTATTTTTACACAGTCCTTTACACTGTGTTTTTATTTAACTGTTGAATTGTTATATTGCTGTTGATCATAAAACAATTGTTTTTGCATTTGCCATAGGTTGACACCCAATAGCCGATGTATTTTTCATGCTGGGGTGTCGTTAAACATTCATTCATTCATTCATTCATTCATTGCGGCTGGTTAGGATACAGCTTAAGCAGTTGTCACCAACTTGAAAACATATATTTGGAAAAAAAAATGTGATGGAATCCTTTCGATTCCATCCAGAATTTTTATTGCAGTTTTTACGCGATACTGAATTTTATTCTAAATTTTAATTAATCTATCTGTGATATTTGTATTTTTACACAGTCCTTTACACTGTGTTTTTATTTAACTGTTGAATTGTTATATTGCTGTTGATCATAAAACCCGGGGTGTCGTTAAACATTCATTCATTCATTCATTCATTGTTTTACAATTTTTACTTTTTTTTACTCTAAATGTTAATTTTATATATCTGTGGTATTTGTATTTTTTGTACAGTTTTTTTACACTGTGTTTTTATTTGACTCTTGAATTTTTATATTGATGTTGATCATCACTTTATTTGTTTGCATTAGTATAGTTTGACACCCAATAGCCGATGTATTTTTCGTGCTGGGGTGTCGTTAAACATTCATTCATTCATTCATTCATTCAATCGTGGAGTGTCACCCAAGTACGTTTACTTAAATGTCAATAAACCTAGTGCCGAGACCTTGAGTAATTTACATCTAATTTGCAAAGTTATTGAATTCTTAAAGGGACATTCCTGAGTTTGCTGCATTGTAATATGTTTCCGACTAATAAAATATTTCTACGATTAAACTTGCATATTAAATATATTTTCTTGTTTAGAATATCAGTGCCTGTATATTCAATGTGTTTCTGATCGTCTTAATATTTATAAGAAGCCCAAACGGGATTTTGTCTTCAAATAATGTCGTACGTACGAAAAAACTATATTTTAGGAAATAAGATGAAATTTAACCTAGTACAAATATTAGAACGATCAGAAACACATTTAATATGCAGCCACTAATATTTTATGCAGAAAAATATATTTGATATGTAATTACAATCGTTAAAAAGTCTCTGTTAGTCGATAACATCTTAAAAAGTGCAGCAAAGTCAGGAATGTCCCTTTAAACGAATATTTAGCCAATGTCTACATATTATATATACTATGTTGTCATACTTTATCTGTAGTCATGGTTTAGTCTGTCGTTAGCGAATATTTTTTAATTAGCCAACAAGCATTTTGTTTATTGTATGTAGATTTCGTTAACCTGTTTAAGTTAAGCCATGTATAGTTTGCATTATGCAATTTTATAATTTATAAAGTCCTCCTGTAAACCTCATGTGCCGTTGCTGAACAGCCATAGTGATAATAAACTGTTCTGTTCTGGTTGATATTAGTCTCTGTGCCAATACGCATAAGACAGTGTTCTGCCCCTTCCCACTTATCCATTTTTAAAAATAGAGGTCGTGCCTTTATTAGTTAAAAACGTGTTACCTGTTCTGACACCGTCTCCAGTGATTGCTTCCCCGGTGACGCCATCCTCCGCGTCGCAACCATCCTCCGCGTCGCCGCCATCCTCCGCGTCGCCTCCATCCATGTCGCCAACCTCCGTGACGCCAACCTCCGTGACGCCAACCTCCATGATGTCTTCTGCCGTATCTCCGTCTCCAGTGACCGGAGCACACAAGAAAAATGGCTGCAAACAGGACGAGCACCAAAGAAAGCTTCATGTTCTGTGATGGGCCACGATGATGACAAAGGGATAACGGGTGTCTTCTTTTATAGATTGCTACTGTGCAGCGTCAGTCAAACATATGTTAATTAACCCGAACACATGTTGATATCTGTCGCACGTCAATGAACACGAAATCGATGAAGTTGGCAATATAGCAATACGTATGTTTGTGTCTGTGTATTTCTTTAAAGGGACATACCCTAGTTTTTAAACACTAACGCATATTTACTATTATAATTGTTTTTGATAATTAAATCATATTTTACTTGGATTTTATTGTTTAGATTATCAATTTCCATATTTTTAAAGTGTTTTTGGTCATCCTGGTGTTTTTAATATGACAAAATGCATTTCTTATATTTTTAAAAACGCACGTGCGTCTGAGAAGTAACAGTTATGGAGTTGAGTTTTAATCTATTTTTAGAGGGTATTTCTCCATTTCAAAGTCACAGACTCGTGTTCCATTCAGTTTTAACTTTATCCAAATGTGTTTCAGGTTTCTAGATTAACTAAACTTAGTGTGAATTTCCACGGGTTGAAACTAGGGTATATCTCTTTAACAGAAACATCCATGTACGCACCCTAACTATTAATGTGTCACGTAAACCTAATATGATTTTAATCAGCTGATGAATTTAACTTGTTTCATTAACAATTTGGAAACCATGTATGTGATATTTATTAAGATCATAGGCGGGAAAATAACCTAGACAATATATTAGGTAGAAGGTAAACGTGAACTTAACACAGACCCATCATACAGCTGATTATACCACACAGACAACAATGTCCACTGTTTCTTTTTTTTTTCTTTTTTTTCGTGGAAATTACGAACAGATGCATGACCATTGTTTCTTCCTTAAAAACAAAAGAAAACAAAAAACGACATCACTTAATAAACGTTAAATCAAATCAATGGGCTATTTGAAATTTTAATATGGCGGATATTTTTTCAAGACGCCGTCATACTATTCCACTGAAGACCAGAATTGATGTGTATTAAATTAAAGGGACATACCCTAGTTTCAACCCGTAAACATTAACACTAAGTTTAGTTATCTACAGACATGTAAGACATTTGGATAAAGTTACAACTGAGTGCAACATACGTATGTGTCTTTGAAATTGTGAAATACCCTCTAAACATAAACTAAAACTCGACTCCATAATAGTTTCTTCTTAGACGCACGTGCGTTTTTAAAATACGAAAAACGCATTTTGTTATATTACAATACCAGGATAACCAACAACACGAATGTACGGAAATGGATAATCTAAACAATCAAATCTAAGTAAAGTATGATTTCAGTTAAAAAAGATATGTCCCTACAATAGAACTGTCCGATTTTGCTCCCATCAGTGATTTTATAGATGTGAATATAATTTGTTTATAGACTAAAAATAAAATGGCATAAATGTTGCTTTACCACTGATTGCCTTAAAAGTAACACATGAATGTCCATATCTTTCAAGTTCTCATATACAAGTTTGTTAAAATATAAAGTAGGACAAAATGGAGTCGTTTTACGAGTATGCAACATTGTTTTACATTTATCTGAGATTAATTTCACAAACCGTTGTTTAAGACTATTTAGTACCGCTATTTTCAAATAGTTGGATAATTTCAATTTCAATATAAAGTGAGGTATCGTCTGTAATTAGACGTTATATTTTAACAGATAGTTTTTGAGAGGAAACCCGCTACAATATTTCCATTAATAGCACAGACAGGATAGCATATACCACGGCCTTTGATGTACCAGTCGTGGAGCACTGGCTGGAACAAGAAATAGCCCAATGGGCCCACCGACGGGGATCGACGCTTTACCACTGGGGTACCCTTCCCCCACACTATGTATGCATGTATTGATGTATGATTTAAAAAAAATTAATAATAATAGAGTAAAAAATGTAAATATATTTCTCTCAGTCAATCTATCTTGAGATGTGATTCATATTTTAGCTATGGTGTTTCTCTTGAACTGTTTTTATCCTACTGCTTTTAAAGGCTAAACTCTAGGTTTTATGTTTAGTTTTGTCCTGACGATGTCAACATTTAATTAAAGAAACTTTGAGATTTTAAACTTGTGATTTTAAACTCACTTTACTTTTATTTAATATAGTGAAAAAAAGTCTAATTGGGGGGCATTCCCCCCCCCCCCCCCCCCCCCCCCCCCCCCCCTTCGCTATGTCACTGTCTACACGAGTATGAGCAAAACAAACATTATATTCCATACGCAATTACAGTAACATGTGGCTATGATGAAATGCGCAGGGAAGATCGTCGAGCCAGGCTACCGCTGTGTGTTTCTTGCAGTATGAGCTGATTTTAACCAGATTGGTAAAGCAATAAAAATATTCACCACGGGAAACACGCAACAGCCCGGCTAGTGCTGTATGTTTCTTGCAGTATACGCTAATTTCAAACGAAATGCTAAAGGAATAAAAAATATTCGCCACAGGAAATATGATCCTACTAAAGCAGGTACATCCCTTATGTCCTTATGTCCGATGGCTTAACCACTACACTTCACGGTGTTAGCAATAACGTCTCAAGTAAAAATAGGTGATGACTGCAAAGCTAATATTGTCAAGCCTACGTAAGTTGTTTGTGAGCTTGGGACCGATATATTTAATGGATAATACACTGGTAACTGTAGTCTTGAGACTTTCTTCATGAATTTACATTTAACCGTGTATTCTCTTAAACCACTCGAATAGTATACAATTATTAACATATAATATATAAAATATATATTAAAATATGTTTCCATTATGTACGGTCATGCATTATGGAAAATATATATACAGATCCAGAACACATCAAATGAATGAATGTTTAAAGGGACATTCGTGAGTTTGCTGCAATTTTAAAGATGTTATCCAGTAAAAGATACTTTTTCAACGATTGTAATTACATAACAAATATACTAGACCATACACCCCCAAAATATTACGTAACGCTCGGAGCTACCCCCCCCCCCCCCAACACACAGACAACGCAACGTGGTAATGTTTATTTATACCCATGTGTACTACGATGACGTCATTAAAGTGACGTATTGCTGTAGGATGGGGGGGGGGGGAGAAACCCGCGGGTTTTCACTTGCGCCACCCCTGCGTGTGCTGTAACCTCACCGTGGTGCAGGGGTGTAACATTCTCTTTGAGAATGGCCAATACAGCACAAATTGAAGTTTAGAGTAAAATTCGGTGTCAGTAAAATTTGTGATATTTGTATTTGTATTTTTGCACAGTTCTTTACACTGTTTTTGTTTAAACCTTGAATTTTTATATTGATATTGATCATCACTTTATTTATTTGCATTACCATAGTTTGACACCCAATAGCCGATGTATATTTCGTGCTGGGGTGTCGTTAAACATTAATTCATTCATTCATTCATTCATTCATTCACTTGCGCCATTTTAAAATGTATGGTGTGTTAAAGCATTTTAAGTTAATTTATAATTGTTTTGGGTTTACATTTACCTCTAAAAACCTACATTATATATTGCTGTCATGGCATGGCACGTTTAAGAGAAAACAAAATTGTGTTACGTAACATTGTTCAATACCCCCCCCCCCCCCCAACCTGTAACGCCACACAACGCTTGGACTTACACCCTAAGTGTTACGTAATATTTGAATGACCCCAAAATTGAAATCAGAATGCACGTCCTTGTTCACTCGCGATGACATTTTGGCTCCAAATGCGGTTTTACGTAACGACAAGAAATGACCGGCAAAAAATTGACGTCATACAACCCCCCCCCCCCCCCCCCAAACAAACAAACAAAAAGGGTGGGTGTGCTGATCAGATGCCAGAAATGTATTTTGCTTTGCCTCATACACGGTTAGATACGGGCTCGTAAAAAACAGAACAAAAGGATGACGTCAGAAGTGTTGTTTAATCTTAATTATTAGCAATATAGATTAACAACTGTCCGCACAAATGACCCCCTAAAATACACAGTTGGAACTGAAATATTCTGAATAATTATATTTTGCAATACAAATATATCTCTGCTCTGTTACATCTCGGATGGTATCTATATCATTATTACACTTATTTCTATTACGTAATATCATGCACCCTATTTCTATTTATATATTGATCGAGAAATGTATTCCTATTGATAGTGTCCTCCTGTAAACCATCTTGTCACAATCAGACTGCTCATGTATGTTCCTACCACGCCGTTGCAGAACGACGTGAGTGTGTTGTTCATATCGTTGCCATAAGGACCATATGGTATGTCTGTGGACGTTAAATTGACGTGCGACGTCACGCTGCGAGGTCCCAGATTCAAGGATCCCTATGACTAGCCATCTGTCATTTCCACTGAGGCGTGGCATGACGATATTGCATCAAACAGTTTACTAATGGTGTTTTTCTGACTTCTGGACTTCTGAAGGCTGCACAGAGTGGCAATGATTTGCGACTGAATGCCTGGCCTTTTATGGTGAACACTGGTCAGCATTTCTCCCGGATACTCCATGTTTTTTGCACAAAGCATGCAATCGTTGCAACAACTGCTTGGTTGCATAACTTTGAGCTGGTTCATGTACATTTTCGTGGTTTGCATCCATAAATTCATTCACAAATGTATTACTCCCAAGCAGTCCATGTCAGACCCCTGCGCGTGCTGTAACCTCACCGTGGTGCAGGGGTGTAACATTCTCTGAGAATAGCCAATACAGCACAAATTGAAATTTTGAGTAAAAGTCAGTATCTATCTGTGATATTTGTATTTTTGTACAGTTCTTCACTCTGTTTTTATTTAAATCTTCAATTTTTATATTGATGTTGATCATCACCTTATTTGTTTGCATTACCATAGTTTGACACCCAATAGCCGATGTATTTTTCGTGCTGGGGTGTCGTTAAACATTCATTCATTCCATGTCACAATAACATTTCCCTTTGAAAATAGTAAAATACAGACGCGTGGCTTGTAGACGTGACTGATTGCAGGTGCGACGTTTGAATTACGTGACCGATTGCAGTGTGTGTGTATATATATATATATATATATATATATATATATATATCTATATATATATCTATATATATATATATATATATATATATATATATATATATATTTATATATATATATATATATCTATATATATATATGTATGTAAAAGTTAAAATGTTTCTTTTGTTTAACAACACCTCTAGCACATTGATGTTTTAATCATGGACTATAGGATGCCAAACACTTGGCAATTTTCACATACATGTATAGTCTTAAAGAGGTAACGTGCTACATTGTACATTAGTAGCAAGTGATCGTTTATATGCACCAATAGAAATAATATCACATATCACAATCTTTGATATATCAGTCCTGTTGCACTGGCTGAGACATAACCCAGTGGGTTGACCGACGGGGATCGAACCCAGACCGATAGCGCATCAGGCGAGCGCTTCACCACCCAGTCTGGGTACGTCAAGTTAAAAGTTTGTTTTGTTGAACACTGGCGCACCTTGATGTATAAATCATCGACTATTGGACACCAAACATTTGGTGTACTGGCTGGAATGAGAAAGAGCCGACCGACGGGGTTCAATTCCAAATCAACCGTGCATCAGGCGAGCACTTTACGACTCAGTCTGGCCTACGTCACGCCCCTCTATATTTGTAGTGCATTACTAGTGTATTTGTTGATCAATTGTTTGCTAGTACCAAAGTAATATTGATTTATTTGTCATTCCAGCGAATAGTATCCGAGTTTGGTGTCATTGTAATACGTTTATGACTAATATAACAAATATATATTCTTGGTTAGAATATCAGTGTGTGTATAAACAAGGCGTTAGTTGTCTTCCTAATGTTTGTAGTAGTTCAAACCTAATTTTACCTTCCAATAATTCCAAACATACGAAACTATATACATTACGAAATAAAATTAAATATCACAGCTACAGTCACTGGTATTTTAAACAAGAAGATGTATTTTTGTCGCCAAAAAGACTTTGTTATTCAGAAACATCTGACAATGGCTGCGAACCCAGGACAGTTCTTTAGTCACTTGTTTGAGCAACATGCGTAATTAACTTTAACGAGGACAACTGGGCAGGATTGTATGCGTAATTAACTTTAACGAGGACAACTGGGCGGGATTGTATGCATAATTTTTGACGAGGACAACTGGGCAGGATTGTATTATTGTTTATGGCTTTCGTGAAATGTCAGGTAACAAACTCTGAATCGAAAACCCCAAGGACAGAATAAAATGTTAGGTTTAGAAGGGTGTTCGGTATACTGAAGTTTTAAGAAATAGTCTGCAAACCTTTTTACTTTTACTATTGATACAGCCAAAGTGAAATTATATGTTAAATTGTGTTTAAAAACCAACTATAACCACAGTAAATTGTAAATTGTGTTTTAAAACCAACTATAACCACAATAAATTGTAAATTGTGTTTAAAAACCAACTATAACCACAGTAAATTGTAAATTGTGTTTGAAAACCAACTATAACCAAAGTAAAGTGTAAATTGTGTTTAAAAACCAACTATAACCAAAGTAAAGTGTAAATTGTTTATATAGATTGTTGAGCTGTTATGTATATGTAACAGCAGTTGATTTGTTCCAAAATAGATGACAAACAGCTGCATGGTTCAGGACAATGGCATTTTATTCAACATCACACAATGTATTTTTAAAACCTTGAAACAATCAAAACATTAAACTAAAATACAAGAATATAATACATGGCATTACGATAATAAATACACATATACGACATGACATTTCCTAGACTACTATGACAAACATATATATCGAATCACATATCACTAATACATGGTTCCTACCAAACAATACATTCACAATACACATGACGTAACACCGTATGTTAATCCTTAATACAATTATACAATCAACACTTTACTAATACATTCACTACTAATGTTTACATTCATGTACATTACAACGTCATAAAAATATACACATATAACAACACAGTCATGTACATACCAAGTGTGTGTAACTAAGGTTGTAACACCTGGCCGGTAACTGACACACGCATTCAGAAATAGCGTTCTAAATAAAATAATAAAATGCACTAAGTATCGTAGAAACACTATAATCCAAAGTCCATAATTATATTAATAGCAATAATAGTCATAGCATAAAATAAACTCTCTTCTGAGATAATACAAACTGTGCGAACATCTTACTCTCAGTTAACTATCACACCATAATTAATTTAACGTTAAGACCCATTAGTATTTAGTGATAAGAAATCATATTATTAATTACATTACCATTTAGACATTAGAACTGAATTTAATATACTTCATCTGTCATTTAATTACTTTAGACAAATATATTTGCAGAAGAGTTATTTTACGTATTAATACATTATATTATAATGTACCGACTTAATCCACAAACATTAATTAGTGGAAACAAGCTACATCACATCATTTATAAGAAGTAATAAAATGTTACTTTTTCTAGCATTTGAAAATAAATGAAATTAAATATATACCACACAAATGAAAAAAAAATCAAAATCAAAAAGGTATCAAACAAATCAGAGAAGAAAAAAACCTATAAACCAAACGAGGGGAAAAAAATAAAATAAAACCTAAACAAACAAATAAATCAAATAAATAAACAAATAATATATATATCAAAAGAAAATCACAAAGCCGTAACAAAAAAACAAAAACTGGAAAAGAAATCAAAGAAATGTACCGGTACCTACAACATAAAAATATATACACACAAGGATTCACGTGTACTTAGAGAAAACTACATCTACACAAACACAAATAAATATAAACATACATAAGCGCTCAATAAAGAGTCCATTGTTGTTGTGTGATCACAGTCTTTAAAATTAAATTGAAACTGCAACATTGCAAAGTCTGAGAATTAAAACCAAGGATACTCATCATCCATCGTCGTAAACAGTTGAGGGGTTGGCAATCTTTCCTGTCGGCTCCAAATGTAACAGCAGTTGATTTGTTCCAAAATAGATGACAAACAGCTGCATGGTTCAGGACAATGGCATTTTATTCAACATCACACAATGTATTTTTAAAACCCTGAAACAATCAAAACATTAAATTAAAATACAAGAATATAATACATGACATTACGATAATAAATACACATATACGACATGACATTTCCTAGACTACTATGACAAACATATATATCGAATCACATATCACCGATACATGTTTGTGCAAACTGAATGAATGTTTGAGACTGCTCAAAGGGAGTAATGATAAATTAGTTAAACTTAAAGTTAAATATTAAACTAAGAGTTAAATATTAAACTAAGAGTTTAGATAAGTAAAGAACTTAGTCATGTAATCTTATATATTAATTATATTGATCTAATTGGTATTGGCATACAGTATATGTAGTTCAGTTGTTGATTACGGTTCCTGGTTGATATTTCTTATTATTCACTTAGCTCTTTATTTCATTCTTCTCTTTTTTAGCTAGGTTGTTTGCACATGCAGTACTAACAGTTTCATGACGAATGTTACATAAATTTATTTTTCAGTGGAAGTTCCTGATTTTGGGGATGTTTTCCAAGAAATATTTGGTTTCAGCATGTACCAAATTGCAAATTATTATGTGTAATTGTTACTCTTCATGCTGATATGGTATACTATCTTTGTATATAATTTGTAAATTTTCAGATATTTTGTTTATTTGATTTGTTTTCATCATGGATAAACCCACTAAAGAAGACATAACAGAACTTGTTTCAGCATTTCAGAAATTGCATGCTTGGACTAAAGCAGATAGTGCTAAAGACTTGGTGGAGTGGATGTCCGATTATGTGCATTCCAAAGAGGAAGAACATGGGACAAAGCCTGGTCCTGCTAGTTTTCCAACATCTGTTACTGTCACGGGGATTCTATAATACCCGTAACTGAATGAAACACGATTATCCAAATATCTCTCCTAACTGTATATCTATTAGATCTGTCTGTATCGAGCAGTATTTACCCGAGTGGCTCTTCTCTAGGTAGTATCAGAGATACGATCTTATATACAGTATATATTATTATAGCACGTTTAGTTCACTAGAAAACACAACAAAAACACAATACACTTTGGAATCTGTATTAACCTACGCTGACAAATGTACTGCCGCAGTAGTTAATTAACAACAACAAATAATAACAACCCAGAACTGATCACTTAATTAGTTAATCTCTAGGTGTCTAGTTTACACAATATGCTAATCACTTCACCGTGACACAACACCCACACGTGTGATAATTGAGAAACGCTTCCAGGGGAACTTAATTAATAAAGGAATTACAACTCTATTCCTAACTGGTTAATTTTTAATTAACCCTTACTACTCATTCAGTAACGTGTGATAATTGAGAAACGCTTCCAGGGGAACTTAATTAATAAAGGAATTACAACTCTATTCCTAACTGGTTAATTTTTAATTAACCCTTAACTACTCATTCAATAACCTTGTAATACAGACTTAATACTGGTACCTATCACAATAAAGACAATAACCTACAGTTTACCTAGGTCCTCTAGGATGACTGGATAATCTTTATATATATTTAGACAGTGAGCCTACAGTTTACTGCGTCAGATGACCGGCAGCACCGTCTAAATAATATTGGTATAATACAGTATTAAAATATTTAAAGTCACATCAATCACATCAAGGTTATACAACAGAGCAGAAATTATATTTACCAAGTCCAAACGGACTAACGTTCCCTGGTGCCTTCCAATATGTTTCTCCCCGATATCTCTAAAACCCTAGCTATTTATTCAAAACTCTCAGAGACAGCGAATATCGCCTGGGGGTACAAGGCGGTACCTCACGTATCATGTGGTTTCTCCACAGCCACCACGCCGGCATATTTTTCTCTGATCGTCAGACTGGCTGTCGCCATTCCGCGAGCAATCCCCTGGTCATAAACAGCACTAGCGGAGTTATTACGTAACTACTGGCCACATGGCCTCCACAGCTGGACTAAGTGCATATTGGAATGCACGGTCGCGCGAAGGTATTACGTAACAAAGTTGCCCACCTGGGCTAAGTGCATTTGGAACTGCACACGGCCTCTAAAACAATTAATATCGCCACAGGCGAAAAGAAATTAAGAGCATGTACCGTCACAGTTACATTAAATCAACCACCTAAATTACATTTCTTTTCAGGTGATAAACTATTTATACTTCTTTTGATGTTTGGAAATATCATTATAACTGCTTGTTGAAAGACAAGTCTGTTTCTTTCCAGATATTGTTGAAGGCGGTACAGCGCATTACCATAGTTTGACACCCAATAGCCGATGTATTTTTCGTGCTGGGGTGTCGTTAAACATTCATTCATTCATTCATTCATTGAAGGCGGTACAGCAGTCCTTACGTGGTAAGGCAGCTACTGCTGCTATGTGTGTGGGTCCAGACTGCGATGTTAGTCAGTTGGTTTCCAAGCTAGAATGTATGTTTGGTACTGTAGTTAGAGGACAAAGTCTGCTATCAGTATTTTATAGTGCTCGTCAAGAGGAACGCGGAGATGTCACTTCATGGGCGTGTAGACTGGAGCATCAGCGCAGAGTAACATCGCAGCTGAAGCAAAGAATGACATGTTACGCACTCAGCTGTGGTCCGGACTTAGGAACGATCTACGAGACAAGTCTGCATACATCTTCGATCAAGATGGTAGTTTTGGCGACTTGCTGAGGGCACTCAGGAGAATGGAAGCATATATGCTAGAGAGGCACCCAGTTAAGGTTTTAACTGTAAGTAAAGCTCCAGTACATACTGATTCTGAACTTAAAGAAGTCAAAGGTTTACTTCAACAGTTAACTGCAGATGTTGCTCAGCTGAAGAAGTCCAGACATGAAACGACAATACCATCACGAACCCAACAAGATAGCCATGGACTGCATGGACCTCAGCAGCCACGAGGAGATGGTAGACTTCCACAACAACGTGGTGATCGATTTCAGCAACCACAGCAGCTGAATGAACAGTATCAACCTAGAGATGAACCCGTTTGCTTCAGATGTGGACAAGTAGGTCATCTCAAATATGGATGTCGGGTAAGACTAGATCATTCTCGACGACATGCTTTAAACAGGAAGCAATCTATGGGGAGGGGCTACCCGTAGATTCCAGACCGAGATGCCCTGTCAACTTTATGCAACAGGATAGTACCCATTTAGTGGGAAGTGCAAACGAAAGTGATATTACTATTAATAATATTTCCACTAAAGCTTTGTTGGACACTGGCTCAACAGTATCTACTGTTGCAGAAAGTTTTTACAACAGAATAACCTGTCTGATATAGTGGATCCGCTTGATGTTATTTTAAAGATAGAATGTGCGGATGGACAGCAGTTACCATATCATGGTTATATTGAGGTAGAATTAGAGGCAACAGGAGCTAGTTCTTCTGGGAAACAGCTCTGTCTTTTTATTAGTTGTCCCTGATAGTTCCTATAACTCTCAGGTGCCACTTCTTCTGGGAACTAATGTTTTGTCAGCATTCATGAGTGAGTGTAAATCAAAACATGGTCGTCGTTTTCTTCAGGAAGCAGATATCCATCACCATGGTATCTGGCTTTCCGTTGCATGCTGTTGCAGGATAAGGAATTATCCAAACAACATTTTTCTTTAGGCAAGGTAAGAAGTGCGACATCAAAACGCCTGTTGATTCCCGCTAACAGTGAGGTAGTTGTTCAAGGGTATGTAGACAAGCCAGTTATTTATAGGTCTACATGTGCCTTGATTCAACCTACCAAAGGTTCTGTTATACCAGAGGACATTGACATTGTTCCTACAATTGTCAATTACAGCTGTCAAGGTAAGATGTATGTTGATGTTCATATATCTAATATTACCACTCGTACCATAAGTATTCCACCTCGAGCTCTCTTATGTGAACTTCAGGCAGTAACAGTGGAGGACATTCCAGATAAGGTGTTAGTTTCTGATCAGTCTGAAGCTCTTCTTGGTAAGATCGAGTTCGACGAGGAAGCCGTGACAAAGGAAGAACTTGAGAGAGGTAAACATATTATTTCTCAGTTCCAGGATATATACTCTTCAAAAAAAGAAACGCAAAAGGGTACAAATGGGTTATAACTCCGATTTTATGTTTCCTACCGGTTCATGCTTTGTGAATATAAGGTCATTGCATGTCCCAAACACATTCCCACGGTTACATTCGATAAAACGCAGCTACTGTACAATAAAGTTCCAAAATGTGAATATTCGCAAAAACGCAGCCACGTGCAAACCATGTCACCACTGCACGTGCGTTGTCTGCACGTGTAACATGAACACCGACAGTATAAAAGTGCAGGGTGTTCGCTTGCCTGGCCTCTGTATCTGGCCGACAGTCGACAATCCAGGACATGCCACGTCTCAGTGAACCGCAGAGAAACAATGCCGACTAGACGCAGGCGAATCCAGAACGGCCGTTGCCAGGGCATTCCATGTGTCCCCAAGCACCATCTCCAGACTGTGGGACCGTTACCAGCAACATGGATCAACACGTGACCTCCCTAGATCCGGTCGACCACGGGTCACTACCCCCGGGCAGGACCGCTACATCCGGGTACGCCACCTTCGGGAACGATTGACTACTGCCACCTCCACAGCCGCAGCAATACCAGGTTTGCTCAGGATATCCGACCAGACCGTACGGAACCGCCTACGTGAGGTAGGAATTCGTGCCAGACGTCCAGTTCGAGGTGTCATCTTAACACCACAACACCGTCGACTCCGACTGCAGTGGTGCCAGATTCATCGACAATGGCCTCAACTGCGATGGAGACAGGTGTGGTTCAGTGACGAGTCCCGATTTCTGCTCCGACGTCATGATGGAAGATATCGCGTGTATAGGCGTCGTGGTGAACGTTATGCGGCAAATTGCGTGCAGGAAGTGGACAGATTCGGCGGGGGTAGTGTCATGGTGTGGGCAGCCATCTCACACACTGGCAGAACTGACCTGGTCCACGTGCAGGACAACCTGAATGCACAGGGCTACATTGACCAGATCCTCCGGCCACACATCGTTCCAGTTATGGCCAACGCCAACGCAGTGTTCCAACATGACAACGCCAGGCCTCACACAGCACGTCTCACAACGGCTTTCCTACAGAACAACAACATTAATGTCCTTCCTTGGCCATCGATATCACCGGATTTGAACCCAATTGAGCTTCTATGGGACGAGTTGGACCGACGCCTCCGACAGCGAAAACCACAGCCCCAGACCCTGCCCGAGCTGGCAGCAGCCTTGCAGGCCGAGTGGGCCACCATCCCCCGGGACGTCATCCGTACTCTGGTTGCTTCAATGGGCAGGCGGTGCCAGGCAGTTGTCAACACACGCGGAGGCCACACCCGGTATTGACTCCAGATGACCTTGACCTTGGTGGTGTGTCCTATCACTTACTCACAATGGAATAGAGTGAATTGTGAACAATCCTGCAACATTTGGTAATTATCGGACTCACCATTCAATAATTAAATCAATTCTCCAAATGTTACGACAATGTGGTTTTGCGTTTCTTCTTTTGAAGAGTATATTTTCAACTGGTGATGATGACATAGGACATACAACAGCCGTCACACACAGGATTGAGCTCAGCGATGAACAACCGATGACATAGGACATACAACAGCCGTCACACACAGGATTGAGCTCAGCGATGAACAACCGTTCAAACAACGACACAGGAGGATTCCACGAGCGATGTACCAAGAGGTAAGAGATCATCTCCAGCAGTTGTTGGCAAGTGGAGTAATTCGTAGGTTTTTTTCACCCTGGTCATCCAATATTGTTCTGGTGCGGAAGAAGGATGGTAAGCTTCGCATGTGTGTAGACTACAGGCAGCTCAATCGACTGACGATTAAGGGCTCGTATTCTATCCCACGTATTGAGGAAATGTTTGATGCGCTCTCAGGTTCAAAGTACTACAGCACCCTCGATATGAAGAGTGGGTACCACCAAGTTGAAATTGAAGAGTCGCACAAGGAAAGAACAGCATTTTCCGTAGGTCCACTGGGATTTTACGAATACAATCGTATGCCTTTTGGTCTCTGTAAAGTCCCCTGCTACTTATCAGAGTGTTTCGATGGTCTTCA